>NW_004567116.1:27805714-27843994 GCF_000260355.1 Condylura cristata
TGCACTGGACTATGGTGATGGCACATGGGTGATTTGGTGATGGGAAGTCCATGGGGATTACAACTGAGATGAAAAAATGCACAAAATGATGTAAAATAAACTGTTTATAAAAAGAAGAGGATTAATAAAAATAAAATAAAACAAAAAATAAAAAGATGTGGTACATATACACAATGGAGTATTACTCAGAAACCAAAAAAAAAAAAAATAAACACATGCCTTTTGCAGCAACATGGATGGAGTTTGAGAAGATCATGCTTAGTGAAATAAGCCAGAAAGAAAAGGAAAAATACCGGATGGTTTCACTCATAGCAGGAGTATAAAGGACTATGGGAGAAAGTAATAATAATGAACAACTATATACCAGAGACAGTTTATGGGGGTGGAGTGGGGAATGGGATCAAAAAAGGTGGGGGGAGAGAAGTGCCCTGGAATGTGATGATGGCACACAGGTGATTTGATGATGAGAAGCCTAAGGGGATTACAACTGAGATGGAAAAATGCACAAAATGATCTAAAAATAAACTATTATATTATTAAAAAAAAAAAAGGAAAAGACTTTGAGGCATATATGGCCAATGTTACATCTGTGAAATCTGAATGATGAATAAATAATATATTTAAAAAAAAAACCCTCAAGTTATCTTTATATTGTAAGTAAAATGGCTTGGAGCTATTATAGCTGATAAACTTGACATCAGTCATATTAATAACTTTAGAATGAAATATTAATCAAAACATTTATAAATATTCATATAGAAATGGATGGTTAGTTGGCAGCAATATGGCTCAACTAAAATTAGTTAATACAGATTAACTTTATTTCTGTTCTTATTTTGTCCAGCTAAAAGTGATTAAGAGAAACATGGACATCTGGATTTAAAAAAAAAAAAAAGAATTTTGCAGGTGCTAGGCCATTTTAAAAATGAAAGCATGTTTGGGCCCTCCCTAGTGGCGCAGTGGGTTAAAGTGTAGCACTAAGATGCTAAAGCCACTTCAGCGTGAGTTCGATCCCTGCCCCCGGAGGTGATCCACAGGGTGCGGCAGACCTCTCCTGACCCTTCCCCTGCACTCCTCAGCAGTGTACTTTGTCAGTTGGCCTGTTTTGCTTCCCACTCTGTCTCTGGTGAATCCTCTCACCACCCCTACTCCTCAGGCCTGTACTCAGTTCTCTTTGCATAAATAAATAAATCTTAAAAAAAAAATGAAAGCATGTTAAATAGGAAATCACCAAATACAGAAATTGTTGAAAAACAAATTTCAAGTGAGTAAATTTTAAAGATCTTAATAGTTTACTCAACTTTCACAGCATCCCATCTAGTCAACAGAAAGGAGCTCTGAGGAGCTGTAGAAAATCAGTTTTATTGAGAAGTTACACTAAGCAAAATTGGACAAGTTGTAGTAAGGTCACTTCAGGGGATGGCAGGAACCTGTCAGGCATATTATTTCCTTTTTTTTTTTTTAAAGATTTATTTATTTGTGCATACAGAACTGGGGTACGGGTCAGAGGTGCAGGGGTGGTGAGAGGATTCACCAGAGACAGTGTGGGGAGCAGAACAGATGGACTGACAAAGTACACTGCTGAGGGGTGCAGGGGAAGGGTCAGGAGAGGTCTGCCACACCATGTGGATCACTTCTGGGGCAGGCAGGCATCGAACTCATGCAGAAGTGGCTTTCATCCAAAAGTGGCTTTCGATTCTTAGTGCTGCTCTTTAACCTGCTGTGCCACCAGGGAGGGCCCATAGGCATATTATTTCATTAATTCTGACCAGGTGATTCCTGATTGACTAATTTAAAATTATATTTCTATAGTTAAGTCTTGGTTGGTGACTTGGCACTTAGCATAAGTGATTCCATTTTGGGCCTGTTGCCTTGTTTTTAACATAAAGCGAAAATTATTTTAATTCTCTAAATTACAGAATGTGGCTACTTCTGTATGGATTTTACAAGTCTGCCTTTACACACATTGTGATGAATGAAATCCTTTTATTGTTGATGTTTGGTTTGTTTTGAAAAAGAAGCTGGCATGGAGGTTATTGGGGGATTGAGGGTGGGGAAGAACCCAAGACTACAAAGGAAATGAAGCCTGGAATTCAGTGAAGGAAAGCAGTACTATCTAAGCTGTTAACATTTAAAAAGCCCTTTCAAGGACTAAAGAAATAAAGGCTACAAATGTCTAGAGCTTGAAATGGCTTTTATACTTTTGAACCTGTTATGAAAGCTTTTCTTAGAACTCTCCTTCATCCCCCTCCTCCAAAACAAAATAGTTAAAAAAAATTAAACAGGAAAAGATCAGACATAAAGGATGTTACCACAGCCTATTTTGAATTTCTGAGCCAGAAGAACAGCATCTTTGTCTTCTTTTCTCTCTCTTTTTTTTAATAGGACAAAGAGGAAGACTTGCCATATTTGAAAGTCTGAAGGATACAAATAGAATAGTGGTTATACCCTTGACTCTTGTAAAATGCAAGTAGCTCAAAGTAGGTTCATTTCCAGAAGGAATTCACACCTCTTGATTTTGTTGTTCTTAAACATGTTTACAAATATGTTATAAAAAGTAAGATAGAGATAATGTGCAACAAGACTATTGTTTTTAATATAGTATTGGTTCAACAAAAATGTTCTATATGCCTTCATAAAAATAACTTCTTAAAACGTGTTCACAAGACATTGTTTGCCAGTTCTTATAAAGTACCTAACCAAGTATCCATTTATAACTTTCTTCCCTTGTTTTATGATTTAGTCATTATTTTATTGTAATAAAAATAGAATGACTGACTGACATTCAGTAATTTGTAGTTTTTATTGTTTAAGCATGATAAACTATTTAGAATGCAGAGGAATGCCAAGTTTCTCTAATGGAGTCTAACTGTACTTAAAACTAAGTACAGTTAAGTCTACCTTCTTACCCACTTACTACCTTCTCTTGCTTCTCAAGGATAACTACATTGACTTCTAAAAACGAATTTAATTTCCCCATATTTGAGTTGCATTTAAATAGAGCAAATAGTATGTATTCTTTTAGATCTAGGTTCTTTTATACTATTATATATATTATAAAATATACAGTTTTATTTTTGAGAATCATAACTATTGTTATGGGGTAGTAGTTGGGCCATTTTATTTTTGTATAGTATGCTATTGTATGAATTTACCTGTTGATAGGTGTGTAAGTTCTTTCCAGTTTCTGCCTATTATAGTAAAGCTACTGTAGTATTTAATTTATTTTTGATACAAATGTGCATATATCACTATTGGGTATATATTTGGGAATAGTAAATAGTGTCAAAAGTTTTCCCAAAGTACATGTATGATTTTATAGTCCCACTTGCTTATGCCATAGAATTTAAAGTTATTTTATGATTATTAGAACAAATTGGTCTCTAATAAGAGTATTTGAACTTTCTCTGGAGGAAAAATATTATATGGATACTGATTAAGCTTACTAATACCTTTTTTTTTTTTTTAATGTCATAGCATTTCTTTTTGGTGACTAGGATTCAGGAATTTCTCACTAGCCCTATCATTTGATACAGGGAGAAGCAATTCATTTTTTTGCTGATTTTTATGCCCTGAGAGAACTGAAAGTGGAAAAAAATAAAACTTCAAAATCATTGAACTGTTGTTTTCATTTTCTTTTTTACTACCTTGGCTCAGCAGTATTCTAATAAGATCCTTTAACTGTTGTAAGATTCTTGAATATAATATTTTCTGTTTGGAGCATAGAGGAGATGAATATATATTATTTGTTCCTACAATGTTTTCATCCCTCCTCCTTTTTATTTATTTATTTATTTATTTATTTATTTGTTTTTTTTTTTCTCATTCTCCTAGAAAGCATATATTTCATTTGAGCCTTGCTTCTTTGGGCTATTTACTAAAACACATTAATCAATAGTTATTTAGTTGGGAGAAAACAAATATCCAAAAGTGAATTACCTATAGAAATCTAGATGTCCTTCTCAAAGGATTTGTCTATTAGTATACTGATATATGTATTTTTTTTTTGTTTCAAATTCAATTCTGGAAAATATATTTTCTCCAAAGCATTATAAAAATGTACAGATCCTAGATGATGGTTTGAGGTGCAATAGAGATAGGTACTAATCAAAATAAAAGGTCAAGAGAATCAAACGAGGTCATATATTTGAAATGCTTGGTAAAGGTTTAGGGATTACTATTACTATCATGGTCATCATCATCACCATGAGGAAAATTTAGTCTTTTGTAAGAGGAGGAATCTAGGCATAGCACAACTCCATTATAGTAGTTCAGTGTACTATAGAAATACTGTGTGACTCACATTTGTGAGTCACATATATAATTTACAACTATTTCGTAGTCACTCTAAAACGAGTGAAATTACATTTAATAATGAATTTCGTAACTTGATATGTCTAAAATAGTATAATTTCAACATGTAGTTGATAACATTATTGAGATATTTGTATTATTTATACATTATGTTAACTATAACATACATTATGTATTTATAGGACTTTAAAAATTCCGTGTACTTTATACTACAGCACATCCTAATGAAGGTATTTCCAGTATCTAATAAACCATAGGTTTATTGTACAGCACAGCTTTCAAACTTCCATGTAGAATGGGAAAGTGTTGCCTGTTGGACATTATTTACGCATGCGTTCAGCAGCATTACACTGTTATGAATACTTATAGTGGGTTGTTTACTATATGTTTGAGATAGAGATTTTTGAGTTTCTAAAGTGAGCAAGAGAAAGTTCTGAGCTGTACTATTGAAATTTATTTTTTGAAACTTTTCCAGCAGGACTATTTTGCTAGCTTCTAAATGACAACTTGTAAGCCAGAGCCTTAAATCATCAGAAATCCAGTACATTCTGGGCTAATCTGCATTTTTTAATGAGTGGCAGCAAGAACTACATCTAGTAGATGAAAAGACCCAATGAAAAGACACAGCATTCAGAAAAGCAGGTAAGTAAATAACAAAAGTATATGTTATAATTACGACATTTTTGTAAGGGAAAATCAGACAGCATGACTGAACTTCCAGAACAAAGAGAATTTAGCTATAGATATGTTTATGTACCCTCAAACTCATGTTGAAATCTCATTCCTTAAAATGATGGTACCTGAGGTGGGATCTTTGAGAGATGATTAAGTTACAGGGAGCCCTCATGAGTGGGATTAGTGCCATTTCAGAAGAGATCCTGAGCACTCTGTTGTCCCTTCTACTATGTGAGACCACAGCAGAAAGACAGTTACCTATGAAATGGGAGGTGGGTGCTTTAGAAACACATACTCTTGTTACAGATCTTGGATTTATTTCCTAGCCTCCCAAACTCTGTGTGTGTGTTTGCATATTGGGAGGGGAGGGATCAGGGGGAAGATTATTGTTCAAGTCACTCAGTTTATGGTATTTTTGTTTTAGCAACCTAAAGAGATAAACTTTTAAAGTTTATCATAGTCACTTTAAAGGGAAGTTAGCAATCTATCAAATTCTCATAGAAACAGATTTTAAAAAAATTAGAGCAGTGCTGTAAACAAGGTCTCATTCACTAGGACAAGTCTGCACAAACCCATTAGAACTATAACATAGCTGAAATGTTTGACATTTGCAGTAATAAATACTATTGTGATGCTAAAGTAAAAGTCATATTTTATTATTTCTAATGCTTTTGAGAAATTATGTATAGTTCTTTATAAGAGAAGGAAGTATATGGAGACATAGCTGTTTTAAGGATGAAATGTTTTATGACATTATGTTTTCTCTAACTTTTTTATTGGGGAAATTTAAAAACATACACACAACTAGGTGAATAGTGAGTGTTGATACATGAACTTAATACTAATGTGGCAGTATAAAGTTATTGACCAAGAAAAATTAGGTAAAATTTCCTCCATTAGTTACCAGGTGACAGTAACTTGAGATGGTTTTGTAGCTATCTGAATTGGGTTCTGCAGAAGGAGAAGGAACTGGAGGCATACACAATTATGACAAGGTAGACTGCACTGATTCACGGACTGAATAAGTAGATACATGGCTAATTGCTTAGCAGACCAATGATGAAATTGTGGAAGGATGTAGTATAGGACTCCTCAGTTTGATTGTTTTTTTCTTTTGTCTGTGCTTATTACTAATATAGATGTTTTGATTAGTTTCTTTTTCAGTTTCAAAATTATGTGAATTTTATATTTAGATTTTTTAAATAGTCATATCATCCTTCATTTTTGTATAATGTATTATTTCCCTGTGAAATTCCCACTACCAGTGCATCCATGCACCATCAAAATAGTGCCTTGTGCTCTTCCCATTCCTGTCCTAGTCTCTCTTCCTCCTCCTCCCCTATAGAATGTCTCTGATCTATAGTTGCCTGATGATTTTGATTTTTACTTTATTATAGTTACTTTTTTTTCCTGATTTCCTTATTTGGTTACTCTACATTACTTTTGCTGTGAAGGGCATGAGCTTATCCTTTTTGTTTGCTGAGTAATATTCCATTGTATAAATATACCACATCTTCTTGCTCCAGTCATCTGCTTTGGGGCATTTGGGTTGCTTCTATAGCTTACCTATTGTATTTTGTGCTGCAATAAACATAGTGGTACAGGTGTCCTTTTTCAATTAATTTTTCCTAGGAGTGGAATTGTTGGATTATATGGAAGCTCCATTTTTAGTAGTTTGAGGAACCTCAACACAGCTTTCCATAGTTGTTGAGCCAGTTTGCATCCCCACAGGCAATGTAGGAGAGTGAGTTCCTTTCTTTCTACATCCTCGCCAACATTTGTTGTTGCTAGTTTTTGTTGTTTTTTTTTTTTTTTAATATGTGCCATTTTTACTGGTGTAAGGTAGTATCTCCTTGTGGTTTTATTTGCATTTGAATTTTATATTTTGTATGAATTTTAGAGACAGACTGGCTATTGGGAAATTTTAGGGAAAAGTATGATTTCCTTCAGAAAGCTTTATTCTAAATGTATTATTTGTATGAAATAAAATGTGTTTGTATTATGAAGTAAATGCTTTTTGTAATATAGACAACCACTTGTCTATATGTTCAGTTTTCTTATAAAAACAAAACAATTATGTGAAAGATTTGACAACCAAATGCTTTGTGTGCTATCATTGCAGTATTTTTTTTTCATTTTTTAATGTTATCTGAGCTGTAAATAGTTATAAAAGTTTTTTGCTGGTATTTGTGGTTATTTATGGGAAAATGTAGGCATATTTTTAAGTGCTATCAACATAAGGCAATGTGGTATGCAAGAAAAAAGCCTGGATCAGAAGTCAGACAGCTTGGGGTCATTGTGTCTCTGTTGCCTATTATTGTGTCACTGGGCAAATTAATTGTCCTTTTGTATCTCAGGTTTTGCATTTGTAAAGTGAGAGGTTTATATTAGATGACTTCTAATGGTTCTTTAAGATGGCAGCATTACATAGTAGAAAGAATGCTGGTTTTGATATCAGACACGTTTGGTTTGCATTCATTCAGAAAACATTTAGAGCTATGTTGTGCCAGGCACTGGAAATATCAATTAACAATATAAATAATCGAACTCCCTTCATGTAGTTTTTTTTTTTTTTAAGATTTATTTATTTATGCTTACAGAACTGGCATACAGGCTAGAGGTGTGGTGGGTGAGAGGATTCACCAGAGACAAAGTGGGGAGCAGAACAGGCAAACTGATGAAGTATCTAGGAAGCTATCTAAGTGACTAATGGGCTAGTCTTTTAGATACAAGAAACAGCACTTAAAAAGTCTTGAAACTGGAGGAGCTTAGGGTGTTCTGGATGCTGAAAGAAAACCACTATGAATTAGAGAGTCATGAAAAGTGGAGGGGAGAGTGGTATAATATGAGGTTGGAAAGATAGGCAGTGCTTTGTAGATCATGATAGGAAGCTTGGATTTTATTCTGAGTGCAATGTTAATTTATTGTAGGGTTTTTAGTAGGAGAGTGATTGATTTTAAGATGCTCACACTTCCTACAATATGGAGAATACATTTGAGGAGTTTCAAGAATAGAAGTGAATCTGCTGTATTGTCCAAGTGAGAAATAATGAGAACCTGGGTTAAGATGGTGGTAGTGGAGATGGAGAGATGTGAAACAATTTAAGATATCTTTTAGACATAGCAATAACAGGGCTTATCAGTGGGATGGATATTGGGATAAAAGAAAGGGAATAATACAGGATGACTGCTAGGTTTCTGGTTTGAACAACCCACTCGACTGAATTTACTCAAATGGAAGGAAATGGATATATTTAGGTGGTTAGGTATTATGTTTTCCTTTTTTATTTCTTCCTTGGATATGTGTAAACTGTCTTTGTGTCTTTGCAATGTCTAGGTGGTGATGTCAAGACATAGAATACACAGTTACATATTTGAACCTGAAGTTCATGTTGGTCAGGGCTGGACATATATGTTTGGGAGTCATCAGCAAAGGATACTATGTAAACTCATGGGTGAAATGATCAGGAAAAGAAATAGTTCTCAGAGGGCTCTGGCCCTAGTCTAAGAGACCCTAGTCAAGTAGTAAGTGAAATAAAAGTGATAGAGCTAACAGTGGAGGGTAAGAGCTGTGATTAATGAGGATAGAATAAGCCAGGAAAATATGGGTTTTGGGGGGCTATTAGAAGTCAGTGTTTCAAGGAGGAGGGAGTTGTTGTATTTGTTGTATTTGTATTTGTTGTATTTGTATTGATTGCTGATGAGAAGGCTAAAATAATCACAGAGAAATTATCATTGAATTTGGCAACATTTTATTTGAGTTCTCACACTGCTACTTAGTTGAGTATACTTGGACACTTCATTTCACATCATTGATAGTTTTATCATCTTTAGAAAAGGGACTAACAATACTTCTATCACATGGTTATTATAAAGTTTAATAACTAACATGTGATTAAAAATAGCACCTGACAAATTTAGGATACTCAGTTGATATTAATTCCTTTCTTCTCTAGGTCTATGATACCTTTTGAAACTGTATAGAGTACATCTGTTCCTCACTTAGAGATGTTGCTTTGTTTTTAAAAAATTTGTTCAGGTAAAAGTTATAATTGAAAATAGAATCAATTATGAATAGTGGCTGGCAGAAGAGAAATTTGAAGTTTTCATTCCTTGCAAAGTATTTTCTTTCTGCACCTTTTCCTCATAAATTTTGACCTTTTAGGGTTTCATGATTAGCTTGCCCATCCCCATAAGCCTAAAATAAAATTGCAGCACAGAAAACCACTATGAAAGAATTCAAGATACTACTTCTCCAATCTTTATGAACAACGCAGAGCATTTTGGTTACATACTCCCAGTATTTCCAGATGACATTCTCTGACTACAAGTTGTTCTGTTGAGTTATTGGTAAGCTTTTTTTTTTTGCCTGAAATTATAACATGAAAATGTAACATAGTCTATTTCTTTAGTGTGTTTTGGGTGAAAATTTTATTATTTTTGGAAGAAAAGATGCCATCTGAAAAATAATAAAACTTTTTCAGAATCATTTTATCCTAATAATTTGATATATGGTATAAGTACTCATTTACTGATCAACTGTCCATGAAAATCTGCATTAGACTTTCAGGATAGCTAAAAATTTTGTAGTTTAAAGAGAAAGCAGAGCATTTAGCAGAGCATTTTTTCATTTTAAAGGAAAAATAGTAAAAAGACAAAAGACAAAAGACATTAATATTGGCATCTCTCTAATAACATGACATACTGCAATTGAACAAAAGTTGAATGCGTTAACTTACATTTCCTGGAATGAGAGAATCCCATTACGAAACAGAAGGTAGAATCCTTTTATAAATCATTTAAAAAAATTTACTTTTAGTTGGTGTCTATACGCTTAAGCTGGCAAGTACTTATGGGGGAATCATAAAACCACCTGGCAGGATGTACCAAAGAACCACTGTCCAGGCAGGTTGAATTTCCATTTCATGCTGAGCTTATACATGTAAGGAATATATATTTGTTTGCAAAAATCTGAATTTCTTGCTGTATGTCTTGGGATAGACAAGTATAAAGTCAATGAGTTCTAAGATAGGGCTCTATACCTTAATTACCCGTGAGTAACTTTGGTTTACATGATACTCAAAGACAATATATTTGATAAGTTACTTATTTCTCTTCTCCAAACTATAAAGCTGTTATATGGTAGTTTTAATAAACTACTGTGCAATTGTTACTATTGGTTACTGTTAACTATACCTTGGTTTCAAAGCAATTGCATGTGCAAATTGAAAATTAATTCAAAGGACTTTCATATGTGAATTTTACAGAGTAAAACTTAATTATGTTTCTGTGTGATCATTTTCTTTTTATATTGATAATAGATTTAATATCCAGTTTAATAGCTCATCCAATGATGGAGTTTGCAGGCATCCCTAAATCTGGAAAGACAGTTGAGGTGAACTCAGGGGCATTCTTTACTTTGCTGAAAGTAATTCTGTGTGGCTTATTTCAATTTATTTACTTTTTTCTCCAGAATTACTGTAAAGGTTTTCTATTTCACTCATTACAGCACTGTGTTTTTCACATTTGAATAGACTGCATCAACATGAATTCTTTATAAGGACCTTAAAAACAAACTTTGCCAAGTCTCAGAATACAGAAGTGAATTCACATCCCAATACTCAGCTGCTTCATGAATAAAGGAGAGCCTGTGCCTGACACTTTGAAGCTGTAGCTGTTAAACCATACAGAATATTTACCTCAATAAATCATTATAAGAAACTAAGGTACAATTATATCCACAGAGAAAAAGAATTCAAAACACTGATTTATGTGTTTCAGTGCCTATTCCCTTTCGCACTATGTTTTGAATATTATGTGTGTTTGTCATCTTTGGCTGCTCCTAGGTATCTTTAAACTAATGGGTTCTGATTTTTTTTAACATTCCTCATTAAGTATGTTATTTTTCTTAGACACACAGTCATGATTTGCATAGCATACAAAGTTTTACATTTAAAATTAACTATATCTCATTTTTTCGGTTTGAAACAAAAAATGGAAAAAGTGACTATGTTAAGTAAAACACTGAGTTTGCTTAATTTGTAAGCATTTAAGCTGAAATTCCATAGTAAGGATTTCATTTGGCATTTATTTTTGAGTACTGAGAAAGAGCGAAGAACTAGGTTATAAATTAGGAAGTAGACTACTGCCTTTACTTTAAGAATCACCTTTCACTGATCTATTTTGATTATTTAAAGTGATAATAGTATTATGAAAAAATATTTTCACACATCTGTTTTATGTCTTTCTGAAAGCAGAAATGCCCAAAAGCAATAGTAAACCAGTAACATGAAGAAAGGAATGACAGTGAACTTGACAAAGAGTCAATGTATAGAGAGCAGATTTTTTTTGCCTAGAGTAATTTATTGTGGTCATCCAAGGTCAGCAGGGAAAAAAAGATTTTTTAATGGTATGCTACAAAGTATTAAGTATTTAAAAGCAGCTAAATATGTTACTAAGTATTAAGTATTTAAAAGCAGCTAAATACATTATTAACAAGGATAAACAAGTTTTACTTCACTGGCTTAATTTAAAAGCTTAATTTTTACAATTTTAGAAAAACTAAAGTACATACTATTTCTGAATCTTAGCTATAGACATCAGGGATTGAATGTAATTTGATTGAATCTATGTAATGAATTTGAAACAGTTGTACTTTTTTTTTTAATTTAGACTTATTTATTTATTCATACAGAACTGGGGTACAAGCCAGAGGCACTGGTGTGGTAAGAGGATTCACCAGAGACAGGGAAAGGTAGATTGATGAAGTACACTGCTGAGGGGAGCAGCAGGTGGGTCAGGAGAGGTCTGCCGCCCATGTGGATCACCCCGGGGCAGGGATAGAACTCGTGCTGAAGTGGCTTTAGCATCTTAGTGTTGCATTTTAAACCACTGTGCCACCAGGGAGGGCCCCAGAGTTGTACTTTTAATTAAATATATAATGTTATCTAAATGTTACCTCCTTTTTCAATCCATTTGAAATTGCTGCTGCATTAGTGAATGACTGAATGAATTCTTTATTATTCAAGCATTAGTGCACATATCTATTATTTTACCTTTTCTAAAGGAAGGAATATACTGATACATATAGATTGTGGGTTTTCTGAGATCCTGAAATCTTCTCTTCCCCTAATTCTCTAATAGTTCAATCTGTTTATTTATTTTTCTAACCATGAATCACAGTAATTATTGTGTGCTTCGTTTATTGTATGTCTTGCCAACAAGAATTTCATGCAGCAAGACCTCATTTATCTTATTTAATATTATGTTTCCACTGCTTAGAGAGATGTTTTTGATGCGCAGAATATATTTATAGCATGAAGGAGAGAAGGGTGCCAATATAGTGGTTCTCTTGTTTATTTCAACATTTATTCACTATAGGTAGAGGGTGGTTGAGTTTAGTAGAGAAAGAGCTGAAGGGAAATGAAGCCAAAGACTAGAGATAATTCAAATGGGGGGGGGGACCCAGTTGTTGAAGATATTTACAATTTGTTGGTTTTCATGTAAAAAGAAAATGATTAACAATAAAAAAATCACCAGGGGGTGATCAACAAGTTAAAAAGAAAAAAATCAAGAGAAGAAATTATAGTGAATATACTTCATCCATTCAGTCATTTTTAGCATTTTTTATCTTGTAGCTCTTACTACAAAAAGAGATTGTGTTACACATTAAAGTTGCTCTCAACACACTTAACTTTCAAGGAACTAAGTCTAGCAGAATAATAAAATTGTACATTAGTAACAAGTAGACAAAATGAGAAGCATAAGAAAAGTATAAGTGAAATTCTGAGAGCTCAGTTATTCACAAATGCCAACATATTGTATGATCCCATTTATATGAAATATCCAGAATAGGCAAACCTATCAGGATAGAATGTAGATAGTGGTTATTCTGGGCATGCAGTAGGGTAGGAGGAAATGGAGGTTGGTTGGTAATGGTATGGGATTTCTTCTGGGGAATGATAAGGCTGTTCTAATTGTGGTAATAGTTGCACAACTGTGAATATATTAAACTCTGTTGAATTTAATACTCTTCAATGGGTAAATTATATTTTACATGAATTATACCTCAATAAAATTGTTATATAAATGCTTTGAAAGCATTATATGAGAGTTCTGGTAAAATGGGTAGAAGGAAGTTGGGAGGGGGAACTACAGGACAATTGAGGAATAAGGAAGGTGTAGTGAGGATGTAAGGTGACAGACAAATGGGACAATTTGGGGGTGTTTAAAGCAGGACTTTTCTTTCTTACTTCCGAATAAGAATTTTCTGGGAATGACAGAGAGAAGTTGTTAGGACTGGCAATAAGAGGACATAGGTACATAGATGAAGAATAAAAAACTATAGCTAAATTTCACTTTAGATATAGACCTCTGTGTAGGTGAATGAAAGAAAGTGGGAAGAAAATTAAAAAATAGAGAAAAAAGGGCCCTCCCAAGTGGCACGGTGGGTTAAAGCACAGAACTAAAAAGCTAAAGCCGCTTCAGCATGAGTTTGATTCCCCACCCCAGAGATAACCCACAAGGCAGCAGACCTCTCCGGATCTACCTGCTGCTCGCCTCAGCAGTGTACTTGTCAGTAGACCTGTTCTGTTCCTCACTCTGTCTCTGGTGAATCCTCTCATCGCCCCTACACCTCCGTACCCCAGTTCTGTATGTATAAATAAATAAATCTTTTTTAAAAATAGAGAGTAAATAGAAGAAAACAAATGGATGTGTCAAAGTATGAGTGCTTGAGGGAAAAAGGAAAACAAATGTAAGAGAATTAACTGTATGAGAAGGGTGGAGGTTGAAAGGGTAGGTGGAAATGTGAGAAAAAGTGATGTTAATGACATATTTCTTTGTCTTTAGTTGTTCATTCCCTCACAGTATTTTTTCTGGTTCTTCCTTCAGCAACCCCTGTCTATCAGGTATCCAGTTTTATTCTTAGTTATTTTGAGGTATGATCAACTCATTTATTATAAGAAGCTAAGGATATCAGGCTATTTCTTCCTTCAAGATCTTTTATTTTTAAGGAGAGTGATAAGTAAAAGGCAATGTTTATAAGGATATTAATGATGGGGGCCCTCCCTGGTGGCGCAGCGGGTTAAAGCAACAGCACTAAAAAGCTTAAGCCATTTTCGCATTAGTTCAATCCCCGCCTGCCCTAGAGGAGATCCACATGGCTGGCAGACCTCTCCTGACCCTCCCGCTGCTCCCCTCAGCAGTGTACTTCGTCAGTCGCCTGTTCTCTCCACTGTCTCTGGTGAATCTTCTCACCCTCCGCATCTCTGGCCTCTACCCCAGTTCTGTATGAATAAATCTTTTTTAAAAAAAGATATTAATGATGGAATTGGGGTTTCAAGTTAGAATGTTTGCCTTTTTTTCTCTAAAAGGTAGAAGGGAATTTTTTTTTTATCATACTATATGGGCAATTGCCTATTTCTTCATGAATGTGAACAGAAGCGATGGAAAATGAGATAATGCCTAGTTTCTTTCAGTTTGCTTCATGTCAGATTTTTTGTTGTTGCTAAATAATTATTTCATAAGTTGCCAAGCGAGCATTTGAATATTCTTGTTAAATTAAAAAAAAATTTGCTTACCTTCCCCAAAATGCCCTACAATTTTTTTTTAAAGATTTATTTATTTAAATAAAACTTTTGGGCCCCCTGAAAGGAAGATGATTCTAGTTGCTCATGTATACTATACTGTGGACACATGATTTGGAAGATAATTCATGTTTTTAATTTTTTTATTGACATTAAATTCTAATATAAGTTTCAGGTGAACATCATGATAAGTCACATCTTTATATACTATATTAAATTCACAAGCATTTTAATTAAGAGTAAAGAAATATCCTTCTTTACTCTTTCACATAAAAAAAAAGATTTATTTATTTATTCATACAGAACTGGGGTACAGGCCAGAGATGTGGATGGTGACAGGATTCACCAGAGACAGAATAGGGAGCAGAACAGGCAGATGATCAAAGTACACTGCTGAGGGGAGCAGTGGGCAGGTCAGGAGAGGTCTGCCACACCATGTGGTCACCTCCGGGGCAGGCGGGGATTGAACTCATGCAGAAGTGGCTTAAGCTTCTTAGTGCTGTGCTTTAACCTGTTGCGCCACCAGGGAGGGCCTACAATTTTTTTTTTTACCCCAATTTACTTGTCCAGAAGAATGGAGTCTTAAATTACAGTGCATAAATAATTTTGGAAGAATCTGGTATGGATTTATTAGCCTATGAACTGTGATTTAGATGTCTTGTAGAAAACTAAAGGTAAATATACCCTATCTCAGCTTCTCACCTGTGTAGTGAAGACATTTCACTAGGCTTTACTCATTCAGCAAATTATTGAAAATATACTGTGTGCTAAGTCTCATTTTCCTCCTCACCTCAACATGAGCATAATACCTACGTTGTGGTGGTGGTACATGTGCAAGTGTCTACCAAAGTACTTGATACAAAGATGTTTCATTAATGGTTTTGTTTGTTTGTTTGTTTTGTTTAAAGCTTGCTACTGTTTGCTTAGCTTGCAGTTATTTTACTGCCTGTTTGGCCTTTTGCATTTTTTGCCTTTTAATTAACAGAAGTGTAAATGTAGGGGTAGAGACCATATTTTATTGTTATATACTTTGCAAATAGTAGTTTTCTATGAAAAGAAATGCTTTAATTCTTGAAAGTAAAGTATATGCAAGTAATGAAGTGAAATACACCATTTTAGCTGAATTGAATTCAACATTTGGTTTTATCCTGGCAATCCAGAATAAATGAAAACCATCACATTGTTATTCAATAAAAACAAAATATATTAGTTTCTCAAATGATAAAATCTTTTCTCTAACATTTCAATTCTAAGAGGAATCCTTCTCTTTGATTCTGAGTAGAGTTGATAGTGCTGTTAACAGCAGATTAATTTGTTGGTTTGACATAGGAACTTTTCAAAGTTGAGAGATTAAGGTGAAAGTTGTGTAATTGGTAGTGATACAGGGCAGCAAGGGACATTAAACTCGGCTAGGAAGACTGCCCAAATAGTTTACCAGTCACTGTCTGAGTTCTTCTCCTACATGCACAACTGCAAGTCTACTCAGGCTCAGGGAACAGCAATGGGATTTATTTAACAAACCAGGGAAAAACAGAGTTATTGAGGCCAAAAATGGCCTTTACCTTAGCCAAAGCTGTGCCCAGTGTTATCCGATCTGCACAAAAGCAGTTAATATGGCTCTTCTGAAGATGCAGAACTCCTTTCCTGAACAATATAGGTCACTGTATCTAAGATGGCATCTTTCTGCCACTCTGGAAACTTGGCAACTAGACTATAGGCCAGCTTCAGATTCATGAAGACAACAAAAGATACAACAGGAGATGCTCCATGAGTTGCTGGGATGCTCCAGCACAGCACCAGAAAAGCAACATTCAAAAATAATAGAGGTCGAATGTCCAGACAAGTGGCCACACTCAAGCATCTCAGCAAGATGCCTTGGCTCCCGATCTTCACTTTTTTTTTTTTTAATGCATACAGAACTGGGGTACAGGCCAGAGGTACAGTGGCAATGAGAAGATTCATGAGAGACAGTGTGGGAAGCAGAACTGGTTTTTGCCTTTTTGTCAGGCCACAGCTAGTGAGACACCTGACTCTCTGCTTCCTGGTCTTCCCCTTCTCCACCAGGCCTGGGCTCAGTAAGATGCCTGGCTCTGGGTCTCCACCATTTCAGCCAGACTACAACAGCCTTCTAAAAGACTGGCATAGTGAGGGCCCAAATTCACTAACCCCTAATGCTAAATTACAGACTCCACCCTCCCTCAACCCTTTTGTAGCCACTTATATTGCTAATTTGTTACCCTACTTTTTGCATTTCCTTGGGTTCCTCACCAGCAAACCTCTCCCAAACCCCCAACCCTCAGGGTGCACCATCTGTAACAGTCTTTTGGCTTCAGCCACGGGTTACAGTAGGAGAAGTTAGGGCACAGCTCTGAACTTTATTCATTTATTCAAAAACTATTGAATATCTGCTGGTGAGGGAAAACTAGAAAAATTAAAGGTGTCTCAAAGCTGTTTGTAACTGTATCACAGAGTGATACTACAAAGAAAAATACAAATTCCTCTGTGTTGTAACGTACAAGTAATTTTCCATGGGTAAAAAGCACAAAAAATCAGGTTTGTGCAACTATAAAAAAAAATGAAATATACAAATAAGCACAAATAAATTTTTTAAATTTGTTTTTTCATGGTGACAGAAGTAAAAGCTAAAGGCATATCAATTTTTGATAGCCTTTAAGCTTCCATTATAGTCTCCTTGACTTTCCTGCTTATATTCCTGGTTTATATTATTATGAAACACTTTGAGAAACTCAAAAAGGTTTTTGTAATTTAAATAAGTCTTTGTAAGTTTCTCTGGTTTGGAACTTGGCACAGAGTTCTCTATGTTGAGTAGTCTTTTCCATAAAAATTATTTACCAGCCATTTTTCAATCAAACAAAAATTTAAAAGAATGTTTCTAGCAATGGTGAGATATTATACATTCATAAAAATAATAAAATATTTTCATTACCAAATGTTCTGAGAATCTTACATTAACCAGTTTACAAGTGTAATTTAATCATTCAACATAAGCACATAAAATATTTTGTAATACCTTCCTGGTCATTAATTCGTATTTGTTAATGGTATATTTTCCATGTTTTATCTTGCACTAATCAGTGTGATTTGATCATGTGGTAAAACACATTCTATGCACACATTAAACTTATTAAATATAAGCCTATAAGTATATTTTTAATGCTGCAAGAGAGTAAATTCAACTTTTATCCTATCTGTGGCCAGATAATAATTGTCTTACTTATTTCTTATTTATTTGCTAAATGTTCAAGGGAAACCATTCCATAGAAAGATGTGTGGCTAAGAATTTTATATATATGTTTATTGCATAGGCAGTTTCTTTGACATGGACTATTTCAGTTGAGATGTAAAATACAATATTCAGGATTTTCTTTCCTTGTTCATAAAATATTACAGTACAACACAGGTTTTCTGAAGGTGTCTGGGACATCAAACACCTTCAGAAGATTGAGGACTCAGGAAAACAAGAAGGCTGGTCAGTGAGTTTGGAATGGGGAATCTTCCAAATTCTCCATGCCCAGAGGGAATGATGGATACTAATGGAAAAAAGTGACTGAAGTGCAGTGCTAGCTAGTATACTTGGGTAGGAAAAAGGACTGTAAAAGGAGAGAGTTCTGGTGTTTGTAGAAGTGCCTTCCAATAGCTTGACTCAAAAAATCATATAGCGTACATTTAACAATTTACATAGTCACTGTGTTTTCTCCCAGTAGCATTTTCATTACTTGATAGTACAAAGACACATACTTTATTCATAGAAGGATTAAAGTGATTCAGAGCAGTTACCTCTTCCAGTAAATACCAGTGTAGCATTGAAAAGTAATACATTCAGGGTTTTCTTTAGAATATAAAGTCTTAGATGATAAGGATTTGAATATGTGTGATGGATAGCACAATTGTAAGACCATTAGTGATATGAACATTATTGATAAATATTTTCAAAGATTTATTTATCTATGCATACAAGAACTGGGATACAGGCTAGAGGTGCGTGGGGTGAGAGGAGTCACAAGAGACTGAGTGGGGAGCAGAACAGGCAGATAGACTGGAATACACTGCTGAGGGGAACAGTGGGCAAGACAGGAGCGGTCTGCCATTCCATGTGGATCACCACCTGGCTGGGAACTGAACTCACGCTGCAGTGGCTGCAGATAGCTTCGTAGTGCTACACTTTAACCAGTGCAGGGAGGGTCAAACATGATTGCTACTTTATAATAATTAGATTAGACAATCCATCAATTTTACCTTTTATTATTTGTAAATCATTTGTGAATTCCCTCAAATTATTAACAAAGTATTTCCTTAATAAAACCATTACATAAAATTCTTTAAATATTTTACTTTAGACTAAACCCAGAAATCACACTACATCTATTTATTTTAGAAAACTTTAAGTTACTTTCCTTTTCCAAACATGAGCCTTTAATCTTATTTCTTCTAGAACTGTATGTTTATGTTATTAAATATTAACATATTACTTTGTTTTGCTTAGCCAGATTTCTCAGTTTTCCATAGGCCACAAGATCCTTGTAAAAATCAGAATAGAGTCAATGATAAGGAAAAAATGTATAACATGTTTGAAAACTTTATTTAGTGTTTAGAATTTACAATGTAGGTAGAGATGATGCTGCCTGATATAGTTCAAAGTGCACTAGAATTGTGATCAGAGACCCAGGTTTTAGTCCTTGCTTTTCATTGAAGTTACTCATTAAGTCTTAGTTTTAGTTGACTAGTTTTTGGAGAATGCTGTTTTAAAATTCAACACTAATGCCTACAGCATAATAAGTAATTTAAGTCACTGATAATAGTATACACAATTGGAAAACACAATTTTATTAACCAATCAGTGTATTTCAAAGAAAGCAAATATCTGGTATGTCTATCTAATGTGGTTGCTACTAACCACAAATGACTATTTCAATTTGGATTTAGCTTAAAAATATATGAAATTCACAATTTAGTTTTTTATCTCACTTAGCCACATTTCTAATTCTCAACAGTTATGTGCGCCTGTTTTAGAAATACGGAACATTTCCATGTGGCAGAAATTTCTGTTGTGCTGTGTTGATCTAGGTGCGCAGTCAGGTGATTTTGGTTTCTATAGTGGTCATTAGGGGTGTTATAGGAATGATCAGTAATTCAGGTGCCCTATCATATAGCACTCCATCATGTGTGGATTTATACTTGCTTGGGTTAATGGAGTATTTTTGTACTTGGGGCTAATGCTACATGCAGACCAGAGAGCCTTTAGTATTTATTAGTTTTGGGGAAATCTCTTGCATTCCTCTAGGCTAAAGGAATGACTGTGGTTTGATTGGGACTAAAAAATTTGCATCATACTTGTCTTCCTTATAGAAGTATGTATGTATTATATATGTATGTTTATAATTTATTACATATGTATCTTACATAATATACACATTTTATTTTTTTTTCAGTAAGCTTCTTAATTTCTTAGTATCATAATATAACGATGAAAATACATGAACAAACAAAAACCCCTATGAATTTGCAAATCTCTGACAATAAGCAGAGACATCAAGGCAGTTGAGACTGGAGAGGGGAAAAATTTCCAGAGATGTGCCAAAATAGATCCAGCATCACATTTCTCCTTAGCCAAGGTGGGATGGGGGATGAAATGGTGAGAAGGTGGCACTGTCAGAAGCTGTCCTTGGAGTTTCTGACTCATGACGAATACACGCTTGATCTGTATGGACTGCTCCCCAGAACTCCCCTGTCCTTGCTGGACATATATTTTTAATATTTTCTCCCACATTGTTCTAACAGTGATTTAGAGAAATTTCTTGGGAGATTTTTTTTTTCTGTTATTTTCCCCCAAGTAACTAGCTTAGGTCTACTCAACTTTATTAAGCATGAGTGCACAGCTGGATTAAAAAAAAAAAATCCCCTAGAAAAATATTCAGATGGGCCCTCCCTGGTGGCACAGCGGGTTAAAGCACTGCACTGAGAAACTTAAGCCACTTCCGCATGAGTTCATTCCCTGCCTGGCCTGGAGGAGATCCACCTGGCATGGCAGACCTCTCCTGACCCTCCCGCTGCTCCCCTCAGCAGTGTACTTCGTAAATCTGCCTGTTCTGTTCTGTTCCTTTTATTTTCGTTCTTTCTACCATGTTTCATTCCCCTTTCTTCTTACCCCCACTCTTCCTTCTGCTCCCCACTCTGTCCCTGGTGAATCCTCTCACCCTCTGCATCTCTGGCCTGTACCCCAGTTCTGTATGAATAAATAAATCTTTAAAAAAAAAAAGAAAAATATTCAGATCTTTAAAGAACAATTCTTGCTAAAGAGAGTTTTTAATATGAATATGGATGGGGGAATGTTTTTTTTTTTTACATAAAACGTTTAAAAATTCAAGGTAATACAGGTTAAATATGTGACGAGTGGTATAGTACATGTTTATTAGCACAATCAATAAAGGGAATGATCTATGTGCTTAAGTGGTTGAAGGAATTAAGGAGGAAAGGAATCTTATGAGACTGGTATTTTATAAAGAACTATTCAGCTGTGGGGAGGCTATGAGTAGAAGATCATATGTAGCAATTAACAAGTTATGGTTAAACATTGTACTAATAAGGGTAGACTATGTTGTAGTAACAAGTAGCACGAACACCTTTTCTGAAGTCCAGAGCCTAAAAGTTCTGTTCCTTTTATTTTCGTTCTTTCTACCATGTTTCATTTCCCTTTCTTCCTTACTCCCATTAGATAATGAATCATTATATTTTATGGATTCTTCCTTTCTTGCACATATGAATCATTGTCTTTATTCCCCCAAATGCCCACTGCCTTAAATACAATAGAACTTTGTTCTCATGTAGCAGTCCAACTCGTGGGTTTGATTGGTCATGATTTTGGAATGCAGGAACGGCAGGAATCCAGTCTATTTTGTGACTCAGCTATTCCTTATCAGGCCGAGGGGGGCAATGTGGAAGAGTATATCATATATGTGATAATTAAAATTTTGTCCTAGAATTAGAATTTATAACTACTGTTTACATTCTGTTGGCTAGGACTCAGTTACATGGTTTAGTTACATACTCTGAAGAACAAAGGAGGCTGGGAAGTGTTTCATCTGTGCTCAGTAAGGAAAAGCTACTTGGTGATCATCTAGCAGCTTTTGGCACACATAGAAACTAATCAGTCTAGCCTGGCTACTGTGGGGGGTTTAGTTGGTATGGAAGAGAGGTGAGAAAGAAGCCTGGAAATTTAACTTTATTTTGTAACTATTTAAGTGTTATTGAAAGATATGGTAAAAGTGGGGTTTTAGAAACATTAACCTAATATACAAAAAGAGTTAAAAGAGGAAAAGATTGTAAAGGCAAAAGTAACTGAATTTTGAAATGACAAGGACTTTGTCTAGGACAAAAGGAATAGAAACGAAGGCATTGATTTATAGCCCACTAGAAAGAAATTATAAATATGATTTTTCATTAGCTTGTGTCATATGGAAGATGGAGGAATTAAAGTGGTTCAAAGAAGGAAAGAATGCTTTTTTTCTGTTCTAAAAATTCAAAGGAGTATGTGTATGTGGTATTTTCTAGAACCCTACTATTTCTTATTTAACTTGAATTTATTTCAGTCTTTTAGGACTCCTTAAAGATCTCAGAGGATATATGTTTAGGGGGAGATCTCTGGGCTTCTTTCCAGAGATTCTGATTTAGAGATATGTCTTTTTTATAAGTATGCTCAATGATTATAGTGCAGGTGGTCTGCAGACCACACGTTGGAAAACATTGCCTTAAAAAATATTGACTCAGAGGAAGTTGATGCTTTGCTTTTTACTGAAACCACTTATTTCTATAAGCTGATAAAAGCTCCTTGAATTTTTAGGTTCTGAGTAGAATGATCAGAACCATTATTGACAGTGTGCTTTCCCTGTTGTCCCATTACTTTTAGGACATTTAGCTTTATTTCCTTTCAGCTCCTTTAAGTGTTGGTATTAAGAATCAGAAGCATTTGCCATTCTGTCCTAAATTAGTCCAAGTGATTCTGCAGTCAGAGAAATAAAATAACAATCTGTTCACTCTATTTTCAAAATTATACTTTTTGTGACTTGTATTAAGATGGTGTCTGAATTTTGTGACATTGCTGTGATAAACACAATTATTTGAATAAAGCAGAAATGAGAGCTAATTCTTTGCCTTCTCAACCTGTGTTCTCTAAATACATTGTGTGTGTATGTATATTTGTATGTGTATATGTGTATATAGAATGTCTATAAGGATATATATATCTAACTTTTTTTTTAAAGATTTATTTATTCATTCAGAACTGGGGTACAGGTCAGAGATGCGGAGGGTGAGAGGCTTCACCAGAGACAGAATGGGGAGCAGAACAGGCAGATCAACAAAGTACACTGCTGAGGGAAGCAGCTGGCAGGTCAGGAGAGGTCTGCCATGCCATGTGGTCACCTCCGGGGCAGGCGGGGATCGAATTCATGCTCAAGTGGCTTAAGCTTCTTTTGCAGTGCATTAACCCGCTGCGCCACCAGGGAGGGCCCTATATATCTAACTTTTAATCGCCCTCAGAGAAGTAGAATTTTGAGGTAAAGGAAAGAAAAAGGGAAACATTTACTTTTTATATTATATAGTTTATATTCTTCCACACTTTTTTTTTTAAGATTTCTTTATTTATGCATATAGAACTGGGGTACAGGCTAGAGGCTCAGGTACGGTAAAAGGATTCACCAGAGACAGAGTTGGGAACAGAATAGTCAGATCAACAAAGTACACTGCTGAGGGGAGCAGCAGGCCATCCAGGAGAGGTCTGCAGTGCCATGTGGATCACCTCCAGGGCGGGGATCGAACTTATGTTGAAGTGGCTTTAGCTTCTTAGTGATGTGCTTTAACCCTCTGCGCCACCAGCGAGGGCCGTTTGTTTTATTTTTTTTTAAACCATGAATATGTCAATATTAAGAACTTATTTTCTTTTCATCTTAGATTGAGTAGATGTAATAGAAATAGTAACTACCATTTATTAAGTGCTTTCTCTTTACCAGTTCCTTCACATTGTTATGTACCATTCACAAGAATGCTGCAAGAGAAGTACTGACATTCTCAATTCACACAGGAAGCAGAATCAGGGAGTTTATTAGCGATGCCTAAGGACATACCACTAATAAGGCAGAGTGAAGAACTCATCTTGGTCTCTCTCATCCAAGTCTATGTTTTTCTTGATTGTACTATTATAGCCTTGTTCACTCTAAATACTCTGTATGGCAGGAAACCTGTTTGCATGAGTGCTAAGATTAAAGTCTTCCACTAAAAATATCTTCCAGTAATTAAGAAGACCACTACTAAGAATAAAATAATCAGTGGAAATAGGCAAAAAGAAAATCCCACAGTATCCTACAACTGGAGTCATTTAGCTACCAAATGCTTATCAAGTGTCACTTTTGTAAACTAGGTCCTAGGGATTAAATAACTCACTTGTTACAGTTCCAGCAGGAAAAAGACTTTAAAGAAAGGACTACCTTCAGAAACATGGGAAGGGCTTAAAAAACAAACAAACAAACGAACAACAAACCCAACAAGAAATGAGAGGGCAACCAGAGACCAGCAACAGGTCTGATGGGGCAAAAGGATGAAACTGTTATCGGAGCCTTGAGTCTTAGAAGAGGTTCTTGCAGGGTTGGAGCCATTGTTCGTTCAGCTATGCAGCCAGTACTGGGGAAAAAAATTTTCTTTTCTTTCTTATTGCCAGTCTCCTGCAGGTGTTTTTCATTAATTAAATACAAACAAACCATCTGACAAGGAGCCAGGGTGATGCATTCTGTGGTATTAGCCACCCAGAGCTTTAAGTAAAGAATAGGTGTCTGGGTGGACTACAGCAAATGGAGAATAACTAGTACAGCTCATCATTACTTTGTCATTGTTTCTAGCATAGAGATGAAATTCTTTACTTGGTCTACAGTACCCTATACTGCTTGAGTCCTATGACTATTTCAGTATTTTTTTCATTCTCTCTATTCTAATTTCATTTGTTTATCAATCTTATATTTTTACTGTATACCGATATGCTACCTAGGTCTTGTCATACATATGCTGTACCCTTTCCTGGATACTTCTTTTTCCTTCCTTTTCACCTAATTAATGCCTACATATTTTTCAGATATTAACTTAAAAATTGCTTCTTTGGGGAAGCTTACCCTGACTTTTATGGCCAGACCAAACATTTTTTAATAAGTTCTGTAAGCCAACAGTGTCTTTTCTTTGTATCATGCATTATAATAGAATTTACATTTTCTATTTTATTGTATTTGTCCGATTATTTGGTTGATTTTTCCAATTAACCAAGTTAATTGAACCTCCTGAGTCTGATTTTTGCTTACCATTATAACCCTAGTGTCCCGTGATGTTTGGTACTCTGTAGGTGCTTAATAAATATTTGCCAGAATAACATAGGAAAATAAAAGGTGAATGGAAGTCTGTAAAGGATTCGCACTGTTTGACAAAAATAACACATTCCTAAATAAAACAAATAAAAGCAAATACAAAGTAACGATTACAGCTGTTAAGGGAAAATCTCAAATTCCACAAATGTTCTGTGCTTTATTTATATATTATCTTAGTGCTAGCAAACTTAGACTTCAATGTGTTTAGGAATCCTGTCAGAAAAATCTCTTGTTTAAGTCTTCACTCCAGAGATACTGATTTCACTAAAACTTGAGTAGAACCTGGAAATGTACATACTAAATAAGTAGCCCAAATTATCCTGATGCACCTGATTTGAGTTTTAAAACTTTAAAGTTTATTTTTATTTTTTTTAGTAACATAGCTTTATAATATGTGTTTTAGGTGTTCATCAGTGAGAAGCAATCCATGTGTATATCCTACATTAAATTCACAGCCAAGAGTCCAAATCTATCCAGTTATCATATAATTGTGCCTTTTTTCCTGAACTTACCCATCCACCCATTCCTCTTCCCTCTGGTAACCACTAATTGGTCTTATAGTGCAAAAGTTTATTTTTGTTTTATTTAGTTCATCTGTTTTCTTTATATATCACATGAGTAAAGTCATGCAGCCGTTGTCTTTTTCTGTCTGACTTGTTTTGCTAAGCGTAATTTCCCTCTAGGTCCATCCATGTTTTTGCAAATGGCAGGATTTTGACTTTTTTTTTTTTATATCTGAATAGTTTTATAGTGCTTATATGCATCTTCTTTATCCATTTAACAACTGATGGGCACTTAACATTGTTTCTAGTTCTTGGCTATTGTAAATGGTGCTGCAGTAAATATGAGGGTGCGTTTATTTCTTTAAATTTAGTGTTTTTGTTTTTTTTAGGTAAATATCAGGAAGTGGTATAAATGGATCATATGGAATTTGTTTCAATTTTTTAAGGAATGTCCACACTACTTTTCATAATGACAGTACAATCTACATTCCCACCAACAGTATATGTTATCCCTTATCTCTTGTGTTCTCTAACACCTGTTGTTTCTTGCCTTTTGTATAATAGCCATTCTCACAGGTGTAAGGTGTCATCTTCTTTGGAAAAATGTCTAGTCAAATCTTCTGCTTATTTTTCTCATTTTTCTGTTTTTTTTTTTAATTATTGTTGAGTTTTATGACTCCTTTGTGTATTTTGAATATTGGAAGACTACATTTTAAAAAAAGATTTATTTATTTATGCATAGAGAACTGGGGTACAGGCCAGAGGTGCAGGGACAGTGAGAGACTTCACCAGAGACAGAGTGGGGAGCAGAACAGGCCAACCGACGAAGTACACTGCTGAGGGGAACAGTGGGCAGGTCAGGAGAGGTCTGCCACACCAAGTGTGTCACCCCCCTGGCAGGGATCGAACTTGTGCTGAAGTGGCTGTGGCTTTAACCCATTGTGCCACCAAGGAGGATCCTGGGAGGACTACATTTTGAGAAATATTGGTCCATATACCCCTTGGTGGCAGTATGATGATGTCGTTAAATATGGGTTTGAATCTTGGTTCTTATTATAATTAGCTATTATTTATATACACTAGATCTCAAATGTTTTGGCTATAAATAGGCTGTAGCAACATCTAATTCCTAGAACAGTTGTGGAAATTAAAATAAATGAGAAAATAGATGTAAACTATTCACTACAGTACTGTCATATAAATCATTAATAAACAAATTGTTTTTTGATTGTCAACATTTAGCCCAGTGCCTAAATATAATTGATGCTCAATAAGTAATTGGTTAATAAATGGAGTATAGTTATAAGATTAGAAAGTCATTGAAATCATCTAGTTTAACATCCTCATTTTACATATTAGGAATTCAAACTCATAGAGGTTAAATGACTTATCAGAGGTTACATAGCCTTTGATCTAATTAATGGCTGAAGTGAGACCACAGAACTAAAGGGTGAAAAGAAAGACCTGGCTATTAATATTTGTCTAATCACCAGTTGTGGTTAGAGTTACATTTAGATTTTGAATAGTTATATTGATATATACTTTTGTTTATGATGCCTTCAATAATGTTCCTTTCTCAGATATTTAACAACAGTAAACCAGTAAGTAAAACTAAATGACTGTATAGTTATTGGTGGGTTCTATTTCTTACTAAATATCACCTCATAGATTACAGTGTTTTCCAAACAGAATTAAGATATCATTTGTGTCTTTAGGTTATTAGAGTCACAAGCTACTTGAAGGGTCTAATTCTATTGTTTTTGGACAATAATGGTGTTCTAATATTTCCTTTCTTGAAGTTCTTACCTGTCTATCAGACAAACTAAAGTAGCATTAAAATGCATAGTGAGGCCCTCCCTGGTGGCGCAGCGGGTTAAAGCACAGCACTGAGAATCTAAAGCCACTTCCTCATGAGTTCGATTCCCGCCTGCCCCGGAGGTGACCACATGGCGTGGCAGACCTCTCCTGACCCGCCCGCTGCTCCCCTCAGCAGTGTACTTCGTTGATCTGCCTGTTCTGCACTCCACTCTGTCTCTGGTGAATTCTCTCACCCTCCACATCTCTGGCCTGTATCCCAGTTCTGTATGCACAAATAAAATCTTTAAAAAAAAAAATGCATAGTGATTTATTTGGAGGTTGAAAATTTTGTTTCAGATTTTTATATGTTCCATATGGGTGTATTTCTTTCTACATTTTATTCTACTATATTAGATTTACATTCTAGGTATACTTAATTTCTCTATTTAGGAATTTGATTACACTACTAGGTCTTAAAATTTAAAGAAAATTTTGCATATTTTTATGTTGGATAGAATTTTATTTTCATTTCTAGTCTAGATTTGATAAGTACAAAATGCAGAATTTACCTTTGTTTAACCTGTATCAATTATAGCAGTGCATGAAATTTGTGGAAATATCTGCTGATAAAATTTTCTTTTTATTCCCACATACATTCCTGATAGAATATAATTTTAAAAATTATGTTCCTTTGGTGAATTATAGGCAGAGAACTCGCTTCTTTTGAGAGAGCTATATTACATTAAAGTATTAGGCAAACCACAGTGGGAGCTGTATTTGTTAGGTTCATCCGTGCTATTCTCTCTTACTACTTGTCTATTAAATAAGGTGGCTTAAATAGTAACACTATTAACACTTTAATGTATAATACCAGTATGTAAAAATTTAAAATTTTGTTGCAAATAGTGTTTGTATTTTATAAGGCTAGGAGTTATCTTACTCTCAGAACAGTGGAATGTATTTTTTCCCCCTAAAGTAGAGAAATCATGACCTTAAATACTAAATACTAAATTCTTAAGTTTGATAACACTGTGCAGGAAGAGACCTTTTGAGCTAGAGTAATGGTTTTTATAGGTGTGACTCATCTGTTGTATTAGAAGTCACATACCTGGCCCTCCTTGGTGGCGCAGTGGGTTAAAGCACTGTACTAAGAATCAAAAGCTACTTCCGCATGAGTTCGATCCCCGCCTGCCCTGGAGGAGATCCACATGGCGTGGCAGACCTCTCCTGACCCGCCCGATGCTCCCCTCAGCAGTGTACTTCGTCTCTCTGCCTGTTCTGCTCTCCACTCTGTCTCTGGTGAAGCCTCTCACCCTCCGCATCTCTGGCCTGTACCCCAGTTCTGTATGAATAAATAAATAAATCTTTAAAAAAAAAGTCACATACCTACTCATGTTGAAAATCTGAAAAATCAGATATTTGATTTGGGAAGAAATAAAATGTAATGCTCAGCTAGGAGAATTAATTACTTATTTTTATCACAGATTGGTACATTAACTTATTTTTTAGGACCAAATATAAATACTAAATAAATACTAAAATTGTTACTATGACTAGGACTGAGTAATACTTGAGTTGGAAGAAAATGTACAGGTATCTATGGTTGAGTTGTTTAGTGTTTTTCTTCTTAATATGTAGATAATACTCAAGCTCTCAGAATGTAGGCATATAATTTTTATTTGATGCTTTCAAGGTGAAGAAGTTACAGATCCACTTGTATTTGTTCCTTCACTTTTATATTGTGAACCATGATACTTACATTTAGAAATACAATTTTATAATAAAGACTTTAAAAAATTATGTTTAAGTAAATGTGGTAAAGGAATGCTTGTTGACTCTTATCAACAAGATAGATGAGATTGTATGACTTACATTACAATTTATGTAGATAAAATTCCTTAGAAGATAGAAGTCAGATTGGGGAAGAATTACTATTAGCGTATATGGTAACCAAAAGACTAGGATACTTATTTTGAAGGCAATACTGATGGAAAAACTGGGCAAAGGACATTATTCGAAGGGTTACTTATGGAACTGAGATTATATATTCTGAAAAAAAATGGTTTAGTCTCACCACTAATTAAATCATTGTTAAGATATCTTTTTCTCTAGTGCTTTGTTTTAGTTGCTCTCTCTTGACTAAGTTAATTCTCATTAATATTTGGGGAAATATTACTCTAACATTTTTTGGTTTGTTTACCCACAGCCTCAACAAACATGACTGAGCATCCCCATTTTCTCCCTTGTCTTCTACTTTAACCCCCTTTTCCTCCTTTTTGTTGTCCACTTCTTCTGCCTTATGGACTTTGACTAACTGTAAATTATGTAGCTTGCAGAAATAATTCTCAGACAACACTGTTCTGATGGTTATTGCAATCCAACTAGCCCCAGCAGGGACATGAAAACGAGAATCACTGCCAATTCCAAGTTTTAGGTGGAATAAAAAAATAATCCAAAACAAAGACCAAAAACTGCTTCTTGAGTCCAAACCTCAAAGACTTATACTTTTCCAAGCTGACTCTGCTTTAACTGAAGAGTCATTTGATTGTCAGGTAATCACTGGTGTATATCAGCAGAATAAAGTCTTAAGTTTTTATTCAAGCCAATTGAAGAATGTTTTTAGAACTGTAAAAATGACTTCCTTACTAATACCTAACACTTATTGAGATACTATTGTTTGTCATATATGGTGTCATATAGGGTTACATATAATAACTAATTTAATCCTTATGGGTCACAAATCATTATTCCTGTTTACAAATGAGGTAATGGAGAATTTAAATAACTTGTCCCAGGTAGCCTAACTGGGCAGTGGCTATCAGTGACAGACAGTTCTTTTAGATTCTAGTGACAATGTTTTCCTGTTGCACAAACACCAAGGAATTAAGTCATGTAAAGGAGATTCTTTAAAAAAAAAAAGCATAATTACCAAAATATGACTAATAGGGTCATATTTTGAAATAATGTAGAAATTTTTTCTTCATGGTAATTCTTTTTAACTTATAGTCTTATACTATTAAAATAGATTACGAAATTGAAATTTTTCACAGCAGCAAAGGGAAGGTGTAAAGAAACCAGCAAGAATTATTTGCTGCCGTGAAAAATCTCAATCTCTAATCTAAAATGAGCCTTTGTAAAGTTGATAAAAGAGATAACAACCCGAAGAAAGAATAGGAATTTGAGCCTCACAAGGGTAAGAGACTTGAATTTATACCATGAACTGCAAAGTAAAGAATGGTATTTTTATAGTATCTACAAAGAAGGTAAAACTCATTTATGGAGGAAAAAAAATTCATGAGACATGTGTAAAATTGATTAGGATTTTGATAGTAAAGAAAATCTTAATACAGTTCAATTAAGCACAATCTCTGACATAAGTCATTACACTAAGAAATAAAGTTAGCAATACCTTGTCTAAAATTCCAGTGACTTAGATGGCAAATAATCTTAAGTGGAAAATAAAAACTGCAAATTGTCTAGGATTTCTTTCAGGTTACTTTTCAAGTTTTCTCTTTATTGATTTTCCATTTTCCTCATACACTTTCCCTACATCCCCCTGCCCAAGTTCTCCACACTGACCTCTCCACAAAGAACCTTGTTTCTTTGAGCATCTTTAAGGCAGTTGTTATGAAGTCTTAGGTTGGTATATTTGCTCACAGGTCTTTCTCAGGGACTGTGTGTGTCTGTTGGTTTACCTTTTTCAAATGAATGTGTCATACTTTCTTGGATCTTTGTAGACATTGTGCTATTTTGTTGAAAGCTAGACATTTGATAAAAATAGACACACACTTCAATGAATTAGAACTGAAATCTCCAAAATAAACCTATGCTTATAAGGACTCTACAATGAAGGAGCCCAGAGTATATGCTGGAAAAGAAAAAGTGTTTTCAATAAGTGCTGCTGGGAAAACTGGACAGCGACATGCAAAAAATGAAATCAGACCACTATTTCAGACCACAGGAAAAATAATTAAAAATGGATTATTGATTTGACTGTAAGATCTGAAACTGTAAAATACATAGAGGAGGACATAGGCAAAAAGCTCCGTAACATTGACTTCAAAGATGTCTTTGGGGTCTCAACTCCATCAGCAAGGAAACAAGCAAAAGTAAATAACTAGGATCACATCAAATTAAGAAGCTAGAGCAGTGAAAGAAACTAACGTTAAAATGTAAAATGCAATGTTGGAGAACACATTTGCACGTCATTATCTGACAAGGGACTGATAAACAATATCACAAAGAACTCATAGAAGTCAAAGAACTTATACAAATCAAGACAACAAATAAACTAATAAAAATTGGGTGGAAGATATAAATAAACACTCCTCTAGAAGACATACAGATGGCCAACAGGCACATGAAAAAATGCTCATTATAACTTATCAGGGGAATGCAAATCAATCAAAACCACAATTGGGTACCATCTTTATGCATTCTTATGTTCATCTTAGTACTATTTACAATAACCAAATTATGGAAACCTAAGTACTGATGATTGATGAATGGATTAAGAAGATATGGTATGTATACACAACAGTGCTCATCTATAAAAACAAAAAAAAAAAAGGAAATTTTGCCCTTTGTGACAACATGGATAGAATTATAGGGTATTGTGCTAAGCAAATTAAGTCAGAAGGACACAGACAAAAACAGGATGGTTTCACTCACATGTGGAGTATAAATAAAAAAAGCAAAGAAGCAGCAAAACCCACCCAATACAAACTTTTGGAATCTCGCTATAGAACTGAGGGTATGAGAAGGGTATGTGGGTGGGAGCAAAGGGTGGAAGGGGCACAGTGAACTGGCATAGATGATTATTGGTGCTTGGGTGGTGTGTGTGATGTAGCAACATACGTTTGAAGAATTGTGTGTCAGTATCTATAGAACATACATAGTGTCATAAGATGGTATTACCATCATACCAAAATCAATTCACTAATTAGACAATCAATTGGAACTAAACCAAAAAAGTTTAAACAAGGACACTGAAAAAACAAAACAAAAGTATAGACACTTAAATAATGTGATAATGTGGTACTTAGAAATCACATTTTTTTTTCTTTTGCGGTTTGCTTTTTTGTTACTTATTGAGTCTTTGTGTTTCTGATTGTGGGTTGTCTCTGTGCCAAGGATCAGTCTGAGGTATTGTGAACACAATGTCTTAGTATTTGCTGAACCTTTCCCTTGGCATGTGTTGCCACTTTCTAATTTTCACCATATAAGGAGTATCCAGTTGTATTTGACTTCAAAAGGAGACAATGTAGAAAGATTTTTAAAAGGGCATTAGCTACATTCTTGGTATTGACCACAGAGATGGCTTTGGTGACTTGACTCTAACTGACAGGAAGGCAAAAGCGAAAATAAACAAATGGGAATATATCAAAGTAAAAAATACTTTTGGATAGTGAAAGAAATCACCACAAAAATGAATGGAAGAAGATATTGTACATTATGTGTTCTCTCTTGTCTCCCACCAGCTGTGTTCAGGTTGCTACAGGAACATGTGTACAGCTGTCTGCCCCATGGTTGGGTACAGGGATGATAGTTCCTACTGTACTAAGAGCTGAAATTAACTAAAATTAGTCTCAATTTACTATCCCAATCATTCTTCCTTTGGAAGTTGCAATACTTCAATGTCAAAGTTCCAAAATATGTACATTGGGTTTATCCAGCCAGTGCAACTGTTGTCTGGGTGGGGAGGGGGGTTACAAGATTTTTTTTTTTTTTTTAGATTTATTTATTTATTCATACAGAACTGGGGTACAGGTCAGAGATGCGGAGGGTGAGAGGATTCACCAGAGACAGAGTGGGGAGCAGAACAGGCAGATCGATGAAGTACACTGCTGAGGGGAGCAGCGGGCGGGTCAGGAGAGGTCTGCCACGCCATGTGGTCACCTCCGGGGCAGGCGGGAATCGAACTCATGCGGAAGCGGCTTTAGATTCTCAGTGCTGTGCTTTAACCCGCTGCGCCACCAGGGAGGGCCGACAAGATTTTTTTTAAACCTCCCTAAAATCTGCTAACTTGTTGGGTCCTTTGCCTGGACAGACCTCCCCACCTCCCCCACAGAATCATATGCACACTGTTGTGTGGAAACAAAGAATGAGCCATGGGTGCTGGAACAGAAAAACAGGAGGCAGGAAGTGTTCCTGCCTGTGTTTGCTACCTTGTGTTCTTTGACCCCCATGTTATTGTCGCATGTTATTGATGCACTTGCTGAGCGCTTCCGCCTACCCCCAGCCCCAAGCTCCAAGCTGAAGGGGATAAAGAGGGAAGGAGAGAAGAATAAAGTGCGCCTTTGCTTGCTGACCAAGAAGTGTGTGTGTTTTAATCCTGACGTCCTTCGCTCAGACCATCTCTGCTGTCGTGCTGGCGCGGCACTAACTTGAGTTAATTTTTGTACATTTTATGATTTTAGTTGAAAACACTATTCCTTATTGAAGTATTTTTGCTTCAGCAATCAGTTGAAGAAAAAGAAAAAACAGTCGATCAAAAACATGAGTTTTTTTCCCTGACCTCTCAAGTTTATTCCATTTATCTTTATGATATTACCACAACCGTAATTATTGTGGCATTTCATTCTGCTTAGGCATTAGGAAATGTTCTGTCCATTTTTTCCCCAAAGCACCTTTTCTACTTATCAGATGAGATGATTTTAATTAATTTATCTTCAAGTTCACTGAGTCTTTCCTGTATTTCTCTAGTCTGCTATTAAACCCATCCAGTGAATATTTTATTTAATTTAATGTAGTTTTTCAGTTTTAAAATATCTCTTTGGATATTTCTTGTATCTTTTACAACTTTGCAGATATTTCCTTCTTTCCACTAGTTTCAACACTTTTTACTCTTACTTCTTGGAATATTTTTAAAATTGCTACTTTAAAAGATTTAATTATTACAATATCTGAATATTTAACTTTCATTTTCATTTCTATTGATTATTTTCCCTTAGAATTTGATAGGCATTTTTTTCTTCTTTGTATGTTGACTAATGTGAATTGTGTCTGGATATTTTGACTATTAAAAGCTGCAGTTTTTTCTATATGTATAGCAGCTGATTTTATACACACACGTGTGTATATATATGTATATATGTATATATATATAAAAGCAGATGATTGGTTCTATTAGTTGAGAACACATTTGTTCACCTGCTTTTGTGGTGAAAAATCAGTTTCACCACAAAAAATAAATCAAAAAAATAATCCTACATCAGTTATATTTGCAAAGATTTTGCAGTGCGCCACCCAGAGGCCAATCTGAAATTTGGCTCATAGTTCAGTTCTCAAAATCTTTTGTATGATGTTTTATGTGACTTACAATGTTTTTCATATGTGCCCATATATATGTTTATAAAGATTCATGTGCGTATAATTTTGGGGTGAGCATAGGATTTCATAGAAAGCTTTATGGTATTTAAAAAAGAATGAATTTCCTCCTATCCATTGTCTGTAGTTTATCAACTTCTAGTGGTATTCTTTTTTTTTTTTTTTAAAGATTTATTTATTTGTGCATACAGAACTGGGGTACAGGCCAGAGGCTCAGGGGCGGTGAGAGGCTTCACCAGAGACAGAGTGGGGAGCAGAACAGGCAGATCGACGAAGTACACTGCTGAGGGGAGCAGCGGGCGGGTCAGGAGAGGTCTGCCACACCATGTGGTCACCTCCGGGGCAGGCAGGAATCGAACTCATGCGGAAGCGGCTTTAGATTCTCAGTGCTGTGCTTTAACCAGCTGCGCCACCAGGGAGGGCCTCTAGTGGTATTCTTTTCTGGTGTTTTCTTTCTAGAAGTCTAGCAAGATTTCTAAAGTCTCTAATTTCCTGTGCATTTCTCATGGTTAGGTCTGGCCCCAGAGCCAAATATAAGGATGTTAGTTTCAGAACTTTTTGTTTAATTTTAAAAACATTTCTGCTACCTTAAGGCTAAAATTACTGTTTGCACATTTGGGCTTTCACAACTACATTCTAGGTAGAACAAATAGGAAAAATAAAATACTTATTGTAGATATTTTAATTTTCCCTTTTTCTTTAAAAAGGATAGAGGTATAGGGCTCTCCCTGGTGGTGCAGCAGGCTACAGTACCACATGATGAAGCTCTCCATAATAAGCCACTGCAGCACGAGTTCGATCCCCGGCCAGGGAGCTGACCCACATGGTGTGGCAGACCTCTTCTAACCTGCCTGCTGCTCCCCTCAGCAGTGTATTTTGTCAGTCTGCCTGTTCTGCTCCTCACTCCATCTCTGGTGAATCCACTCACCCACCACACCTCTGGTCTGCACCCCAGTTCTGTAAGCATAAGTAAATATTAAAAAAAAAGAATGGAGGTATAACCTGATTAAAAAAAAAGAATGGAGGTATAACCTGACTAAAGTGCACAGATTTGATCTGTGCAACTCTTGCTTTTTTTTTTTTTAAAGATTTATTTATGCATACAGAACTGGGGTACAGGCCAGAGGAGCAGGGGAGGTGAGAGGATTCACCAGAGACAGTGGAGAGCAGAACAGGCAGATCAACAAAATACACTGTTGAGGGGAGCAGCAGGCGGGTCAGGAGAGGTCTGCCATGCCATGTGGGTCACCTCCAGGGTGGGTGGGTGGGGATTGAACTCATGCTGAAGTGGCGTTAGCTTCTTAGTGCAGTGCTTTGACCTGCTGCACCACCAGGGAGGGCCCTCCTTTTTAATACACATATCATCTGTGTAAAAGTCGTCCACGAGAAGATTTAGAACATTACCAACACCCGAAAATTTCAGCTTTCTGTTTGAATAATGCTTGCATATTGAAAGAATGGTATATACTGCCTATTTAAGGTAACATGTCTTGTAGAAGATCCTATAGAAAGTGAGAACTTGAAAAGTGTCATATTACTAGGGGTAGAGTGAGCTAGAAATCAACCGACTACACAAATTGTATAGTAGGAAACTTACTTGGATCTATTTTTCATCTGGGTGGACAGAAAAATCTCTGAGCTTGCAAAATCAGCATCTAGCCCTCATGTCTGTAGTTCAGGTGATGCCACTTTTAGTAGGTGACACTATAACCTGGAATTAATTAATTAAAAAGCCATAAAAATTACAAGCTCTCACCACAGGTGATTTGGTGATGGGCAGCCCATGGGGATTACAATTGAGATGGAAAAAGACACAAAATGATGTAAAAATAAACTATTATATTATTTTTAAAAATAATAAAAGATACATAAGCAAGTAGGAAAAAAAATTTACAAGCTCATAAAAGCAGGACCCAGCAGAAATAATAGAATTCTGAATGAGGCCTCACAATATTTCAGATATTGGACTTATTAGACACAGAATATAAAATAAGTATATTTAATAAATTTTTAAAATTAAGAGTGAATAAAAATATGATTAAGGAGCTATCCATCTATACTTGTATAATTACACTCTGTGATGTTTACACAAAGACAAAATTGCTTAATAATGAAGTACTAAGAAGGTATCCCTGCTGTTAAACAACATATGGCTGTATATATACACAATGGACTATTATTCAGTCATAAAAAGAATAAAGTCTTGCCACTTATGACAAAAAGAATGAATTCTTGTGGGTTTTTTATGCTAGCTGAAATAAGTCAGAGAAAGACAAATACCAGATGTCCTAACTTATGTGTGGAATATGAAAATTAAAACAAATACAAAAAAGTGAGCTCATGAATATGGAAAATAGTGTGGTGATTGTCAGAAATAGGGTTGGACAAAGGCACAAACTTACAGTTATGAAATAAGTGACGGGGGCTATAATGTATACCCAGAGATTACGGTTAATAATATTATATCACATATTTGAAAGTCACTAAGAGAGTAGTTCTTAAAAATTCTCATCAAGGCCCTCCCTGGTGGCGCAGCGGGTTAAAGCACTGCACTGAGAAGCTAAAGCCACTTCCGCATGAGTTCGATTCCCGCCTACCCCAGAGGTGAACACATGGCGTGGCAGACCTCTCCTGACCCGCCCGCTGCTCCCCTCAGCAGTGTACTTCATCGATCTGCCTGTTCTGCTCCCCACTATGTCTCTGGTGAAGCCTCTCACCGCCCCTGAGCCTCTGGCCTGTACCCCAGTTCTGTATGTACAAATAAATAAAACTTAAAAAAAAATCTAAAAAAAAATTCTCATCAAAAGATAAAATTCTGTAACTATGTATGGTAATGATGTTAACTAGGTTTAGTGTGGTGATCATTTGCAAACATAAAAATATCATTATGCTGTATATCTAAAATGAAATATGATGTTACATGTCAGTTACCCCTCTAGGGAAAAGAGACTCCTCTAGATACAAAATCCCAATCTTCCAAAGTGCAAAATATACACAAAGCATATATACCACACAATTTGGTGTTTTATCTTGTAAGTTAAACCCCATTTTAGGAAGAAAAAAAAATTCACAAAATATAAAAATGCTTAAGATAAAAACATTCAAAAACAACAACATAAAAAACGTCTAAATTTTGAAGATCAACAAAGTATGGAAATTTTTTCCCATATATAAAAAAAATCACAAAACTATCACAATTAAAACTGTGAATACTGGCACCCTATATAGTCAAGGAAGAGTTAGTGCCCAGAATACATAAAGATTTCCTACAAACCAACGTGAAAGATAAACATGGCTATAGAAAAGTGACCAATGTGTATGAACAGGAAGAGAAAACTCTAATAGCTAATAAATGTATAAAAATTTGGTCAGGCTTATTTCTCAGGGGAAATACACTAAAATAGTAAGTAAAGCAAAAAGCCAATTAATAAAAGTGAAACAATCTAATCATACTATATGTTGTTAAGCATATGGAAAAACAAGAAGGTTGGGGAATAAAATACTGAGGCTAGGCCCTCCCTGTTGGCGCAGCGGGTTAAAGCACAGCACTAAGAAGCTTAAGCCACTTCCGCATGAGTTCCATCCCGGCCTGCCCGGGAGGAGATCCACATGGCGTGGCAGACCTCTCCTGGCCTGCCCGCTGCTCCCCTCAGCA
>NW_004567116.1:27844894-27862603 GCF_000260355.1 Condylura cristata
CCGCCCTTGAGCCTCTGACCTGTACCCCAGTTCTGTATACACAAATAAATAAATCTTAAAAAAAAAAAAAAAGATAAATGGGATGTGAGTGGGATATGGCCATACTTTGCTACAAGGAAGTATGTGAAATATAGATTATAGTTGGATGAATTCTAGGAACTAATCTTGTTTAGATGAGGTAGCATTGGTTTACAACACTGTATATGATTCATATACAGTTACCACAGCATACCTACCACCAAGGCACTATAGTTCTCCACCACAGTCAGTTGGGTAACATCCACACTTTGCTCTGTACCCTCTCCCTGCCTCTCTGATAGTCTCCTTTATGGTCAGATTTCTAAGATTTATTATTGGTTTGGTTTTGTTTCTCTATATTCTATGTGTGAGTGAAATCATCTGGTATTTGCCTTTTTCCTTGTGACGTATTTTGCTTAGTTAGCATTATCCCCTCCATTTCCATCCCTGTTGTCACAAATGGCAAATATCATGTTTTTTTTTTTTAATAGCTGCGTAGTATTCTGTGTGTATAGACCACACTGTAGGCTTACTCTAAGTATAGACTTATTCTGTAAGTATTAAGTATACTTTCCTTGGACACTTAGTTCCTTCCATAACTTGGCTATTGTAAATAGTGCTACTATGAACATAGGCATACATATCTCCTTGGGAAATAGTTTCTTTTTTAAATTCTTCAGGTAGATATTTAGGAGTGGAATTACTGTATCATAGCCAAATCTATTTTCAATATTTTGAGAAACCTCCATTCTCTTTTCTATGGTGACTATGGACCAACAGTATACTAGGATTCCTTTTTCTCCATATCCTTGCTAACACTTGTTCTGGTCTTTTTGATGAGGATCAGTCACACAAATCCTTTTATCAGGGGGAGAAAACTTTCTCAAAATCACCCAGAGAGTAGAATAAAATTAAGGAGAAAATAAAGAAAAAAATAAGCATTTTAGAGAATTATTTTAGAAGTTCCAACTTACAGGAATTTCAGAAAAGATGGGTAGAATATGAAGTAGTGTAGAAAAAGAAATGGTTTAAGGAAAGTGTCTAGAACAAAAGGTATGAAATTTTAGATTGAAATAGCATCTGCATATCCATAATAATGAGTAAAAAACTACACCAAGGTACACTACTGTAAAATTTTAAAACAATAGAGATAAATATAGGAACCTGAAAGTACCCAGAAAGAAAAAATATGTCATATAGGATTAGCAAGCAGACATCTTAATATCAACATCAAAGTCTAGAACAATGGACAATGCTCACAAAACTTAGGGTAAATGGTTTCAACTTAGAATTCTATACCGAACCTATTGATTGAATGTCATGAGGTACAGATACATTTACTTATCATGCATTTTTTATTAAAAATTACTAGAAAATGTGCTATAATAAAGACCAAGAAAAAAGAAGGCATAGGATCCAACACAATGCATACAGGCAAATACCAGGATGGTTGTTAAGAAAAAGCATAAAAAATAGTCAGTCTGAATTTGAGTTAAGACAGTGTTTTAGTGTTAGGGTTCTCCAGAGAAACACAGCCAATAGGATGTATGTATATAAAGAAAGAGATTTACAATAGTGAATTGGGTCACACTGTTATGGAGTCTGTCAAGTTGAAAAACTATGTGCTGGGCTGCTAGGGTTGGAGACTCAGAAGAGTTTATGTTGCAGTTCTAGTACAAAACTATCAGCTGGAGACCCAGAGAATTGTTGTTCAAGTCTGAAGGTTGTCTGCTAGAGAGTCATCTCTTTCTCAAGGGAGGGCTAGTTCTTTTGTTCTATACATGTCTTCAACTGATTGGATGAGATATATAGTATGAGGTATATAATATAAGCATATATTATGAAGAGCAATCGGCTTTACTCAACACCCACCAATTTAAATGCTCATCTTATTCAAAAACACCCTCACAGAAACACTCAGAATAATGTTTGACCAACTGTATGGGTACAGTGTCTCAACCAAGTCAACACATAAAATTAAGAACAAGTCCACAAAATGTGATAATAATGACAAAATTGGCACAAATAAAGTTATGAACATCATCAAAAAAGGTTAATGTATTAGAAAAGAAGAAAAAGGAGCAGGCTTGATACATTTTCTCCTAGATCAGACCAATATGACCCTATTCCAGGAAAAGTGGGTTGGTACTTTTTTTTAATTCTTATATTTGGGAAATTTTTTTTAAGTTGCAGAAATCCTAGATCAGAGTTTAAAAGGTGAAGACAATCATATCTCACCATTTATCCCTTACTCAGTTTTATTAATATTATATGCAGTTACTTGATTTTGGTGAAAACCTTAAGTAAGGCTTTTCCGCTGCTAGTGACCATAGTTTATTCTACTTCCTGCCACCAGGAATTATATCCTTGCAATTTTTCCCATTATCATGCTCATACAGATAATGTATGATCATTAAAAAAATCAGTGATACATCTTAAAATAACTAGCAACAACAAATGTTGGTGAGGATGTGGAGAAAAAGGAACTCTTCTGCACTAGAATGCAAACTAGTACAACCACTATGGAAAACTGTTTGGAGGTTCTTCAAACTGCTAAACTTGGAGCTTCCATACGACCCAGCAATGCCACTCATAGGTATCTACCCAAAAGACACAAAAACACTGATTAGAAAGATACTTGCACCCCCATATTTATTGCTGCTTTATTTACAATTGGAAAGACATGGAAACAGCCCAAATGCCCAAAAGTGGATGACTGGATTAAAAAGATGTGGTACAATACACAAAGGAATATTACTCAGCAACCAAAAAACAAAAACAAAAACAAACAAACAAAAAAACACATGCCTTTTGCAGCAATATGGATGAAGCTGGAAAAGGTCATGCTTAGTGAAATAAGCCAGAAAGACAAGGAAAAATACCGGATGATTTCTCTTACAGCAGAAATATAATGGACCAGGAGAGAAAATAATAGTAATAATGAACAGCTATATACCAGAGACATTTTGTGGGGGTGGAGTGGGGAATGGGATCAGAAACAGTGGGGAGGAGGGAAATGTACTGGACTCTGGTGGTGGCACATACGTGATTTGGTGATGGGAAGACCAAGGGGTTTACAACTGAGATGGAAAAATGCACAAAATGATGTAAAAATAAACTATTATTATTATTATTATTATTATTAAAGATTTATTTATTTGTGCATACAGAACTGGGGTACAGGCCAGAGGCTCAGGGGTGGTGAGAGGCTTCACCAGAGACAGAGTGGGGAGCAGAACAGGCAGATCAACGAAGTACACTGCTGAAGGGAGCAGCGGGCACGCCAGGAGAGGTCTGCCATGCCATGTGGGCACTCACCTCCAGGGAAGGCGGGAATCGAACTCATGCAGAAGTGGCTTTAGCTTCTCAGTGCTGTGCTCTAACCCGCTGCACCACCAGGGAGGGCCTAAACTATTATATTATTTTAAAAAACCAAATTTCTGGATTAGAAAATCTAAAAAAAATCAGTCATAAAATTAATTTTCAAATTGACTTTGCAATATTATTTCTTGAACATCAATGGATAAATATTATTCTGCAAAATCCAATTTAAGAGAATGCAAGCAAAATCTAATTTAAGAGAATACAAGCAAAATAATTGGAATCTTACTCACAAAACAGAACATGTAGAGATTTTGCATTAATAATTGATTTTGAAAACTGAAGTTGTATAGTATAGAAGACCTGAATTGTAAGGATAGGGAAATAGAAGTTTTTTGTTAACATAATAGTACCAAGGACCAAATGTTGTTGGTTCAAGATGGTTTATTTGTTCTTTGTGTTTAAATATCATGGAGCTCTTATAAATTTTAATGCTGATGTAAATTAACAGCTTACATTTTAGAAACTTTTTCATGAATGATATCAAATGTATCTCATACTTGTTATAATTTGTGAGACAGTTGACACTTCACAATAAAATACATTCAGTACCAATAATAACATTTATATATAAATACATGCCTATGTTTTTTGAATATGTAATAAAATTCTAAGGATGGGTAGTTATCCTCTGCTATATTTTTTATTTAATCAAAATTTCCATCAATACAGTAATGATTTTAATATATTTGGGAATTTTTCCTAATTATATATTTTTCTTCAATTGAAGAAATCCAGGTACTATCACATATTGTATCTATTTTCTCTCATTGTTTCAAAAAATAAATTTTCCATTTTGACTAATATAAAAAAGTCAGGAGTAAACTTAGAAAATAACTCATCTGAACAGTAGGACACCATATTTCTGTTATTTACTGCAACATATTTATTCTTTGCTGAATAAGAATAAGTAACAACATAGATAATAAATAATAAATAAATAATTAGGATTAATCTAGTATCAGAGTGAATACCAAATGCACAGTTACAGTGATGAAGTCAGGAGATAAATGCTTTATGAAGAGAATTCATTACTGAGATATAGTCTCAGAAAATAAAAATACCATAGTAATTTCAAAAAAATTAAATATTGAAGTGCCTTGTATGGTGTTTGGTTCAAGAAATAATAATATCAAAAACAATTAAATTTAAACACCAGTTATATTTTGTATATTTCTTTTGTGATAGAGACATATGATTATAATATACAACTTTTAAAATGTTCACTTGACATTTTCCGATATAATACTATTATATACAAACTACAAGATAATACTGTTACTATTATGCAGGGTCACACATGATTTTCCATTTTATCATTATATTTTCTCACAATGGTAATGTAGTAGTTAATGTGGTTGGTGTTGATTGTGTAGACAGCTAACACCTGGCTTAGGCTAACACTCTCTCACCAATAAGTAGAATTTGGTAGGATAGTTTGTCTAATGCACAGATCTTTTGCTGTAGTTATAGTGTTAAGAAGTCCTTGTTATTATGAATGTGCATTATGAGTATATTGTACACAGTCCTGGTATGCAAATGTGTAGCATTCAGAGAAGTGAAATAATTCTGTGTTATTATTATCTTTGTAAATTACATCTTAAGAGTTTTTGAGGACTTTATGATGGCAGTTTTCTATAGTCAAGTCATACAGTATGTGCAGCACAAAGTGTTTTCTTTCACTATTAACAATAACTGAGCCAATGAAAATACTCTTTAAATATACACTCGGCAAGCAGTTATCTGGCTCTTCCTTCTTACTATCCACAAACCATCTTTTATCGTCTTTTAAGGCAGCATACGAAACAGCTTTGTAAACATCTGTTTTACATTGTTAATTGTCAGGAAAACTGGGGATTTAAATGCTTCTTTGAAATCCTCTTAATCCTATCAAGAAGAACATGTATATATTTATCATTTCTTCTTTAGATGGTTCTTTATCATTAAAGAAATAGCCACTATGTTCATTTATTTTCCAAAAATGACTTCTAGGATTATAACATTTTTATAGATATTTTGAGACATTGCTTTGTAGTAGTTAATTGAAATGATTAGCAACTTAGGCTATATAATGCCTGAAAAAGATGCATGGTTAAAATAGACTAGAATATATATAATGTGCCATTTCAAGTAATTTCCAGCATTTCCTTGGATATATTCCATGTCAAATATGCAATAGCTGAAAATCAGCAAGAAAAGATATTTGCTAGTTAAATAACAGATTAATTTAGAGCTCCATATCTCTTGTTATAATTATTCTTTAGGAAATATGTATTTTATTTTCATGTCCTTTTTTCATTCTGTAATTGAACCATAATGTCAAATGGAATATTCTGACATTGATGTACTAGAAAGGCTTTTGCTAGAATCCATTGTATCTTCTTCAATGAAAGGGATCTGTTGCAATAATTATTTAAAAAATATTAAAATTCTGTTCTAGTTATTTTGAATTTATAATGTAAAAGCAAATGCATCTATCTCTTGAGAACAGTGTGTGCATCCATAATTTAATAATTAGTACACTTATTACTAATTATTACATAGTACATAATAAATAATAAATAAATAAATAAATAATCTTTTAAACTTATAAATTGAGTAAGGAATTTTAAGAGACGTAGTTGATTGTTAGTGAAATCTTTTAGAACATAAGTCATGTAAAAATTTTATAACCTTTTTTAAGTTGTTTTACTTTTGTGAAATTAGAATTCATAGTGTATTTTTCTTTTTAAAAAACTTGCACTTTATTAGTTTCTAAACTGGTATAAATTGGAAATCACTATTCGCTATTTATATCTACTTTTCAGTCTGCTTTCAAACTTGTATTGAAGTGATATAGAACTAGGTCTTATCACTGCATATAAAATTAATTGAAATGACATATTGTTGCAGTTTCTATGACAACCATATCATGATGCTGATGTTCTTAAAAATTTATAAACTATAATCTGAGATATGCTAATTCTAGTGAGCATAGTTAATACTTATTTGCTTAATATTCAGTTTAGTACTAAACTTCATCAACTTTGAAAGTAGGCTGATAACATATTGTATACAATTAAAAGAGGTTTTTGTATTAAGCTCTTGAATTTAAATAATCTTTGCCGAAGACTACTATTCTAGAACTTTGTATGAATAAGTGAAGCTTTTAATTAATTATTGTCTTAAAAAGACGTGAATTAACATGACCATAATCATTGTTGGAGATCCTTAATATTGTTGTGTCCTCCCATGCCCATTCAAAAGACAAATGTTCAAACCTAGTGCAACATATCTTAATAAAAACTTAAAAGTTCAATTAAATTCAGTGGCCTATTTAAATAATAGCAAATGCCCTTTCCTGGAATATTGACATATTTTTCAGCTTTCATTTGTTTGCTTGACATTAGCTGGATAACATCTTTATCTTATTTGTATGATTATTACATGTGAGAGACATAAAACTCAACAATTAATAGAGTAATTTTGTGTAGCAATTAAAGACTGATTTGAAAATATGGTTTGAAATTTCTTTTATAACTGATTTAAAACTAAACTATGTTAAATATGTTATTTGGAATTGATTTACTACATATATTCTGTTTTAATAAAGTTCTTTAAATATAGCTTTTAACAAGATAAAAATTTAGAAATATGTTGTTGCTTAATAAAATACTGAGGTATTTAAATAGTATATGCTAGATAAAGTAAATTAAAATAATATGTAATTATCATATATGCTTATATTAAGCAGAAAACATGCTGGAATATTTGGTAAATATTATTTTTCAGTAGCTATGCAATAAAAATTTAAACGATATTTATTAGTGATAAAAGTATAAAAGTGGTCCAATTAGTTAGCATACTTTCAATTTGCTATGTACATACCAGGCACTCAGTAAATACTGAAATATGAATAAAAATATGGAAAACAAGTTTTCAATGTAATATTGTCACACTTCAAAGCACATATACACAAAAGACATCCTCTACTTAGAATTTTTAAAATCAGGAACCTGGGATTTGTAAGAAAGATTTTTAAGTAACAAATTTTAAAATAGAGAATTCAGTCAACTTAAATTTTAAAAACACAATGCTAGGTTATAATAATACACAAATAATATTTTCAAGCTTTGGATACTATTAATATTGGTAAATCATTGCTTTCTATTTATCAGAAGTAGTTTTAAAGAATTAAGTTGTGTGCCACTTGTTTGTCTCTCATTAGGTATTGGAATGAATGTGCATGATATATCAAATGTTTTTAGTGTAGCTAAAATGTATACTGAGTGGAATGATAGTCAGCTCAATGAATTGTGAATCTTAGATTTGGGAGGATGTTTCTTCAATAAAGAGAGGCACAGATGAAGGTATGCATATATGTCAGCAGTGCTACTTTGTGATGAAAAGATAACATGGTATCTCAGCAGGATGTTGTGAGAAGAAATACTTTGAATTTTAGTGAATAAAAGTATTTTTTTGAATTATCTTATAACTATCATATCTTTTCCTTTTATTTTTTTTCATATTCATGCTTACCCGTGCAGTTATTTAGATCACTTTTAGTTAGAAAAATCTATATATCTTGTTAGATAAACATTTGGATGACTGATAAAAATTTCATTGTTCATCTGGATCTTATAGGGGAATTAATTTGGCATCCTTAAACTATAAAACTACTACTTTAATAAGTAATTTTCTTTTAGACAGTATTTCAAAAATACTAGGTCTAGCATTTTAAAATATTAGGTCTGATATGTATTTTTGTTTTAGTTAGAAGTTGGTTTCTACCACATTTCTTATAGTTTTATTTTATTATATTTTGCTATTGATATTCTATTTATAGCAAAATGAAGCTTAGATACTAGATAGTGACAACTTTGAGATCATGGATTTGGTGCTTGACTACATTATAAGCCATGTGTTCTATTTACATAATCATTGATCTTTCACGATTTTTCACTAGATGAGGTTTCTAACCAGGATTAGTTTCTGCCAGTTACAATAGGCTTCATGCATATATATGCCTCTCATTTAAGAGAAGATGACCTGCCAGTATTTGTATGGTAAAACCAAGGGCTCTGTGAGATAAGGCTCTGGAGGTATTGTGCAAGTCTAATGTTCTTCCATGAAGTTGGCCCACCCCACTGAGACTAAGAAATGAGATGATTTGAGGGCTATTACATACTTAAGGTTTTCATAGTGGATTAGAGTAGCATTACTTAGCACAGGTGTTTCTATAATTGGGATTCCCTGGGAAAATTCAGCACTATATTCTGTAACACTCAGCTTTCCACATGAGTGGAGGAATGATCCAATGTTAATTTGTTAGGCTGTGGCATGAAACAGGGGAATGGGGCTTGGCTTGTTGCTTCTCTTCACGGAAAAAGCATTTCCTGTTGTCCATTATTAACACTGCAGTTTTCTTTAAAAATGTTAACTTATTATTTTTATTACCATTTTATTATTTTATTTGCTGATGGGACTGTTGGAAGGCCCCAGCTGGAGTTAGTAAGGGGTGACTTGTGGTCTCATATAACACAGGATAGTTCCTGAATATCCTTTTTCTAGAGATAAGAATTATTTCACCTCTTCTTGTGTAAAGCATCATATTTAAACAATGTCTATGCGCCCCAGCAGTAGGAAAATGGCAGACACTCTGGTGACAGTTGGCAGAGGAAAGTGGCCTTGGAGTGGCCTCGCAGAAATCCCAAGCATCGGTGGCATAGTCAACGCTTAACAAAGAACAACCACAAGTTATTTAGGGGTTTAGCAAGGGAGTTAATTCTGGTATCTTTCTAATCCAAGGCGTGAATACAGGAAGAACGTGTGTTAAAGTGTTTAAATAGAGGTGGGGGTGGGAAAATTGAAAAATTTTGATACTATTAATAATCATTATTTTACCGAATCCATTGTTAGAATGAAAGACTGATTTCCTGAGAAATGGGCGACTACAGAGCTAAGTGTCCAGCAGGCAGCAGCGTTGCCTGAATGTCCCTTTTCTGCCCGCAATTCTTATCTGGGGGCCACTAGTGGCATTGTGTTTGGTGGCGCCCCAGAGTCCCTTTGTTTGTTGCCTACCCCGAGGATGGAGAGCTAGTGGGAGAGGAACCCGGGGGAGTGTAGGTTCTGCGCTGGACTGGGGTGGCAGCAAAAGTGAGCTCGGTCCTTTGCAGAGCTCACAGGGGATGCGCTACTTCTCGGAAGCTGCCTCCACTTCATGGCTCCTGCTCTGGGAGTTAGTGCCTGAAGTTTGGGACAGCAGTGCCTACTCTGGAGCTGTACACTCTGGCTCCGAGCTTTTTGCTTAGCTGGGAGACTAAGCCTTCGCTAAGTTCCTGGTTATTTGTTTCAGCTACTGGACATTTTAAGCCCTCATTCTTCGCTCAGTTCTCCGGAGGGCTGGCTGCGCCTACTACTCGGCTGGTCTACTCGCAGGACGCCCTCCCATTTCTTACCAATCAGGGGAAGGTCCCAGGAGATCGCGAAGGTTGTGGGGCCGGTGTCGACCGGGTTCGTCTAGACAGCCGTAGCCGGGCGCAGTCTTCCGCTCGACCTCAAGGTGGCGACTTAGGCACGTTAACAAAACTCGGCGGAGCCGGGCGGTTGGCACCCTCAGGTTCTTCCACGTATTTTCCTAGTTTTCCCGCGGCTCTCGAGCAGGCTGAATCGACTGTTTAAAGGGACTTGAGTTTAGATGAAGAGTTCGGCCAGAACGGCAGAATGTGTGTGTTTCTCTGTGTGTGTGCATGCGCGCAAGGGGAGGCTGCGGGAGAAGGTGGTGGGGTGGAAAACCTTCCGTGGAACCCGTTTGGGACGCCGCGAGCCTCCGCCGCGTCACCTGAGCCCTTAGGCTAGGAGAACCCCGATAGAGGCTTCAGGACCGCTATGCAACCGGAGACACTACGACCAGTGCGCAACTGGCAAAGGGACGGAGGGGTCTGGTTGCTGCGGCCAGCGGTCGAAGATTTGCTAATTTCTTTTTCAGTGGTACCCACTATTTTTGAGTGGAGAGACCTGGAAAATAAAGCCTTTCGTTGTGCTGTGCCCTTCTCCGGGGTGCGTGCCGGCTCATTTGAGTGGGAGGGGTTTTAGGGAGTGGGGAGGAGAGACACACAGACAGTGAAAGAATAAACGTGTGACAGTCACACAGTCTTACCTCCTGGACGAAAGGACACGGTTCCTAGAACTGAGATTTCCATAGCCAGTCTGCATCCCAGCTGTTTCTCCTGTAGGCTCTTTTCTGCCTGACACAGCCTTCTGACTAACTTGGACAAGGCTTGAGCTGCCCCCTCTTTCCCTCCTCCTTTTCTTTCCAGACATCCCTTAAACTCAACCCAGGGCAAATTCTGAAGTCAGTGCAGTACAGAGCTTCCATTCAATTGGGGGGGGTCCCCCGTTTACAGTTTTGCTTAGGCAGATGGAAGAGATAGATGGTTACGGGACTTTGGAAGGCTGCATGGGGATGGCATGGGGTGTTGGTGGCAGGGAAGCGCGACTTCTTTTAGATCTTGGTGCTGCAGGTAAGACTCCCACATTGGAGCTGCCCTCCTACCGAGCTGCCCTGTCCGCAAAGAGTAGAGGGCGACCCTCCTTTGATTACGTGGAGAGAAGGAGGGTGGAATGGGGGAGAAGTGGACCCTGATCAGGCTCCACAAATACATTGTCTTGGCTGGTGTCTGTGCCGGCTCTGCTTTTAGGTGCCTTTCAGCAGGGTAGTATGCCCTAGGCTTTTTCTTTCCTTCCCTTCTAAAATGTGTTTTAAAAGAACCGAATACCCTTCTAAAATAAGTTAAAAACCTTTCTCTGACTTTCCATTTGAGATGTCAAAAGGATTAAATAAATGAAACTTTATTTGAACGGGGAGTTTACCCAGAGACTCAACGACATCCCGGGTCTTTGGCCTTATTCTAATTCCGTGGTGGTAATTACCCTTCGTTTCTTTAAGTGCAATAGATTTATTGCCTTAGAGACTATGCACAGTTTGATTGAATTATTCATTTTTTTCTTTGGTGTAGACTGCATCTGGGGACTCTGATGTGACGTGTAGATTTTTTTTTCAGGAACAAAGGGAATGTGGAAATGAAAGAGAGAGGGAGAGAGAGGCTGGCAGATGTAATGAGACGCGGTGAAGGTGTACGCAGACTGGCACTCCCACTCCTCCCTTCTGCTCTCACTGCAGCCCTGGGTAACTCGCAGGCTAACACAAACAGCTTTTCTCCCGCAGCCTGCCCTCTGTCACTGTAAGTACATCAGCCTTCTCTTATCAGCATGCAGATTCCAGCCACGCACTCCCCTAGCCTTGGCTTTGCACCTAAGACAGCAGGAGCACATTTAAGAATTAACTTTCCTAAGCCAGGAAAGGCATGTCTGTAAAACTTATTTTTGATTTATCCTTATTTTTCTTTGAAAAAAGTTCATGCATTTTTACCACTTTACCCCACCTCCTTTGTGGTGGTGCTGGCTGCTGTTACTGTCGCTACCGCTGTGTTCTTCTCAACAGGATGACGCGCAGATTCAAATGAAATTTGATGTTATTCGCCATCCATTGAAAGTCCAGGGACAATGCCTTGTCTTTTTGCAAAATGACGTCTTAAAGAAGGCAGAACATTATTTACAGTTTGCTTTTTGCTTTTGTTGCTGAAACACGAGTTCCGACTTTTTTGAGGCAGAGTCCCAAGGGCACTGTTATTTGGGAGTTCGGGCTATATGGTTACACTAAACTTAACCGAAGTGCGATGAACTGCTGGAGTGTTGGTATGTTTGTTATCCCTGCTTAAGGACACCAACCGCTAAAACTTTTCTTCATTCTGTAATTAAAGTTTTCAGCTTCCCTTTTGGCTTTTATATTCTTTCACGTACTCTTCGTTTCAGTAAAAGTTCTCACTCCCCGCGTTTTGAAGCTAAAGGCATTTATATTGGTCCTATTTATATTGTAGCTATAAAGCCCTTTCTGAAAGAAGTTGGCGACCTTAAAGATGAAGTCATGTAGTTGTGAATTGTCCGCCGGTTGCTGTAAGGAGACTTTCAGGGCGAGAATTCTAGGTTTTAACACTTGTTTTGATTTTTGCGTGGGTGATTTAAATATTAACTTCTTGAGCAGAATTCTTTGCATTACCCTTCCCAAGTTCAGGAGGACCGCTCTCGAGGAACCGTGCGCTCTTTTCCTTTGCGGGTTCGCGCCTCTTCTCTGGAGGTGCGAGGTCAAACTTAGCAAAGCGGCGCTGCCTTTGCCGGTTGCCGTGTGCAGGGACACCGCGAATGCACAGAGGCAGCGAGAGCTGTAACAGGTAAGTCGGCCCCCACCCGCTCGGCCGCTTCACTGCCTGGTTCCCCTAGCCCGCCGCTCCGGACTTCTTGCGCCGCACAGGATCGGACCATCAGGGAAAGTGTACTCCAATGCGCGGGAATCTGGCCTCGGTGCCCGAGGGTTCTCCGCTCCTCGCGGGACATATCTGAGCACGTAGGCCAGTGCGGACTAGGTGGAGAGCCCAGCACTTCAGTCCACTCTGGCGGACTCCGCCTCGCCCCCAGCGCTGTACAGTTGCGCCCCAGGCTAGAAAGGAAAACCTTAGCGCACCCCCCGCCCCCAGGGCCACGTGTCACCCCAGGCACAGCCTGAAGTGCATCACCGACTCCCCAAACTTTAGTTTTTTCCTTTAGGGATCAATGTTGTATCCCGCACCGGGTTCCTCCTCATCGTCCCACTTTGGTATCAATTTATTAGATAAAGTCTAAAGAGGATTCAGCAGCCTCTTGCCTGGAGCCGTCCATCGTGGCCCAGTATTAGGGCCTTGAACGCCAGAGATTTTGATAATGTCGCATCCTCTGCCTCCCACCCCCTTGCTTCCCTCCAGCGGCCTGCATCTGGACGCTGGGATCTGTCTTACTCTATAAGTCCCTAAGTACTGTGTGATTTAAAGACTCAGAACAGCTAGTGCTTGAAAAGTCAAACTTGTCCCAGCGACTTTAAGGAAGCTAGTCGCGTCCAGCATTTCCGTCCCGGATGTTTCACCACTTCAGTGGCTCTTTTCTGAGGATCAGGCTTTGGGACTTACATTAACCACGTTTCTCTCTGTTTTAACTCTGCAAGCTTTTAGGGTAGGTCATTCGATTTTGACCTCTTTAGGCTTTGAAGAGAACTTTTGGCCGCTTTGGTTGAATTGCAGGGCAGGTGACCCAAGTGTGGAGCAGAAGGCCGGGCTGCATTCATTCATAAAAACAAAACAAAAAATAAAATAAAACCCAGAAGACATTTGATCCCTGTTAGATTAGAAACACTGGTTTGAGCTTGCCCCTTGGCCCTGGCAGGTCAAGGGGCATTCCAGGCAGTTCTAGGAGAGAGGCTGTCAGGAGTGACAAGCAAGGTGAAGGTATTCTCTTCACTTTCCCTTAGTTTCTGGAGCCTTGAGGCTGACTTTTAAGTCCTGAAAGTTACTGTAGGTGTAGGGGACACAAGATCTCTCCTGGGGGACTAGCTCTACTTTCAGCCAACAGTCATCAGGTCACTTTAATATACAGTCCTCAGGTATCATATTTGCTATTGGAGGTAGTAGCATTTGATTATTCCTTCTGCCCCACAGATCCCATGTGCTCTCCACCCCCCACCTACTTCCAGGCTTTTTCCTTCTCTTGCCTGGAATTCATATGAAGCCAGACATGGAGTATACTTTAGGAAGCCAATATATGATTGACATTTCAGCTGTTCCATCTCCTGCCATTGTTTACTCTCCATTGCCTCCAAAGTTTATATAACAAAGATGAGGCTTTCTTTCCTTTAACTTTTATCACCTAGTCTGTGGGAGGTCTTCCTTAAGCTGTCAAATTTAAGTTCCCATGAAATTTCTAACTTTTCTAGCCACCATTCCTGACTCCTTCCTCCTGGTTCATCTCTTTTCACAAAGTCCCTGTTTCTGAACTATTTCAAAGTGGTCATTTCATATCAATTTTATATAGTAAGGAACACTCCTTTACAAATTCCTGCAGGTTATGCTAGTATGTCAGAACCTCTCCCCCAGTTTTTAATCTTGGATGTGCTTTTTTACTTGCCACTGAACTCAGTTTCTCAAATCTAGCCTCTTTCTTTGGGCCTGGATTAAGGAAGGCCAACCTCATCCCATGCACACTTGGGTCTATGTAGATAGTTCTGTGTTTGCTGCTGTCAAAGTCTGTTTTCTCATCTGTCCCTTTTATTCTGCTTGTATACTCCCTGATCCCCTTATTATTCCCTCCTCTTCCAGTCCCCCAGCTTTTTTGCACTAATATAAAGTTCCAGGTTTGTTTCTTTAGGCCGTTCTCTATCCTCTAATCTTTTATCTACCCCACACATGCATCAAAGAATCCTTAATTTTTGTAGGTTATTTTGGGGACCTTTTTAAAACATAATTTTCTATCTCTCACTTAGGCATTTTATATGTTGCCTGAGTTGACTGAAACTCTAGTCATCTTCTATAATTTCCAATACTCCCCTCTTGACATTGTTCTCCAAGTCTTCCCCTCTACATATAATCTACATATAGCACCCATCTGATAACAAGTAGTGCAGACCTAGTCATATAATAAATATGGAACTATTAATTGTTGTCAAGGTATAATGAATTTTTGGGTACTCTTTACATGTCTTGCTATTTATACAAAAATTAATCCACAAACTCCATTATTCACATGTCTTCCAGAACATTGCCACCTACTCATATTAAAACTATGTCAATTGCTTTCTTTACTTTTCCTCCTACAATTCCTGCTCCTCCTCCATCTTTAAAACTAAGTTTCTCTTCCCCCATTTACTGGCCAGTGTGCTTTTATTATCCCTGTATCCTGCATCTTTTTGTTCACTCTTTTTTTTGACTACTTCTCTCCTTAAAAATTTCCTTCCTCCTTCTTATTATTTACCCTAATGGTCACCCTACTTTGCTTCCTCCTGGTCTGCATCAATCCCTGTGCTTTCCTTTTTCTGTATCTCCTTGACTCACTGTTGTGGCCCAGTTCCACACCTCCATACTTCTCAACATTCTGGCCCTTCCTTCTCTGTCACATAACTTTTTCAAAGCACAAACTACCATTCTCACATTTTCCTCTTTCACTTTCTTGTTGTTTGTAGTTTGCTAATTTCTGCCTCCAAATTGTCTACCTTTTCCCTATTTCAGTTTCCCTTCTTCTTGACTCCTCCTTCCAGCAGCCCCGACCCTAACAGCACTCCAAGGGTTCTTACTCCTCAGGCTGTCTCTTTCTCCCACCTAATACTTTCGTCACTACCCCCGACCCTCAGAGCTCCCTCTTCTTTGTCTCTTTCCGTTCTCCCCTGCTAGTCTCTTCTCTCTTCCCTGGCGCTCTCTCCAATTCCAACCTCTGCTCCTGCCGAGCTCTCTGCCCTCTCTCTCTCCGGCTCTCTCTTGCCTTCGCCTCCCGCTCTCTCCTCCTTCTTCCCCCACCCTCCCCCCTCCCTCCCAGCTTCCCCGCCTGGCTCGCTGCCTCCCTCGCCTCTTGTCTCATCTTGCCTGTGTTGTCTGGGAGGGGAGCCCTGCCTCCTCTCCCTCGCTCAGATCAATGCCCTGGCCACTCACTTTCTGATGTTGCACGACGGGAAATGCTTTGAATACTTACGACATGGCCGCTCACACTGATTGCCAAGATTGACAGCACTAACCATCGCCTTCACTTGTTTCAAGGGGGAAACCCCTAGTCACCCCGCTTTGCGTTCACCTCCTGGCACCCCGGCGGCCAACTTCTGCGGGTCAGCGCTCCCCCGGCCGGGTGCGGGACACCCCCGCAGACTTCAGTTAACGGGCCAAGCCGGCCTCGTCACTGGGGGGTTCTGCTCTCTTGTTCCCGGGGCTGTGCTAATTGACCTAACATCGACTCCCCACTACTTAAAACATTTTTTTTTTATTTGTATCTCTCCCTTTTTCTTTAATGCCATTTACTCCCGCGGCGCTGCGCACAAGGAGCCCTCCCGTGCGGTACCATCCTGGAGCCCGCCCAGGTAACCCGGACAGAGCAAGCGATCTAGAGAGCTAGGGAGGCAGCGCGAGAGCGCGCGGCCCGTTTGTGAGCTACCTGTTGGGAGTCGGAGGGTAGGGGGCTGGAACCCCGAGCCGGACCGCGGGTGCCCAGAGCCCTCAGCTCCCGCCCTTCCCGGCAGCTCCAGGGTTAGTTTCTCAGAGCTGGGACTGAGGGGCTGAGTAGGATAGGCGGAGGGACAAGAGCTGAACGCGCGGAGCCCTGCGAGGGCGCGGGTGGCCGGGAGCCGGGGCTGCCCAGCTCGGGCGGGTTTCTGTACTTGGGGAGGGTAGAGGGGGGAGGAGGGGCAGGGGGAGGGCGCTCAGAGGGGCCGACTCGGAGGGGGAGTGGAGGCTGAGAAAGGGCCCGAGCGTCTGCCGCTCGCCGGTGGACGCGCGGATCCCCAGGATGCGTCCCCTCTCGGAGAGTTGCGCCTTGTTCCGGAGGCGGTGACAGATCTGCGTGGCGGGCTTCTGGTTTTCGTGTCCCCCCCATCCCCCATCCACTCTGAGAAAACACATGTTGTAGCTGTAGATAACTGTGCGTAGGACACTAAAGCAAAAGGGGAAGGGGAGAACAGACAACGCAACCTTTGACAACAGAAAGCTGTTATCGCCATCCTAAGTATTCGTCCGGAAATCTGTCCGCCCTCTCGGCCCACTTCATTTCTCCTTCTCCGCCTCCCCGTATAGATATTCTAATCTATATAACTGGGAATAATATGAAAAAGAAGTCAGGTGGCTTAGAGAAAGAATTTTTAAGTCTCCGTGAAGTTTGAGGTAGGTATTTCATTGAAGTTTCTCCAAGTGTGTGATCGAGGCTTGTGTAGTGTTTCTCTCTATTTATGTGTCTCTCTCTGTCTCTCTCTGTCTCAGTTTCTTTCTATGTCTGTCTGTCTCTCGTGTTTAAGCATATGCGTGTGTGCTCTGTGAGGATTCACAAGGGACCCGTGGGTCGTAATGCCTTTACTACCCACAAGAGGGCAGTATCCCGAGGGCTTTGTGAGCGTTGAATCTTGTTATCGCTGCAAACTTGGGTTCAGAGAAAGTTATACCGAAACTTTCAAACTGATATCACGTCTAATTCCATGCTATCAAAAAAGAAGGGAGGAAAAAAAGGAGAAGAAGAGCAGTGAAGAAAGGAGGAGGGAGAAAGGGGGGAGAGAAGGGAAGAGGAGAGAGACGAGACAGACAGACAGACAGAAGGGGGAGAGAGGGAGAGGGAGGAGGAGGAGGGAAAAAAGAGAGAGAGGAGTGAGTGAGCGAGCGAGGAGAGAGAGAGAGAGAGAGAGAGAGAGAGAGAGAGAGAGAGAGAGAGAGAGAGAGAGAGAGA
>NW_004567116.1:27862703-27902587 GCF_000260355.1 Condylura cristata
GAGAGAGAGAGAGAGAGAGAGAGAGAGAGGGAGAGAGAGAGAGCCAGCCAGCCAGCCAGCCAGCCTACCCCGGGAGAGTCCTAGTCATACTAAGACTAGGGGGAGGGCGGTTTTAATTGTGGGTTTGGCCGACTGACGACTGGAGTGCCCTCCTCGGCCGTCTTAGTTGTAGCCGGAGGTCATGTAAATCGACCTTAAAAGAATGCATAAGCCATAAATTAAAATAAACCCTCACCCAAGGGCTGATCCATAAGTAGACAATATCCAACCTGGACAAAACGAGCTTCCCTTACCAGCCGACCTAAACTGCATCCCCCCCAAAGAATAGAGACTAAATGCAAAGTAAGTTTCCCGACGGATATTTTGTTTTCTTGAAAAGTGTTGCGTTGATTCGCCGTGTGACTGACTGAGATGCCGCAGTTTTCTGGAGCGCTTCAGTGTTAGCCAGGCTCGGGGTGCGGGAGGTTGGGAGGACCTGCTGGGCTTCTGGGCTTCTTAACGCTACCCTCATCCCACCCCACCCCACCCCCATTTTGCTTTGGAAACTTTGACTATTTGTGGGTTGACGCGGGCCGAGGGCGGGCGAAAGAGGAGGCACTCGGCGGTGCTCTCCGCGGGGGTGAAGTTTGCCGGCAGGGGTTCTTAAAGAAAACCCGGGTGGCTAGAAACGCCGTACTCTCCCTCCTCCCACCCTCACCCCACCGCGGCTGGGTAGCAACTTTCCCGGGACCCTGAGCGAGTTGCCTCAGGGTCCCTCCGGCTCTCTCCCTTCCTTGGGATTGACTTTTAATGATCTTTTTAGGAATAAACAAACTGAACTCCAAGACATCCCGAAACCCAACCGCTCATCTGCGGCCCTCTTTGCTCCGGACGCTGCGGCCGTGTTGCGGGGCCCGGCGGGGGCGTGCGTGAACGGCCTCCCAACCCTGCTCCACGCGGGCTGGGGCTGACCCCAGCCAGTCTGCGGGGTGCGGGGTTCCCCGTGCGTTCCTTTCTCATCGCGCTCTTTCCCACCCGGCGTCCCTGAGTCCAGCCTTTGCCCTCCGTCCTTCTGGGCGCCCTGCCCAGGCCCCGCCACCCGCTGCCCGCTCCTCAGACCGGCCGAGATCCGCCGCTCTGGGGCTCGGCCCAGGCCCGGGGGCGGTGCTGCCGTCCGCCCGGAGGCCCAGCCCGGGCCCGCTGCACCCGGGGGAGCTGCTTTCTTTTTTCTCCCTTAAAGGGCCGGCCAGAGAAAAAAAAGGGGCTTGTGCAAAGGAGCCCAGAGTTGTGCCCGGGCGCCGGGAGGCGCGGTCGCGGGCTGCGGAGGACTGATTAGCTCCCTTTCGCGGGCTCCTTCCCGGGCTCTCCGCGGAGCTTTTAGATAAAAAGAGAATTGGTGTGTTGGGAGCAGATAAAAGGTGGTTGTTGCCGGCGTGTTTTCATTTTTATTTAAGCGCTCTTAGGCTGACCAAGTTTGAAAAACGCTTGTTTGTATGAATGGCTAGACAGTGAATGCTCTCCCTCTTTGGGGACTAAATATAAGTCGTCGACTGTGCTGGAAGGGCTGGGTTGTAGCGAGATGGGCTGTCCCGGCTGCTTCTGCGTGTAGCCTCCTCTGAGGGCCGAGTTGGGAGTTTTAGTCTCTAGGTGGTCGGAACAGGTCGCCGCGGCAAACTGGGCTGGGCTCCGGACCTCCCGCTGCACTGTCAGTGGGGCGCTCGGATGACGTCCGAGTCCGGGACGCTTAGCCCTTGCTCAAACTCCAGCTGCTGGGCTTTTGGTGCTGGCCTGGTGGCTCCAGCCGACCGGGTGGGTCGGGGTACGAAAGTTCCCCTCTCTGCGTTCCTCTGGGTCTCCTCTCTTCTTGTCCAGGTTTCCCCCCGGGTCCCGAGGAGGACAGACACAGTCCCGCCCAGTCTATTTCTAGGAGGTGGGTTTGGGGAATAAAAAGGTCAAGTGGTGGGTCCGTGAGCTGGTCCATGGTAAGTGGGGGGCAGGGGAGGGGGCGACGGGACGGACACCTGGCAAGCACCGCCCCGTCGTCTCCCCACCCCACCCTCTCAACCGGGCCGGTCTGCCCGCCCACAGCTGGCCTCCCCAAGCCACATTCTTGCCCTAAGTGAGAGGCTGTGGGAAAAGCAATCCTGAACCGGCCAAGAGCCGACGAAGCCGATCCTGCGATGGCATTTTGTTTTGAACAGTTGCTGGGGTTGACGTTTCCTCATAAGGTAAGGTGTCACTGGACAGTCGGCTGCCCAAATGCCACATGTATAATTAGCCTGCGCACTCAGCACCTAGTCCCCGAGGCCCGTAGGCACGGGCTTGGCCGACCCGGTCTTCTCAACTTCGTTCGATCTACAGGATTCCCCAAGGAGGGCCCAACCGGCTAGGAAAACCTAGAGAGGCCCTGGAACCGGGAAGACTGTAGCCCTATCTTTGATTCCCCCCACCCCTATTTTCTCCCCTACTTCACTCCTGTTTCTCTCCTCTCTTTATTTTTCGGTTTAGGGGGAAATACTGGTTAGAGGGGGTAAACCGGACATCACCAGTGGGGTGGAGACAGAGTGTAGAAAGTGGATGCAGAGTAAATCTGGCAGTATATCTCCTTCTCACACCCCGCCCATGGGGGAGGGGCTGCTAGTGCCCCTCTAGCTCCCTAATCTAGTAGGACCAACCCAGACTTGGCATTGTGTTTTGTTCCTGGGATGCCTGGTAGGTGCTTGAGGCTTTCTGTTTGGATAGTTCACCTGTCTGTGCTCTCTTCCCACCAAGCACTAGAGGTCTCTCAGCAAGTCTGAGACTTCATTGAAGCTTCTGTTCTCCACCCCCTCCCCCCCAAGGCCTAGCCGCTTGGGGTTGCTAGTTGTTCACTGTGGGGTGAGCTTGGGAAAAGCTGCCCTCTCTATTTTGCTGTGTTCAGCTCACGGTTTTTAGAAGTCTGCCTTGCCCTCTCTGTCTGTATCTAGATTTGAACTTGAACTTCTTACCTAGCTTCCCAGACCCCAGCCTCAGGTCAGAGTTAGCTAGCAGTCTCTGGCAGAGACCAGATTTCTGCAATCATGAACCTGACCTTCCCTCTGTCACCCCTTGTAGTCACTGTGGAATTCAACACTGAGCATTAGTTTACTTCCTTCCCTTGTTTCTAGGCACTCAGACATGCCTGATACCTACTAGAAGATTGTCTTTATTTTAAGACAAACAAGCAAACATCCCAAATCTTCCACAAGTTTAGTGCAATAGGTTTTAGCTTTCCTATGGCAGCAAGAATGCACCGTTCTGTTGCGAGGTGGAGCACAGCTTATTTAGTTGTGTTTGCTTTTCATTGAGACAGTGAAATATTTCATTTTCTTATTATAGTGGAAAATTTATGACTGAATTTTCTCAACTCTAACAGAACGTAAATGCATTATCTATATATTTTTGAGACTCTCTTCCTAAACAACATATGTGAGCACATAGGCAGTAGGCCAAATGACTTGTAGATTATTTTTCTTCCAAAATTTTTTTGAAGGCTCATAATCAAGAGATTGATCCTATCCTAAAACAACAACAAAAACAGCAACCACCAAAAATCCCCTTTCAGACTCTGAAAGAGAGCAAGTGTGCACCACACTTATTAGATCTAGTTTATGAACCGAAGGTCAGTGAGTAACCAGGATTCAGACAAGTGCTAAGTCATTAATTCCTTAGGCAAATTGACATCCTCTATCGCCTTTTTCGTGTACCACCAATACTTCTTTCTCCTCTGTGGTCCCACCATATTCCCTACATTGTGGCAGAAGCTAGATAGTATTTTGTTGTTGTTTATTGTTTATCCTGCTCATTGAGAGCCTTCGTTTTTGTTTTGGAAGAAACAAGAAGGAGCTTTCTCCTGGCACGTGTATATATTTTTTAAATGCAACAACATTTATGAGTTTTTTTAAAAAACATGGGGCATGATATAACCCCCTGTAAAGTATATTGCATAACTACAACACTATAGAATTACTCTATACAATAAAGATAAAAATATTCATAAATCAGTGCTAATGTCTCAAGCAGATTCATAGTGAATCCCCATAGAAGAAATGACATTGTATAGGAATATATTTTCTAATGGCCACTTTTTTATTAGTAGCAGAGGCAACAGATATTTTTTAGTAAAGGAAAAATATATTTAAAATGTTAACATATCTAACAAATCTCTCTTATATATGGCTTTAAAAATGCATTATCTAAAACATATAAGTAGTAAATTTCGGTGGTGTTAAGATTTTATATCTTTCTATTTTGCTTTTTAAAGGATTTATTGGATTTTATTGGTCATTGATGAGATTGCTGCATATATTGATTTATATTGAAGAAATTAGTGACATTTTAAGTAATTCTCTTTCAATTAGTATAGTACTAATAGTACTAGTATAGGTACTGGAATAAATTAATTTTCTTTTAACCAAGGTTTAATGTGAATTGATTTCAACATTTTTAATATTTGTAGTACTTTCCAGGTTTGTTTGTTAGGTCATATACCTTTCAAAGTTTTAAAAAATTATCTTGTTAATGTGAGAATCCATATATACTTTTCCCTATTTAGAAAGAGCATTCTACAAAATTGTAATATAGCACAACATTTTTGATTGATCTAAGAGCTATTTGTTTAAATGTAGTTTAGAGGTGCAGATATATCAATTGATGTTTTTGAAGTCAAGTGAAACATTCCATCAAGATAATGTGTCTGAAAGGAACATATCAGGCACAGACAGGTACTAGAAATGATAAAACACAGATAACATACAGCAAGATGATTTGCAGATGGGATGTATTATCTGCTTGTCATGAGGTTAAATGGGTCATATCATTGTTTTTAAAAAATTAATCTAAATTGCTTTAGAATTATCAAGTTAGGTATACAAGATTTAATGAGAACAGATATAATAGAAAGTTGCTAAAAATGAACAAATATCTGTTGCTTTTTACAGGAAGAAATGGACTATTTTGGGGTTTGGTTTGCTTCTTGTTTAAGAAATATGACTCCTATTATTTTTTCCCTAACAAGGAAACGAATGCATTGAACATTCTATGTCTTCATCCTGACTCCACATTTTCTACTATTATCCTCTGAATTACAGCAGACTGAAGTTAAAAACAAAAACCAAAACCAACAAACTAGTACTCCAGTGCAGAAAAGCATTTTTTATCAGATGTAAGAGCATTTAAATGTATAACATATCTTCTTTGCTTGAGGTTTTTCAACTGTGATTTGAAAACTAATTGTTTTGGTAAGTGTTATATCAGAAACTTTCATTCTCTCATAATATATTCATCATTCATTTATAGGGAGAGTATTTTTCCCCCCCTTATTCTGTGGAAGGGGGTAAGAGCTTTTCAGCTAGTAAATTTGTTTAGACATTTAGTCCAGCTGGAAATAATTTTAAATTTCTGTTATGGCTTTTGATAGAGCTTTTCAAGTTTTAAGTATCCATTGTCATAATACAAATATCAGTTGAAGAATATGGATGGAGGTTAGAGATGGAAAATGTCATTTAAATCTACTACTATTCTCTTACCTTCCAAAACAGTTGTCTGTTTTTCTCAAATCTATAGTCTCAAAAAGGGAGCATGAACTCTAAAACCTTAGAGAAGTAGTATCTATTCAGTTCTTAACTGCAATTCCTTCTCATCGTTGCTCAAAATATCCAACTTTACACCAATATTAGCCATTCTTTTTATAGTGACACCATGCTTAGTAAAAAACTTCTAAGCACTGAGGTCAGGTGTTGAGATTGGATTCTAGTTTATTTTTTATGAATCAGATAAAGATTTCTGTGCATGAGACCATATGTGAAGATGAGAGAACAAGAACATTTCCATATCAAAGCCAATATATCTGAGGCTGCATGGTAATTAAAATGCAGTGGTTTGGACTCTGTGCACTGGCACTTAAGCAGAGCATTGCCGGGACCTTGTGCATCATGCAGGCGGTTGCCTCTTGCATACTTCTTGAAATACACTTATAATTTTGTACAAACATTTATGCCAGTCCACACTTTTCTGTGGATAATTTGTATTTCATCCAAACCATTCAAAGTAGAAGTTATTTTTTGAGCTACCCCCTCATTATGGCTTTTGTGCGTCAACTATTTTTATTCTAGTTGTTTGTATTTCTTTTTACCAGAATGATGGCTTGTTTATATTCAGAATCTCTTCTTGCTCCACTAAGACCCCTTATATATCACTCATATTTTACTATTTGCTCCAAAAATGTTCATCTTTAGGAAAGATGTGAATTATTTTCCAAAGTTGCTGATAGATACTGTAATCTATTATAAACTAATGAACTGTGTTCAAAAACTGATCTGTTCAGTTATTTCTACTTTATAATGTTAATATATCTAGTAATTCTCACTAACTGGTATAATACCTAATGTTGGAAAAACATTCTTTTAAAAAATGTTTAAAGAATTCAGAAATGTTTTTTTTTATCTTCTAATAGTATGGAAATGTGTAGTGGCCTTCTCTTTTACACTGTTTCAAATAAAAAGCAAATTATTTGAATTTATAGAAATATGTATCTAAAAATTTATAGGGAGATAATTGATTTTACTTTTAAAGAACTGAGCTAAGCATCTTAACCTGTAAATATTTGGGCATAGAAGAGCAAAACTTAAAAATAAATCTGTGGATCGGTAGTCCAATATTGTATATATTTTAGAAATTTATGTATCCTTGGTAACTAGCTTGAATTTGCTGTTCTTTAATTTTCTAGATTTTTCTATTTCTGTCTTTTTTCCTTCTCTAGAAACATTCTACTCTGTGCATATGCTATGGAATTCACTGGTATATTTTATTGACTATGTTCTTCTTGTCCATAAAGCTTTTGAAGATTTGACTAGATTGAAGCACCATGTATTGAAGAAACTTAATGCAATATTATAAAATCCTCTAAGAGTTTTAGTGTTTTAAACTATTTTGGATCAAAGTTATTTAAGCATATTGATTTTGTACTTTTCATTGATGACATCAGTAAATAAACATAATAAATATAAGGCAAATTCGAAGACATTATATGATGTACCTAGCATCCATACAGGCATTGCATATTCTCTCAAGTTTTCCCTTGATCTCTTTCTTCTCTGAAAATCTTGTAAGATAACCCTTTAAATGATCAGTTATCCCTGCTACCTTTAATAAGTTGTTTCTAGTCATCACGAAAAGACAAATTGAAACATCTGTCTTTAATATTTTCATTTAAATGCAAAAAAGGGACTTTAGTACTAGTTGTGTTTTGACTTCACCACTGAGCATAGTCTCTGCTTCTTTGGAAAGTAGTTCTTTGAAATTAGGCAAGGAAAATTAAATATACTTTTCGCAAGTACACAAGCACAATACATGGAACAAGGAAAAGGCAACAGGCCACAGACATTTTTTTTTTTGTTTTAGTGAAGAGCATCATTTTCAAATGGAACTCTTTTTGTAAATATTTCCTCCCATACTTTACTAACAGATAATTGGATACTGTGATTGAGCACTTACTAAGTTTTAGAAGCCCTGAAGGGCATTTTTGAAGCCACAAGTCTACTTTTTAAAGATTTTCTCTTCTATTGAAGATTTTAATATTTGGTAGGTGGGGAAATAGGTGCAGTTGTCACGGTGGTAAGCAGGTCGTTGGTAGAATTGGACTAAGAATGCCTCTAACCAGGAGAGGATAGTTCATCGTTCTTTCTTGGGAAGAAATATTCTTGGGCAGGAATGTTATTTTCTCAGAAATAATCTACAGCTATCTTTTTGGGCATTGACCCTCCTATGTAGAAGTCAGCTGCCCTGTTCACCCTAATATATCCATGATGCAATTCCTAAGCTTTTGTTTCTTCATCTCTAACATGGGAATAATAACTCTATCTGCATCACAGGGTTATTGTGAAGATTAGATTACTTAACTGAATATAAAGCACTAAACTCAGGGCTTAGTGTATAGAATAAATATTTAATATATGTTATCTATTACTGATGAGTGATACTGTACTTAGAAATTTTAGCAACCTGGCTTCCCATATCAGTTTCACTACATACTTGCTATATAATTTTTGGCAAATTACACAATCTGTTTCTTTTCCTCTAATATGAAATAGAGACAGCAACTCAAGTTCCTTTCTTTCCAAGAAAGGAGAATTCATTAATTTTCTGGAAGATTTGGGACAGAATTATGAGTAAATGTAGATTTTGGATGTCCAGCTTTCAAATTTGAGAAAACCCCAATTCTAGGGACTAGCAAAGATTTTGAAAGGTCTTTTCATCTGTCATCTTCTATCCTCACAGGGTATATGGATCATCCTTTTTCCATTCTAGTTATTTTAGAAGCTCTCTTTATTTTGAAGGCCTGCAAAGAAGGTGGCTTTATATCTAAATCTTTTTTTTATTTATTCTTGTTTTCATTTTAAGAAAAAATAAAAATAGAAATTATTCATATGAACAATAGAGTTGTATGTGAGGACAAAAATTAAACTCTCAATTTTTATTTCTTGATCTTTTCTTTGAAGTCTTATTTTCTAAAGTGGTTGTGTGACCTTGGAAAAGTTTAGCAACTGCTTTTTAAAATGGGGATTGTGATAGATTTGTTATCATAGAGGGTTGTTGTGAAGATTTTTGAGGCTACTGATTATAGAAGTATGTAGAACAGTTCTGACAATTGTCTTAGGTTGTCAATAGTTATGGAATCAGTATGGAATTAGCAGTAGAACCTTAGCAAGAGAAGGTCTCCTAATTCTCTTACATTTTATAGAATTCAGATTTCAAAGTGCTTTCATATTCATTGCCTCATTCAATACAGGTTGGATAACCTCACCAGTAATACTGTCTAACTCTCTATTTGATAAAGATAAATATTTCAATTGGGTATTGCTTCAGGATGTTATTCACTATAAACAAAACTTGTGTGTTATAAATTAGGGTTGACTTTTTTGTCAATCTCCAGTGTCAGTACTCATTTATTCTATCTTTATACTTATTTCCAGAACCAAATTATCTTGCATTTCCCATAAATAATATTGTGCTGATCAGAATAAATTTATTATCAGTTTTATGTCTCGACTAATAAAAACTCAAAAAAGTTTTAATTTTACATAAGTATGGCTAGGTTGCTAGGTAGCAATCTTTCAAAATATGGGCTCATGAAATAGATTAATAAAAGGTTCCCTAGCGTTGAAAAGGTGGGAATTTTTTGCTTATATTTTAAAAATGTGTGGTCCTAGTAAGGGGATATGAATATTGCTAATTTTATGTAGTGTGCTAATTACTATAACTAAGATAAACATATACATAATATGTATTTAATATGCATATATACACATATACATATATATATATATGTGTGTGTGTGTGTGTGAGCAGAAGTACCTATTTAAGGAGAGCTTCTAGTAGAAGAAGGCTCGATCTGTAACTTAAATGATGATTAGGAATAGATTATTTGAAATAACGTTGGACATTGGGATAATAGTATTAATGACTTCTGTAGGTTGGATTGAAATATGTCATATTTGTGTCTTTGTGACGTCTAGCAAGTCTATCATGAATATGACATGGTCATAGGTCAGCAGGTTAACCCCAGTATTCTCTTTCTTAACTCAGTACCGTGATCAGGGATGTTCCAAGTAGTAAGCTATAGAGGGATTTTTCAAATTGTGCTTTCCTTCAAATATGTCAACTAGTAGGAAAATTAAAACGTGGTTTCACATATTAACTAATGAACAGGACTATGAGTTAGCAAAATCTTGTATCTTACACTGTAAAAACTTGTTTTTTAAGCAAGTTATGTTTATTATGTTTATTGAGGTAGAGTGTTTTACATCATTGTGTCTGCTTTGGGAGTTATAAATTTAAACCTCTATGAATGTATATTTTCACACCATGCCCACTGCTAGTGCCCTAGTAATACCCAGTAGTCATATGGCTCGGTGCCTCTATGATCTCTATGATGTTTCATGTGTCCCTCCCTCCCCCACTCCCTACCCTGCTCTTGTCTCATTTCTGCAGGAAAAAACCTCTGCCCTTCGACCTCCCTTTGGCAAACAAAATCTTAAGAGAAAGGACAGTATTTCAGCATTTTTAGATTTGAGTGTTATTTCTGTGTTTTCTAATTGTCACAGGCTTTTAGGTGTGTTACATTTGTAGTTATGGCATGTTCCATAACTTTGATTTTTTTTGAGGGACAATATAAAAATATTGTGAAATACATTAATCCACTGAATGATTCAGATTTTTGGAAGAAACAAATGATTTTAAAATACTGATAATAATGAAACAGTAGCAGTTACAAATAAGTAGCAGCACCAATACCCTTTCTACCCTTGATAACTTAAAAGGGGGAAATTAAGTTTTGTATTCTGGGATTGCATGTTTTTATTATTATTATTTAAATTTATTTTTACATCATTCTTCATTTTGTGCATTTTTCCATCTTGGTTGTAATCCCCATGGGCTTCCCTTCACCAATTCACCTGTGTGCCATCACCATAGCCCTGTCCACCTCATTTTTGATCGATCTCATGTTTTCTAATTTTAATAATGCCTTAAAATAATGCACTAAAATGTAAAAAAGTTTTATTTTTTGAATGGCTTTTCTTTGGCCCCATATGCCTTTTTTTCTGTTTTTTGGTGTGAAAATTTTCTAGTAGTTAGTAACTTGTTTCTTTCAATCAAGCATACCTATTGAGACTTTGCACTTATCTGACTTTGTGAAACCATCACTGTCTGGGAAGGACTTGGTGGTCAGGTAGGCTGGAAAAACTTTGACCCTGATTTTCTTTCTTTCTTTTTAATTATTTTTTAAAGATTTGTTTATTTTATGCATACAGAACTGGGGTACATGCCAGAGGTGCAGGGAGCGGTGAGAGGATTCACTGGAGACTGAGCGGGGAGTAGAACAGGTAGATTGACTAAAATATACTGCTGAGGGGAGCAGCTGGTAAGACAGGAGAGGTCTGCTGCACCATGTGGGTCACCTTCCTGGCTAGGGATCCAACTCTTGCTTTATTGGCTGTGTATAACTTCATAGTGCTGTGCTTTAACCCCTTGTACCACCAGGGAAGTCCTGACCCTAATTTTCAAGGACCCTGACCTATTTTTTTGCCACTGCTTTGGCATGTTGGAGGCTCATGGTGTGATAAGGCTATGAAAAATATGTTTAAGTATCAATATTAAAAAGAAAGAGCTGAAGTTAGGCAAAGGAGGGAAACATGATGTGAAAGTTCTATAGAACAGTTTAAAATATTGTCTTAGTCATACTGAATTAGTTGTGATAACTTAATAACATTTTTATTTAGGATTTTCAATTGTGATCCTTATAAGAAGTAAAATCCAACAAGAAGATGATAAAAAAAAGCACATAATACAGTAGCTGAACAAAGTTTAACTAACTTGCAACAGTATATTAGTTTACCAAGTCTGTGTAAAATTTTGTACTCTTTTTTTTTTTATTAAAAAGTTTATTTTTACATCATTTTTCACATTTTTTTTTTCATCTCAATTGTAATCCCCACGGGTTTCCCATCACCAAATAATTTTGTACTCTTTTTTAAAAAAAGATTTATTTATTTATGCGTACAGAACTGGGGTACAGGCCAGAAGTGCAGGGATGGTGAGAGGATTCACCATACACACAGAGTGGGGAGGAGAACATGCAGATTGATAAAGTACACTGCTGAGGGGAGCAGTGGGCAGGTCAGGAAAGGTCTGTCGCGCCATGTGGATCACCTCCCGGGCTGCCGGGAATCGAACTCATGCTTAAGTGGCTTTAGCCTCTTACTGTTCTGCTTTAACCCACTGCGCCACCAGGGAGAGTCACATTTTGCACTCTTGAATAGGAAGATCACATACATATTGGAGGAAAATTGTATTACTTAAAAATTGTGTAGTCCCTCTCCAATATCTATGAAGATGGAGGTTGAAAAATGTATAATGAGGTTTAAAAATAATTTTAATGTTGGAACAACCAAATTGTATGTTATATTTATTTTTTACATTTTAGTGCATTATTTTAAGGCATTAAAAAATTTTCAGCCCAAAAAAAAAAGAAAAAATTTTCAGCTTTTTTTGAGGTTAGGCACAACAGTTTAAGAGAATGCCTCTGAACTTTTTGCAGCGGTTGTGTGATTTTTAGGTATGCTAAGGTAGAGTCATGTACATCAAATACTTAAATTGTGCAGCATTTTGTAAATAGATTTTTTTTGAGGCAAATATATAAAGCAACCTAAATTAGGTAGGACTAATAAACTTGGGGATTCTTAAATCTTATCTATGGCATGACTAGGAAAGAATAAAAAAATGGCTCAGCTTTTTTTTTTTTTTTTTAAAGATTTATTTATTTATTCGTACAGAACTGGGGTACAGGCCAGAGATGTGGAGGGTGAGAGGATTCACCAGAGACAGAGCGGGGAGCAGAACAGGCAGATCGACGAAGTACACTGCTGAGGGGAGCAGCGGGCGGGTCAGGAGAGGCCTGCCTCGCCATGTGGTCGCCTCCGGGCAGGCGGGGATCGAACTCATGCGGAAGTGGCTTCAGTTTCTTAGTGCAGTGCTTTAACCCGCTGCGCCACCAGGGAGGGCCCATGGCTCAGCTTTTTATTGTGACACCTTGGGACCTTTTCCAAAGCACTCATTATAATTAGCCTTGCCTTTGTTGTGAAGTTTTGTATTTAATTTCTTTATTATGTCCATAAGGAAATTTTTTAATGTTATCAGGAGCTGTGTGAGTAAAGTATATGGACTCATATCCCTTTATATGTGATATATCCATCTCTTTGTATGTCACATCCCTTGAATGTTAGTTTTTTTTTCTATTTAATTTTTTTAGCACCACTTTCATGTTTATGGTGTTTCTTTTTTGATCTGTGTGTGCACAGATATGTAATTAGAATGCCAATAGACCATTTCTATTAAAACCCTTTAAATTATGAGGTGCTGACTATAGTTTTTAGTTTATTATATAATTTATACTGAACTAATTTAAAAACAAATATGATTTTATTAAATTTAGTAAAAGAGGCATTAAATTATTTAGTTATCCTAAATTGTCTGCTATGAGGCCTCCTTTTCATTAAGTAAGGGAATTGTTAGGGTATTTTAAAAGTAAACATCTTTGATTATTAGAAAATATTTGAATATTATGATATATTATCACTAGTTAGTATCTTCCTGCTTTATTGGATTAAAAGTGGCTTTTTCAGGAACTGAAGTTAAAGAAGCAGAATTTAGGATGTTTAAGAAGAAAATAGAGATCTTGGTGGTTTGGATAGCCTGAGGGCAACTGAAAGTATTGTTGATAAGGGTAAGCCTGGAAAATTGCTGGCAAGGTAATTTTAAGGCTTATTTGGGAGAACTTCTGAGTATAATAGAATAGTGGTCTCCAAGCTTTTTGACTAGAGCACATTAGCAAAACACTTATGAGCATGTGCTATAATGTGTATGCATAATTATTTAAAATTACATGTATGTACTATTATGCTAGTATTGCTATAAAAAATCATATATAGATATTAAAAAGAAATGTATAAATAATATTATAAAACTAGTTATGTTCCCCTAACCCTGTAATTTAATATGTTTTATTACTTTGGATAGTTTCAGTTTAACACTTGATGGTGAATGACTTAAAGATTTATTCTAAGTTCAGTTTACTTTACTACATCGCTTTAATGCTGCCACACTAAAAATGATACCTCAGAAAGAAAAATAAATTCAAATGAACGTGGAACATCATTCATTGCACTAATTACATTGTGATACTGACTTACTAACCCATTCACAAAATATTCAAAAAGCAGTTAGGATTTGGCTAGAAAATCTCTGTCTTTGCTGACAGCAATCAATTGTTTTTGCCAATGAGGCCGAAAGTGTAGCATTTTCTTATTTTTAATAAGTGAACTCAAAACTCTACGACAGCCTTTGGAGCAGAATAGGCTAGACTATTCTGTTGCCAGTTTTTAAACTGAAAACCAATGAGAGTTTTGTAGGTGACAATGAAATTTTGGTAACAAAAATCACACTATGATGAAATAATTTCCAAACATGTTTTCAAAAATATTTTTACATAGCATAAATATGTTTGAAAAGTACTTTTTCATTTTGTGAAATATCACCTTTATCATGAAGAGACAGATTGTTTCATGCCATGTATGTATGTATATACATGCATCTCTTTCTCTAGTCTAGCTACTTGGTAACACACACAACAACTTGTTATCACATAAAAGGTCAACACATTTGGTATGTAGATTTTTGGTATCTTTTTCTTAAGTTTAGTAATCTTACCATGAGATGAACAGTGAAACCTGTGGGTGCAAACAATTTTTTTGCTTTCCCCATGCTTTCTGTCAAAGCATTTTAAAGATTTACTATTTTTACAGGTATATTTAAAAAAAGCTATTGCATCAATGTGTAACACTGGGTATCAACAATCTGCTGCAGTAAGTTGGTGATGAGTGATGTGGTTAGTGAAGATTTTGGTATTACCGCTATTCCTTATCTTTTCTCTAGTCAGATTAAGGGAACCACTTCATCAGCGGTTACATTTAGCTTCTCCCCAAATAAAAACAATTAACTTACTTTGAGATATTTTTTTATGGTACTTTTTTTTTTTAAATATTTATTTACTTATGCATACAGAGCTGGGGTACAAACCAGTGGTGAGAGGATTCATCAGAGACAGAGAAGGGAGCAGAATAGGCAAATTGACTAAGTACACTGTTGAGGGAGCAGTGGGTGAGACAGCAGAGGTCTGCTGTGCCATGTGGGTCACCTCTGGGTCCCAGGATCTAACTCACACTGAAGGGACTGCAGCTATCTTGCAGTGCTGTGTCCTTACCTGTTGTGTCACCAGAGAGGGCCCTTATGATACATATTTTAGTGATATCCTCAAGATATTTTGTCTATGAAATAGTATAAAATGAGGCATATTAAAAACATATATCCAAGAAAGAAAAAGAAAAATACCGGATGGTTTCACTCATAGCAGGAGCATAAAGGATCAGGGGGATATAAAATGATAATGAACAACTATATACCAGAGACATTTTATGGGGGTGGAGTGGGGAATGGGATAAAAAATGGCAGTGGTGGGGGATGCACTGGTGGTGGTACATGGGAGATTTGGTGATGGGAAGCCCATGGGGATTACAACTGAAATGGAAAAAGGCACAAAATGATGTAAAAATAAACTATTATATTAAAATAAAAAATATATATATCCATATATATTTATTTATCTGAAAAGCAAGGCTCCTACATCATGTGTGTCTTTACAAACTGTTAGTCATAGTTTCTCTACAACTTCCAACTTTTATTTTAAAGATTTATTTATGCATATTATAACTGGGGCATAGGCCAGAGGTGTGGAGGGTGGGAGAATTCACCAGATACAGAGTGGGGAGCAGAACAGACAGACTGATTGAAATACACTGCTGAGGGGAGCAGCAGGCAAGACAGGAGAGGTCTGCTGTGCCATGTGGCTCAGCTCCCTGGCCAGGGATTGAATTTGTGCTGCAGTGGCTGTGATAGCTTGATAGTGCTGTGTCTTTAACCCTCTGTGCCAACAGGGAGGCCCAACTTCCAATATTTTTGTGACAGTAATCATTGCACAACCCCAGAAGACATCATTCACATTTCATGATAGGTAAATAGTTACCCAGAATTGTGCATTATGGTAGCTCTTTAGCAAGAGAATGATTTAAATTTGTTGTCATATTGTTTTCTTTGTTATTCTAGTCATTTTTATAGCTAAAGGAAGAACAAATGCTTTTCTAATAGCATGCTTCTTTTGCCTTTTATAATTAAAAAACTGTTCCCTAAACATTTAACAATTTAGATGATATTTTATAAAATATTGGGTTGAATATTGTATAAATTTAAACTACAGAAAATTATATTAATTTAAATATATCTATATGATATGGTTTTGAATATCTCATTGATTCTAGTGGCTTCAGAATACAATAGGGTAAAGTACACTGTTAATGATACTAATATAAATCTCTCTCTCAAGTTGTCTCTTTGATAAGTGACAACTCATGTTTTGTCCTATCTACTTGGATCATCGTTTGTATCCTGTGATGTGGCTACTAAAGGGCTTCTGCTATTGTACAAGTGTTAGCTTAGTCATAACATTATTGTAACTGAGACCAATATTATTACACTAAAATTGCTGTTTCTTTGGAAGGATCTTTTAAAAATGCTTGAACATTTTGTCAGGGTTAATTTAGTTAAAAACCATATAAATGGAATATGGTCATCTTCTTCTCTTTCCTCAGTATTCTTACTTTTTAAATTAATAATTATACTTCAGTATGTTCGTAGGATATGTGTACTCATTTTCAAAACCACTGAAATGGAAAAGTAAGTGGGAAAGAGAGATGAGGGTGTTATGAGTTAGGGAAGAAAAGTATAGTTTTCAGAGAATGCTCTCCTGGGACAGCCTCCAAATCAGGTAGCAGTCCCTGAAAACTTGAATCAGGGAGTTAGGCTACAGATTTACTAGTACTGGGGCTGAGAAAACACTGATGTGGCATTTTTACACGGCTCTGAGATGTGAGAGGCCAGCTATCTCTCATCTGGTATTTTGCTGTATGAAAAGAGAAGCAGACTTAGGCCATTTTTAATTTTCAAGGCAAAACAACTTGAGTAACTTGTTAGCATGAAGGAGTCAGTAAGGTTCCCTAGTTTAGTGTGTTTATAATGTTGCAGGAGAGGAGACCAAGTGGAGCCTCTCTAGTACCTTTTGCCTGGCGCCCCCTGTCACTTCTGTATGTAGTCTTCCTTGCATTTAAGTATCCTCAGAAGGGTAGTTGAGAAAGGAGAGTAAGCTAAGTGCAGAATGAGGCATGGCTCTACTCAAATACTATCTTTAGTGCCTTCTCACTCTCATTCCCCCTCATTTTCTCTAATATGTTGATTTATTTGTTAAACTGTTTTTGCATAGCAGTTAGAACCAAGTTGGGAGTTTTAGCTTTGCCAATAAATTTAGGGTACCTTTCTTTGGCTATGTCACTTCTTTCTAGGAATTCACTCTTACATTGGTAATGAGAAAGAGGTTTCACTCTACTTCCTGTTTACACTCTCCAGGGATAAGAGTTTCTGTTGCCTCTTACACAGAACTTGCAGTGAAATTTCTGTTCTGTATATCCAATCTAAAACAACATGTCCATGCTGCCTTCTAAAGAGATAAATGGTAAGAAGTCTAATTTTGTAGGTGAATTCACATGGATGGGTTCATAAACAGAAACTAAATTTGTTTACTTCACTCTTTCTGACAACTTTCATAGAATGTTGTTTCCACAGTGTGATCGTAGGCAGTGTTCTTGCTTTCTGACATAAGGTGTCTAATGAGAACTTTAGAAAGTAAGTATCAGCATCTGAAGGAGGCTGGACACGATAAGATAGGAAGGGCACTGGGACACAGCCCTATTTTTTTTGCAAGTGTTTGGCCAGGCTGGCAGCAGTGACCAGTGCCAGGTTTTTTGAATATGGTTTCTGTCACCAGAGTTGGCTGGTGACTTCTTTGAAGACTGCTAGCTAACCTCTTCTAAAATCTTAAAAGTGCAACTCCCATGTAAGAGTAGGATGGAAAAAAAGAATCTCTAGAATTAAAAAACACCCCTTTTCAATAAGAATTTAATTTTTTTCCCAAAAGTTTCTTGAAGCATCTAATATATGACTAGATTTTAGATTTTCTTATTTCTTTCAGTCCCTTTTCATTGCCACTGATGTAGGCAATGTTGATTAATAGAATATATGTATATCATCAAATGGATTGGACAGTTGACATCTACCAGACATTTTTTTTAGTGCTTTCATAATCTGGTGATATTAACATGTATCATATGTTACATGGCCCCAATATACATGCATTTCAATTGGCATGGCATAGATGGTATATGGCAAAGACTGCTAGAATTTCTATCAGCTTCCATTCACATGCAGAATTTTCATATTCACTTTCCTTTGGAACAGTTTGATGACTCATTTCCATTTGATAGCCCATTATCTTTTGCTTGGAAGATTTTATTCTTATTACAGGAGACAGCACTATGTTTCATAATAAAGTCTTTGAGGTCACCCATGATTGGCACCTGGCTTATGGGCACACCTTCTCTGACATTTATTGTATCCAAATAATAGATCTCTCTTGGGACTTAGAAACACCTGTTTTCTTGAACTTTCTACAGTCCTCATTACATGTCTAACTGTCTTTCTAATGCTCTAGCAATGTATAGGAAGGCCAGTGAAGCCAGCTAGTTCTCAGTTGCTATTTTGCTATATGAAAAGTGACATATTGCAATAGATAGTGAAAAGCCATTTGGCAAGAACTGAGTCTATTTACATTTCTTTTCAGCTATTGATGCTTAAATTAATTTAAAGCATTTAATCATTTCAACCTGAAGATAGAGACATAGATTGCATCAGTGTCATTTTTAGGGGATTAAAATATTGAAAATACAGGGACTTTGAATCTTTTATTGTCCCCAAGATTAAAAAAATTCTCCTCCCTTGAATTTTTATTATACTTTTAGCCTCTCTGACACTCTTAAAATTGTTCTAAAACCTGTTCTTAGTTTCTTTTATCAAGCATCATGAAGAGGAGTAATCTTTTGCTGACCTGTACAGTGATATAGAATTAGTTTTTGACATTGTAGCTAAGAGCATATCCTACCACTTTTTAGTGTGTCAACTTTGACTTGTTACTTTAATTTCTTTAGGTCTTGTTACTTCTTAGGCTTGTTTTAGGATTAAATGAGTGAATTTAAGTGCTGAAAAAAATGCCGGACACACAAGTGCCATTTAAGCATTAGCTATTATTAAAGCAATTGCCTTTAAAAGGAGAATCTGGTCAAAGGTAAGAGTACCTTATTAAAAATATTTTATTGAAGGGGTATAAATGAGCACTGTAGAAATGGAATGTGCAATTACCCGATAATTGCCCCAACACTGTGACTCTCAAGTCCTTCTGAGAGAGAATTCCAACTGTTCTTTTGTAATAGGTTCTTTGAGAATCTCACCAACTGCAAATCAACAAATTTATTGGAAACTAATACTCTTTTATTATAAGGTCAGTATCTTTATTTTGGAGTTTCATGATTTATAGAGACTAGTTGATTTTGGCATAAAGTGCATTTTGGGTATAAATTTTCTCAGAGCTAGTTTTTTTGATTGTAGCAACAACTGAAGAAGCAGTGGTAGGACTTAGATGGCAACTAGCAGACAGAGGACTTGACTCAGGTGTCATGCTTTAGGAAGGGACTAGATGCAACCTGGCTTGGCCAATGATTAGAAATCTTTTTTCAGGGTCCTAGAAGGTTATGAATGGAGGTGACTGGCTGAGATTCCATTATATAGTTATTAGCCTTCTGTTGTTTTCTAGGCTTATTTGACATAGGCTCTAGTGATCTAGGATGTCTCCATAGAAGGAACTCAACCTTCATCTAGCCAGGTTACGAATTGGAAACTTTACCTCCAGGTCACAGAAAATTCTCATTGGAGGCTGCAAACTGACTATGTTAGATCTAGGTTTTGAACTCAGGTTTCTCTGGGTTCAGAATCCTTCCAAAAAATGTAGCCAGCCACTGAAAACCTGAGTCAGGAATTAGGGATATAGAAGGATAAAAGTTGAGTCCTCTGCAATGACCCCATGCTGTTTCCCTCATAAGGAGGCCAAGGGCAAAGAGAAAAGTAGCTAAGGCAATGTGGAGGCATCTATAAATTCAGTATCTGAAGGAATAGATGATCTATAGTAGCGGAGAAGGCAGCTCTGAAATAGGAGTTGTTGCAAGCAGGTAGCAATGACATGGTAGTAGTATTAGAGGTGATTGCTATGATATGACAGTTGTTCCAAGCCTGTCATGCATAAGTTAGAATTTAGGAATGCCTGTCTATGTATTCCTATAGTTTTATACCCAAAATCCGTAGGCTCATAACCTTTGTATCATACAACCTCAGTGCCAACAGGTATTGCCATTACTCTTGATGTATGATTTCATGTTGTGGTTTAGTCCACACTGGTAGAACAATGACAGAGAAGTTACTTCCTGCTTTCCATCAGAATGTGGATGTGAATTTCCACCACTGGATGGGAATTTTGCCTGTTAATTCATTGTTTAATTTTTAGTGATGGGAGAAATGCCTAGAACTTAATAACACACAGAAGATATCGTTGAATGAAAGAATTCTTGGACAGGACATCATGCTTCAAAGTTTTGTTTTATATTGAGCAGTATTATGTACCAAGTGTTATCTCATTTAGCCCTGTGAGGTATGTATTACTATTTTCAATTCATGACTCAGGAAACTGAGTCTCCATTTTTAGAGATTGAGGAATTAAGCCATTTTCTTAGAGTGAAGTTACTAAAACATGGTTAGCATTTGAATCTGTGAGTATAACCACTACATTGCACTGTGGAATTACCACATCTCTTGTCCTAGATAATGTCTTTTTATTAATGAAGCCTAAATTTTTATGGAAATCAGATCATACCATTGACTCATTAAAATCACTGCCAAACTATACTCACAAGTTTTTTAGTTACCATGTTTCATCCACTCTGTATTTGAGTTGCTGGTTTTGGGACCAACGCATGGAAGAATACATCTATTCCAAATAGATTTTTTTTTTTTTGTTTAGAAACACTTGATCTTTGTTAAGATCTTTTGATTTAGTATGGTTTTAAAATTTCATTAATTTTGACTCCTGTTGATAAAATATTTTTTTATTCCTTAGTTTTGTTAATCTGTAAAATATTTTGTTAATTTTTCTAGTGCTCAACTATCCTTGTTTTCCTCAAATAAGCTACTTAGTTATAGTATATACTTATGTATAAATATACTTATGGACATATCATACTATGAGTTTGAATTACATATATATGAATTATGATTCATTTATTTTGAGATTGTCTTTATACAGATTTGATAGTAGGGGTTGTGTGGGCTTCATAGATGAATGGGAAACTTTCCTTCTTTGTCTATTCTCTGGAAGTATAAGTATGTCTATTGTCTATAGCCTTCTTTGTATATTAAAATGCTAGTACTTGTCAGTTCTTTAAAAATTAGCTAAACCCAAACAAATCCTAGAAATATGACAGGAGAGTTGAGATTACTAGATTAGGTGTTTCAGGGATGAGGAGTAAAGGGGGGGTCTGTGGTTTATGGTGGAAAATAATGGGTTCTTTGGTGGTTGGTGCAGTGGGGGTTACACACATTTGAAGTGATGTGAACATATTCCCTTAAAACATACAGAATTGTAAACCAGTGTTATCTCAGTAAAAAGTTACAGAAACAATTTTACTTACAAAACCACTTGAACTCACACTTTTAAAATTGTTTAACAATATTTTATTGATATGTGCATGTTTTAAACCCTTTCTTTCGTTTGGTAATTTAAATCTATAAGAAAATCATTTATTTGATTTAGATTTTAAAATTGGAATAATTTGAACGATATCTTTAGTTTTTGTATCTATGGTTATATTCTCTTTGTATTCTTTATGTCTTTTTATTTTTGCTAAGATCATTTTGGAACCTTATGTCGCTGAACATATTAATTATTAGAAGCTTTGTTAAGCAGGTTAGATTTAGACCACAGTTATTTAAATATCTATAGAACTACTTAATTAAATAAAATTCAAAAAATACTTATTATCTTCTATGTGCCAGATAAATGCTAGAAAAAACAAAGGACCAGAAGTGTCCTACTATAAGACACTTCATATAGCATAGCAAGAATATTTAAAACTGTTAAATGGCTTTCTGAAACTTAGAAATATTACTTCTAATGTCTTACCAATTTATCATTAAAGCATTTCTGACAAAGAAACAAAATAAGTTAACATCACAAGACATATTCTTTGTGAATCCATGTTTGGTCCTAATATTTCTGCTTGTCCTATATAGTCATAATACAATATAGACACTTGTCCTAGTTATTAAACTAATATAAGGGATGTGTATAGGAACATATCTTTCTCATTAATATGTATTCTATTAATTTTTAGGGAATATTTAGAAATTCATACATTTATTTTTACATCATTTTGTGCCTTTTCCCATCTCATTTGTAATCCCCGTGGGTTTCCCATCACCAAATCACCTCTGTGCCATCACTATAGTCCCATGCATTTCCCTCTGCTCCCTCCCACCATTTTTGATCCCATTCCCTATTCCACCCCCGTAAAATGTCTCTGGTATATAGTTGTTCGTTAATATGATTATTTTCTCGCCTGGTCCTTTATACTCCTGCTATGAGTGAAACCATCGGTATTTTTCATTTTCTATAGGCTTATTTCACTAAGCACGATCTTTTCCAGCTCCATCCATGTTGCTGCAAAAGGCATGTATTTATTTTTTTTTGGTAGCTGAGTAATATTCCATTTATATATGTTACTACTTCTTTTACCAGTCATCTACTTTTGGGCATTTGGGTTGAGAAATTCATATATTTTATTAGGTAGAGAAGTGTTCTTAAATCTTAGTCATACTAAGGATCGTACTAAAATGCAGCTTCTGATTCTGTAGATCTCGGTTGGGGCATTCGATTCAGTATTTTGAACAAGCCCCAGGTAATGTCATTGCTGCTTTTCCTCTGTATTGCTCACTGGGACCACACCTTGATTGAAGGATAGCATAGATTCTATTTAGTAGGTTTATATAAAATAAACAAAAACAGGTTTAGTAGGTTTAATAAAATAAACAAAAACAGCATTTAGGCTCAAATTAGAAGACTGACAGTGCTTTACACTTTGGTGTGAATATGGAAAACTGAAACTCCTTTCTGCTGGTGGGAATGTAAGTTGTTATAACTAATTTCAAGATGATTTGGTATTACTAAAATTAAACATATGCTTATATATGACAGAGATTCCTCTCTCAGTATATATATAAAAAAAAGACAGATGTGGAATGTTCATAGTTATTTTATTCATAATAATCACAAACTTGGATTTCTATCAATTGGAGAATAAATAAATAAATTGTGGTATATTTATTAAGTGACATACTTCAGAGCAATCAAACCATACTGATACTTTCAGCAACATGAATGAATCTCACAGACACTATGTGAGAAATTGAGAAGTAGGTTAAGTAGTTAAGAATAGAGCTAGATAAATATTAGGAAGAAATAGAAGATAGAGGATATACCATGGTTTCCTTTATTAAATTCAAGGACAGAAATAACTGCTATACAATTCAGGAAATCAGAATATTGGTTATCCCTGGGGATGGGTTATTAATTGGGGAAAGGAATGTGAGAATCTTCTAGGATCCTAGGGATGTTTTATGTTTTACTATGGATTGTTGCACATGGGGGGGGTGTTATACACACACACACACACATTTATTGACTGAACTTAAGATTAGTATAGTTCATTCTTTCTATATTATACCTTACTAAAATTTTTATTTTGGGCCCCACCTGTTGGCGCTACTGGTTAAAGCACAGCACTAGCACTATGGCTAGCCATAGCCACTTCAGCACGAGTTTGATCCGCATCCAGGGAAGTGACTTACATGGCACAGCAGATTTCTCCTGTCTCGCCTACTGCTCCCCTCAGCAGTGTACTTTGTCAATCTGCCTGTTCTTTACTCTGTCTCTGTTGAATCCTATCACCGCCCCTGCACTTCTGATCTGTATCCTAGTTCTGTATGCATAAATAAATAAATCTTAAATTTTTTTATTTTAATAAAAAATAGAGCATTAAAAGAGACAATATTTCTGAGTTCTAAACCAGATTATATATATACATATATATAAAATTATCAGTGGAATTGATTTCTAAGGTAATTGTTATGGGCTCACATTCATATTCATTTACTGCATGAAAACATTGAAAAATGTATTTAAAGGTGGTGAATTAATGTAGCTAGCTTAGTCTTTAAGATAACAAGTATGGTTGTCATTGAATTTTAGGATAATAGAATCACAGCTAAAATTTCAATAAATCTGAAATTTCCATCTTTTGTTTTGAAGGGAAATGTGAAAGGCCCAAGAAAACAAGCTTTCATCAGCTATTTTGGAAATCAAAACAACAACAAAAAAACATTAAATGGAGGTGGGCTCTGTCTTTTTACTCTTCAAAAAGTTGTCAGTTTACAACTTCTTTTTCTCCATCCCATGCCTTAAGACTCATGCTGAGATTTCCATTGTCTAGACTTCCTTATTGTTTCTTATTAGGAACAGTTCTTAAGCTTCTCTTTATCTGTTTTTCAAATATTTACCCATGCCTGTCTTCCCTTTTGGGGTCATAGAGGTATGCAGAATTTATATAAGTAGCAAAATCAATTTTAAAAGTAAATCCTATTTATAGAAACCTAACAAAGGTTTTTGGCAAAATCTTTACTGTTAAGATCCTTTCAATTCATCCTTCAATTTTCTCCCTTTTAGTTTACTGCTTCTTCTTTTCCCCACAACTTGAGAGGATACACTGAGGAAAAACCAATCAAAAATAAGCATTTTACCTTTTCATGTTATAGAGGAGGAAGTTGAAATATAGAGAGGGCTTCATTACTACTAACATAAAGTCAGTCTCAATTGTTCAGTAACAAAATTAAAATTTGGAAAAATAAGATTAAAACAAAATCTTTCCATGCAATTTAAACAATCACTATAATGATTCTAAAATTGACTTGTTCAGTTGTATACATAAGGATGTAGCTATGATTAAAATTCCCTGTTAAAGGAAAGAGTAACCATATCTTAAAAAAAAAAAAAAGCCCTATTTTTGACAAGGATGTCAAGATAATTCCATTGTAAAATAACAGTTATTTCAACAAACAGTGCTGGAACAACAGGATATCCCTATTGAAATTAGACCTCAATATCATGCCATCTACAAAAATGAACTGAAAATAAATGAAAGATCTAAATGTAAATAAATAAAACCATAAAAATGTTAGTACCCAGTATATATAAGGAACTCTTACAACTCATCGCCCTTCCCTGGTGGCATAACGGGTTAAAGCACAGCACTATGAAGCAATCTGCAGCCACTACAACACATTTGATCCCAACCAGAGAGGTGACACACATGGCGTTGCAGACCTCTCCGGTCTCACCTGATGTTGCCCTCAGCAGTGTACTTCAGTAGATCTGCTTGTTCTGTTCCCCACTCTGTTTCTGGTGAATCCTCTCATTGGCCCTACACCGCTGGCTTGTGCCAAAGTTCTATATGCATAAGTAAATAAATCTTAAAAAAAAGAATGCTTATAGCTCAGTAACAAAAGAGTAAAAGATGTGAAATGATATTTCTTCACATGAGACATATAAAATGCTCAATATCATTAGTAATTAGGAAAATTTAAATCAGTCACAATGAGATATTATTTCACAAACACTTGATGTCTATAATCTTAAAAACTGACACTAACAAATGTTGGCAAAGATATAGAGAAATTGTAACTTTATATATTGTTGGTGGGAATGAAAATGTTACAATAACTTTAGAAAACAGTTTAGTGGTTTTCAAACATGTAATTACTGTATGACCCAAAAATTCCACTCTTACTTGCTGAGACATGGCCCCTTCAAAAATAGGATACATGACAAAGAAGGCTTTGATAGCAAGAGTAAAATCAGGAAAGATATAACAATTAATATTTTGAAAACAATACTTATTTAACTTTAAAAAAATATTCATTTAATAGGGACTGGGGTACAGGCCAGAGGTGCAGGAGGTGAGAGGCTTCACTAGAGACAGAGTGAAGAGCAGAACAGGTAGATTGACTGAAATACTCTGCTGATGGGAGCAGTGAGAAGAACAGGAAGGATGTCATGTGGGCCACCTCCCTCACTGGTATTATGCTTCAGTGGCTGGGGATAGCTCATAGTGCTGCTCTTTAATCCCTTGAGCCACCAGGAAGGGCCCCATCTTTAACTTTTTATAAAGTATAATGAAGTTAAATATTTAAAAATTTCTCTAGTCATACCTCTTTTGCTTACCATTTTAATGAGATGATGTACATTTGTGTGTATGTATTGGAAAATTCAATTTCTATATATTAGAAACATTGTTTTTACTTCTTTTTAAATTTAATGTGCTATTGTTTATTCCTTCTTTTTTATTTTATTTAAAAGTTTTTAAAATGAAGTACTTTTTTCTTATATTGTTGTTAATTTTTGGACAATATATGATTTTGCCCTGCAGATGTGGTCTCTATAGTTCTTCCATCACTACAGCTTTCAGAGTAAATTGTCATAGTCCTTTGTACTCTTCCCTCCCTCCCCATTTTGACCTCTACCTCTCCCCTAGGGGATCTCATATCTATGGCCAGCTTTCAAGGTTTGTCTCTGACCCTTTGTCTTCTTTATATTCCATCTATAGTGAAAACACTCAATATTTAACTTTTTTTTCTGACTCATTTTGCTTAGTTTATCTTTTTTGACCACTGAATTCCATTGAGAAAAATGTTTTTAAAGCTAGGAATTAATTTACAAATAAATTAATAAATTAGGTCTTCCTTTCCTTCCTTCTCCTCTACCTCTTATCCTCTTTCCTTTCCTTCCTTTTCTCCCTTTTTTATTTCTTTCATTTAATAAGTTTATTACCATTAGTTATTTATATTTTAGAATATTTCTCCTTTTTTTTTAAGATCTATTTATTCATACAGAACTGGGGTACAGGCCGGAGATGTGGAGGGTGAGAGGATTCACCAGGGACAGAGTGGGGAGCAGAACAGGCAGATCGACAAAATACACTGCTGAGGGGAACAGCGGGCGGGTCAGGAGAGGTCTGCCGCGCCATGTGGATCTCCTCCGGGACAGGCGGGGATCGAACTCATGTGGAAGTGTCTTAAACTTCTCAGTGCAGTGCTTTAACTCACTGCGTTAACTCCCCGTGGGTTTCCCATCACCAAGTCACCCTGTACCATCATCATAGTCCCATGCACTTAACACAGTATATTCTAAAATCGAAAAAACTGAATTCTTCATAATGCACTTCCTTTAACAACACCTTACAGTTTTAGTTCTCTGTTTAGTATATTTTATGAAAATAGTATTTTTTAAAAAAAGGTTAATGTTATAATCTAAAGGAATGAATGAATCTTTAAAGAAGGATGTTTAATACCATTTTATAGTATTACAGCGACATTATTACTTGAGGTAACAACATGTATTTTTGAGAGAGGGGATTTTACACTATGTAGGTTATTCCTTGGTTGGCCTATGAATGAAGGTAGTTGAAGTTCTTAAATAACTTCTAAAAATGAGTATGTATGTATTTGCTTATTTAAAGAGCTTTTCTCGTGCATTGCTTGTGTTATATTCACAATAATCTCATGTGAAGCAGACTTATTCTTTCTTTTAAAAACTTGAGATGTATGGGCTTTGCCTGGTGGTGCATTGGGTTAAAGCACTACATTATGAAGCTCTCTGAAGTCAGTAAGTCACCAGTTTGATCCCTGCCAGGGACCTGACCCATCTGGCGTGGCAGACCTCTCCTGACCTGCCTGCTGCTCCCCTCAGCAGTGTATTTCAGTATATCTGTCTGTTCTGCTCTCCACTCTTCTCACCCACCACACCTTTGGCCTGTACCCCAGTTCTGTAAGCATAAGTAAATAAATTTAAAAAAAAAAAAACAACTTGAGATATAAACATGCAAAGTGCATAAAAAATAGACATATATATATATGTATATATATATATATACACATATATAATGAATATGTATAAAATGAACTTCATCTGGTAAATTCTACATCCAGGTAAAAAAAGTACAACACTGACATGATTCTAGAAGTCATTTATGTCCCTTCCCTGTCACACTCTTATCTCCTTTCTTTTACATAACTACCATTCTGTATCTAGTGTTAATCATTTCCTTTGCTTTATAGTTTTACTGTGTATGAATACGTCTCTAAATAATTTAGTTTAATTTTTTTCTTGTTCTTGCACATTATATAAGTCATGCAGAATCTATTTTTATATGTTATAGTTTTGCTCAACATATATCATGAAACCTTGTACATCAATTTGCTTCTTATTGTGTGAATATCAGAGTTTACTTATCCTCTCTATTGTCAGTGAGCATTTGGACAATTTCCAGTTGATAGTTACTATGAACAATGTTGCTATGAACCTTTTGTTCATATATCCATTTTTGATGAATATATGCACAAGTTTCTCTAGATTGTATATGCAGGAATGGAATTGTTATATGTCTTCATCTTTACTAGTGAATGCTAATGTCTTTGCTAAAGTTATTGTACCCCTGACAACAGTCTATGGTTGATGTTGCGCCAAGTGTTGATGTTGTCAGTCTTAATTTTTGCCTTGTTGTCATTACATCTCATTTTGGTTTGAATTTGCATTTCTTATTACTAATGATATTAAACATACTTCTCTATGGTATGGGTTAGGTAAAAGAGCCTATTCAAGTCTTTTGCTCATTTTCTTTATTGAGTTGTCTGTCTTTTGAAAAAGTGACTAGTAGTTTCCTATGTATTCTTTTTATGAATTCTTTGTCATTTTAATATGCTACACATATTTTTATTCACTCCTGACCTGTCTTTTCACTCTGGAATTTTTGATACACATTTTTAATTTAATATAGTTGAATAATTAAATACCATTTCCTTTTTGGTTAATATTTTTCCTGTGTTATTTGTGAATTTGTATGCAATCTGAAGCCTTGGAGATAATTTCCAATGCCCTTTACATTGCCCTTTAAACTGCCTGCAGTTTTTTTTGGTTATTGTTGAAGTAGGAGGACAGTTATATATATATTTTATCTCTTAGGGGTTTCTAACTGGTCCAGATTATTTATTAAAACTCATTTTTTCCTGACTGCTCTAAAGAGTTACCTCTGTCATATATCAAAATGCTCATGTAGGCATGGGCCTGTTTTTAAAAAATTACATTCCCTTCATATATATTTTTGTACCCATATTATCTATTTTCACCATATTTGCTCTATATCAGTCCTATTGTTTTAGGGTGCAAATTCTCTCACCTTGTGCTTGCTGTTCAAGAGTATTTTGGTACTTTTTGACCCTTTTATTTTCATATAATAATAATTCCATATTAGAATTATTACATCCCATAAACCAACTCTACAAGGACTTTTTTGTTTGGTTTGCATTTAATCAAAATGTCAATTTTAAGGAAAATAATATATTTGTAATGGAATCTTCTAATCCATGAACATATTATAACTCTCCATTTATTTTTTTTTAAGATCTCCCAATAATGTTCATAAATTTTCCTGTATAGGTCTAACACAACATCAATATGGAAAATATTCAAAGCAATAGTAATGAGGAAGTCAGAAAGTTAATTAAGTGAACAATACAAATAGTAAATTGTGTCAGGCAATCAGAAGAAAAGAGAAATGCTTTAGAGTTTCAGACTAGAGGAGACTGAAAAGGTTTTTTGTCAATTATTAAGTTAACAGTATTATTTTGGTTCCCTGATAGCTCTTACATACATGTTTGGAAATTGTAAAAATTTTAATTGGTTAAAAAGAAATATTTACTGTTTTTCCTTGAGATATAATTGAAATGAACATTATATTAGTTTCAGGTATACAACAGAATATTCGGTATTCAATATATTGTGAAATGATCATTATAATAAGTCTAGTAAATACCCATGAACAGTTAATAATTTTTTTATCTTGTGATGATAACTTTTAAGATTCAAGAAAATTTCAAATATGTAATTACTACTAACTGTATTCACCATACTATACATTGTATCTTTATGACATTTATAACTGCATGATTTTCACTCATTTTACCTGCCCCCTACCTCTGCCTCTTGCAACAACCAATCTGTTCTCCAAATTTATTTTTTTTACATTCAACATATAAGTGAGATCATATGGTATTTGTCTTACTCTGTCTGTTGTATTTCACTTATCAGAGTGCCTTCAAAGTCCATCCATGTTGTTATAACATGGCAAGATTTCCTTCTTTATTATAAATTAATTCTTGTGTGTGTCAATGTGTATTGGGTGTTTATGTATGTATGTACATATATATATATATATCTCACATGTTTTTTATTCATGTATTCCTTTCACCAGTGGACACTTAAGATGTTTCTTTTATTTATTTCCCTTTTCTAATTTTTTTCCTTTGAGGTAACATCACACAACTATGTATCATTTTGAGATACAGGATGTGTCTATATTTTGGCTATTAAATATAATGCTGCAAAAACACCCTTTTTGAGTTAATGTTTTCACATTTTGCTATATATCCAGAAGAGGAATTGCTGGGTTATGTGGTAGCTATATTTTTATTTTTTTAGGAACCTTCATACTGTATTCAGTATATTGGCTGTTTATTGACTTTTTGCATCGTCACTATTTTCCTGATTTCTTTTTCTTTCTGCTGATGGATCTCTTGGCTGAAATGGCCAGCCTTGAGCAGATATTATGGTGTCATATAAAAATATCATAAGGAAAAGATCTGTATGGTTATGTCTAGTCCAACTATATTTCTGAAATGTAAATGTTTGGTGTGACTTCTGAAATAATGAAATAGCATATCATTTGCTTAGTGATAATTTTAACCGTTTCTATTTGGCATATTAATCATTTGATAACACCAGAAACTTTCGTTTGTGTGTTACATGCACTTCAGGGAAGAATTAAGCCACATATATTGTTTGACATTAAAAGGTTTTTTTTTTTTTTTTTTTTGCTTTTAAAATAGAAATTAGCATATTTAAAACAATGAAGTGGCATTCTCAGTTCCTAATAAAAATAAATCTCTGTTCATAGTAAGAGTTGCTGCACAGATAGGTCTCAACCTTGTCACTTCTTGGGAAGAAAGATGAAATTGTTTGTTCCTGACAGCAGACAGCCCCACTGCAAGGCCCTGGTTTCATGTTACATTAAGTATTAGTGCTGTTCTTTCAGGAGCTATTATGCTCTAACATCAAAGATTTTCTGACAGGGCAGTGCTAGGTTAGTACTGAAGTTGTCTACTGAAATTTTAAAGAATAGAATTAAATATATATGATCTGACTTTAAAATAAGAGATAGGGACAGAATTAGAATGGTTTAAAGGAAGTTCAGCAATGATGAGTCTATAGACTTGCTGCTTTGTCTGTGCTTGTTTAAGCCAAATTTTATTACTTTTTATTTCTACAGCAAGTACAAATGACCATTATGTTAATGCTAGGGTAGATGATCATTTTCAGAAAGATGCTATGAATAAGGAAAAATAGCTTTTATTTCATTTTATGAAATAAAAATGGTTAGGTTGACCTGGAGAATATTTGATATAAATGAACACGTGGACAATAATTGCAATGGCCTGACTTCCTTCTTGCTAATCTGCTAATTAGTTAAAAGGATCAAACTACATTCTCTGTTAAAGTTACAGGAGTATGACTTAGATGACAAGTAAAGAGATGAAATTCTTGCAACTGAAAAGGTTTAATTTTTTCATAATAGTCATATAAATATAGGTAACAAAACTTAATCAGATTACAATGCTGTCTTTTGGAAAGGCTAACTTTCTTTAACTGTTGAGAAGTGTTCATTAGTCATTTTTGTTTGTATAGGCTTTCTATTTTAGAAAAATAAATTAAGCATTGTGATCTCAAGTATTTCTTAAATACCTTTTTGGGTAGTGAAATCAAAGTTGCTCTAACTATATTACCATAATATTTTCATGAAATCATCTTGGTAAAATGAAATGTCAATTAATTTTGTAAGTACAAGTTAATGCTTTGGACTATGTAGGAGGCTTTTTTTTTTTTTTTGAGATAGTTTCCAGCCAACTCAAAGTAATTTATAGTGTAGTCATGAAAACAGTTACTTAAAAAAACTTAAAAGTCTTTGCATTATATTTTATTCCCATATAGATCAAATTGGTGGGGAAATATTGCTATGTCTTTTGAAATTAAAAATGATTGCTTTAAAATAAAATTTAGACACACTACTGTACTTCTCCTAATACTTGTTGAAAGTGAAATTCTTGAACTTGTAGATTTGAAATGAATCTGATTATATAAAAATGCCTTCACTTTAAATTTTGTTGTTTGTATTTTTGGTAAAATAAAAGTGAAATATAAGGAAGGAATAGGCCATATACAAAAAAAATGTGATAATTCACTGAGGGTCCTGAAATCTTACATTCTAGAAATGTTCAAGTAGATTATTTTTCTTTTAAAAATGTTATGATTTTAAATTATTTAGTAGAAAAAAAGGGATATGTTGGAATAGATGGCTGTTCATTTAAAATCAATAAAGCTTTATATTGATACTATCAGTATTAGTTTAATCCTTTTACTTCTGCCAAGTACAGCATTCCCAATTAAAATGTTTTGAATTGTCATTCTACAAATAGGATACATATAGTTTAGCAATGTTGCCATAAGCTGGCTAAAAGCAATATATTTGAATCCAGTAAAGTTTTAGCTCAAGGACTGAAAGACTTTAGTTTCTTTTTTATGATGAAAAAGCAAAGCATGCCTATTTTGATCTTTTGAAAAACCTCTAAAGTCTAATTGCCTACATTGTATATAAAATAATTGATCAATACTAGTGTTCTCAAGAGAGATTATTATCAGTATAGTCAGTCCTTTCAAGGCACTACGGAGAGCTAAAAAAGGGGCAATTTATTTATTTTTGAAAATTTTGTGCATTTAAATTGAAAACAACTAGGAAATGCATTTTGGAGAGTACATTGGACAATGTTTGTTTTTGAAGCCATAACCACTTTGTAAAATAAAAACATGAAAAAAACAAAATGAAACATAACCAGAAATCTCTACTAAATTCATTTGTATTAGTTTAAGTTTAAAAATGTGTCATATGCTTTTTTGAAATCACCATGTATTTATTGGGTGCTGACTATATGTCAGAACCGATTTGAATAGGAAATAACTAGTAAGTATGTCTGAATTCAAACTTAATAGTTGTTAGGACAAAACAAAAGACTATATAATCAATGACTAGGTTATGCAGTAAGACTGTATCTTCTGAAACTGAGAAAAAAATAAAGTCAGTAACAGAAAATTAGGGTAGATTTCAGTAAACAAACCAAAATTTAAAGGACTTAAATTACATTGCAGAATGGCAAAAACATCTCATGGTGGGTGACTTTGCCTATAACTTTGCTGTGTTTGAAAATTGATGCTATTTTGGCACTCTGGGTTTATATTAACTAAACTTATGAAAGAATGTGCATTTAATGTCTCCAAATAGATGGCTAGATAAAAAAAAATTGTGGTATATTTATATAATGGAATATTACTCAGTCATAAGAAAGACAAACTCATGCCATTTGTGGTAACATGGATGAAGATGGAAGGGATTATATTAGCTGAGATTAGAAGGGGAAAGATAAATATGAGATGCTCTCTCTTATATGTGAAATATAGAGAAACCAAACAGAAGGTCAAGAAAATGCCAAAACTATCAAGCTGACCTTAGAATTGAGGCATACAGCAAAGGAGGGGAGGAGGGTGGGCAAAACAGGGAAGATATAAACACAAAGGAATATGATGATGGTTCACAGATGATATGGTGGGAGAACTATGGGCTCTACAATGATGTAAGAAAAATAACTTAATTAATAAAAAATAAATTCTTGATGTACAATTAAATTTTGTGCACTTAGAAGTTTTTCCTAAATAAAAATCTAGGAGTCTTGTTTTCTGCATAGAATATAGTTTTTTTAGCCGACACAGTATTTTAAAAAATAAATAGCAGGAAAACCGACTTCAAAGCACCACTAGTAAATAGGTAATATAATTGAAATGAATCCTCAGAATATAGTTTTCAATTTTATTTGTTAAGTGAAAGGTAGATCTTTAGGGGCTGAAAGGCTATAGAAGAAATGTTTTTAAAACTTTGTCTTTTGCTGTAATGTAGTACACTTAATACATAATATTAGCACATAAAAAGAAATTCATAATTATACTATGTAGAGAATTTACAGTTCTCTGAACCAGAGATTTTACTATTCAGTACACTAATTTATGTTTTCATAGCATTGTAAACATATATGTGCTAAGTGCCAAGATCTCTAAAAGGTAAGTTTATTTTAAAGTTCAACAAAACATTACAAATAATAAATTAACTAACTGAAGTGTTAGTTAAGATCTCAACATAAGCTTCAGTTTTATTTTTGTTTAACTCATCATAATTTCTTTTTACTTAAAGCAAATGAAAAAAAGTCAAACCACAGACTATTTTGAAGATCATGCAATGTAAGAGAAAGCAGTCAATTTAAGAAAAATAGTTTCATCTATGCTAGATGGACCTGAGGTTATCATTTTAATGTTATTTTTTCTTTTTTTGGTGTGAATATTCAGTTAAAGGTTTGAGCTTATTACCATTTTTGCTAATTCTTATGTTTAAAATAATTTATTTTAATGCATAATTAATCAAACATTTAATTTTTTGACATTTGAATTTTTTGCTTTTTAAATGGGCTGCAGGTGTAAAGTGAATTTTGCCTATTTTATTATGACACACACATTGTGTTTGTTCAATTTTGACATATACTCTAAGATTCAAAAAATGTGTTAAGACACATTTATATATTTTGAAATTAAAGTGATTGAAATTACTTTTAATTTCAGATTTCACAAGTCTTTGAAATTTGCAGCAGTACCATGTTAGAAAAAGTCAATAACTGAGATTGAAATTTATTATTGTAGAAAATCCCACCCCAAAATGCAGAAGATAAATTTGATAATATCTTTCAATCTCTTTGATGCTTACATGCCAGTCTGCATTGCAGTTATTAACTTGTTTCTTCTTTTATTCACCTAATGAGTCTGTGCATATGCACTGTACTAGGCACTAAGGCCATGAAGATGAAAAATAATGGTTACTGCTCTGGATAAATTCATAATTGGGGGATGGGAGAAGGGAGATTGAGAATGATGGAAGGTAGTGGTAAAATATATTTTGGGATAGTAAATTTGCATAGAATAAAAGACATGACAAATATTTTAAATTTCTATACTGTGATGGACTATTTTAATGAAATAGTGGTCAGAGGACTGTGAACACATAAGAGGAAATATTAATTCTGATTGATTTTTTGATACTATTTTTAGGCATGCAAATTGCATTTTTATGTCCTACTTATTGCCTTCCAGTCTATGGTTAACATACCCTTATTTTCACATTTTTAAAAATTATTGAGGTAAACTTTGCCTAGCATATAGTTATCCATCTTAGGGAATTAGCCTAATGGTCTCTGGTGGAAGACTATGGTTGCCTTGGTGGCAGGTGTGGTGGGATACCATAATCTGAAGAGGTGTAAACCTATACATCTGAATCATATACAGTGTTGTAAACCAGTGTTTCATCAATGAAAATATAATAGTCGCCCAGTTTAATGACAGTATATTTACAGTTTTCTGTAACTACCACATTTATGTATTTCCAAAACATTTTCATCACCTCAGAATGAATGTCCTACTTAATTAGGCAATTATACCCTATTTCTCTCTCTCCTCCATGTCTGGCAACCATCAGTCTCTCTGTCTCTGGATTTATCTTTTAATGTCTTTAATATATAATATATATTATAATTATTATATTACATAAGTTATAATTATAAAATAATTATAATGTATACTATATTAATATATAATATATATTTCATATAAATGAAATGATCTAATATATAAACTTTTATTATTCACCTTCCTTCTCACTTAGCGTAATGTTTTCTGGTTTGTCTGTTTAGCTTGTATCCATATGTCACTCCTTTTGATGACTGAATCATATACCATTGTGTATATATACAGCATGTTTATTCATTTAGGCATTAGGGTTGTCAAATGGCTATTGTGAATAGTGTTGTTAGGGGCATGCCTGCATAAGTATCTATCCGAGTACCTCCTTTTAATTGTGTTGGATATATATGTAGGAGTGGAATTGCTAGATTATATGGCAATTCTATTTTTAATCTTTTGATGACCTTCTGTATTTTTTTCTACTGCATGCACATTTTAAACTGCTACCAACATTTGAAAGTGCCAATTTCTTTATGACTGCCAACATTTGTTATTTCCCAATTAAAAAAATTATAGACTTCTTACTGAGTGTGTTAGTTACTATGGATGTGTATTTCCTGAAGTCAGAGTTAGGGATCTCTGAAAATAATGCAGAAATAATGGGCTTGGTTGAGCCCCAGTTGGGTGAGATACAATAAGTATGACTGACTATCTACTTTTTACTTCAATAGCTGGAATGATCCTGAGCTTCTCAGAAATGCCTTTAGGCTGGTCAAACTTCAAAAACTATGTAGTGCAGCCATTTCCTAGAATCTGTTCCCATCAGGACAGGATCCTCTCTCCCAAGACTTGTGAAAATTAAATATTAAAGACTGGTGACTTTTTTTTTTTGTATCCTTACTGAACTTTGAAGATGAGCTTAAATAGGTTTTGCTCATAGTTCAGCAGTCTTTTGAATACTGGATAGTTATTTATAAACTAAAGAATTAGTTCTTTTTAAATTGCAGATTATATACTTTTTGGTTTCAGAACCTTTTTGTACTTTTAAAAATTAAATACCCCTGGCTCTCTCTAGTGGCACAACAGGTTAAAGCACAGCACTATCAAGCTACCCGTAGCCATTGCAGCATGAGTTCCATCCCCATCATGGAGGTGACCCACATGACGTGGCAGACCTCTTCTGACCCATCCTGATGCTCCCCTCAGCAGTGTATTTCAGTACATCTGCCTATTCTGCTCTCCACTCTGTTTCTGGTGAATCCTCTGACCCCTCTCACCTCTGACCTGTTCCCCGATTCTGTATGCATAAATAAATAAATCTTAAAAGAATTAAATACACCAAAAGTGTTTGTTTATGTGGGTTATTTCAATTGACATTTACTGCATTGGGATATTTATCTATTGATTATTTTATTTACTTTAAAATTGTTTTGTTCATCGGGAAAAGAGGGTTACTATGAACGTTTGCTTCAACGGATTCTTTCTTTTTAAACAAAAATATAAGAATTTTTACTTATATATTTATGAGGGATAATGGTCTGAAGCTTTTTTGTTTTTGTATTTTTATGTTTTGTGTGGTTTGTTATTAGGTAATATTAGGTTCATAAATTGGATAGTGTTCCCTCCACTTCTGTTTTCTGGAGAGGTTGTATAAAATTGTTACTTCTTTACACATTTGGTAGACATTTGGGTTGGATATTTCTTTTTTGGGAGTATTTAAACTGTGAGTTCAATTTCCATAATTAAAAATAAGGTTATTCAAAATATCTACTTCAAATGTGGGTGAGTAGTAATAGTATGTGTTTGTCAAGGAAGTCCGTGTTGTGGACTCACTCACTTTTTTTTGTCTGCAAGGTCTGGTGATATCTCATTACATTCCTGATTTTGATAGGTTTGTTTTCTCTTTCAGATGTTTTCAGCCATTATTCTTGCAGGACTTTTTCAACCACAATCTCTTTCTCCTCTCCTTTAGGCCTTTTTGACATGGCCATTAGCCCTGTGCTACAGGCTCAAAGGTTCCTGATACTGTTCATTTATTTAAAACCCATTTTCTTTCGTTGGCTAGAGTGGATAATTTCTATTGTTTTCTTTCAGTTCATTAGAGACATTTTTTTAAAAAAGATTTATTTATTTATGCATACAGAACTGGAGTACAGGCCAAAGGTTCAGGGGCTTCACCAGAAACAGAGTGGGGAGCAGAACAGGTCGACTGATGGAGTACATTGCTGAGGGGAGCAGCAGGTGGGTCAGGAGAGGTTTGCCGCTTCATGTGGGTCACCTCCAGGACGCAGTCAACTCATGCTGAAGTGGCTTTAGCTTCTTAGTGCTGCTTTAACCCTCTGTGCTGCCAGGGAGGGCCCTCATTAAAGATATTTTTTATTGAAGTAACATTGTATTTCAATATGATCTACAGTTTAGATGTACATCATTAGAAATCAGCATCTATATCTACAACAGTAATTTTACTACAAGGCTCAATTCAATTCTACCCTTCCCTATACAGTTGATCCCTTTGCCTGATTTACTCACCCATCCCTTTCTTCTATTTTCCAGTTCATTGATACTATCCGTTACATCCTGGAACTGAGCCCCTCTACTGAGCACTTGTTTCACTTATTGTAGTTTTTTTCTTCTAGAATTTCTAAGTGGTTCTGCTTTTTCTATTTCTTTGCTGAGGTTTTCTATTTTTTTCATGTTTCAAATGTGTTCATAATTGATTCTTTCAGCATTTTTACCATGGCTACTTTAAAATGCTTGTCAGATAATTCTAACATCTTTGCATCTATTAATTGACTTTTTTTCCCACTTAGATGTTTTTCATTTAGTGTGAGGTCTTCCTGATTTTTGGTTTGACAGTGATTTTTGCTTGAATCCTAATACATCTTGTATTCTATAATCACTCTGTGTCTTATGTAAATCTTCTGTCTTAATACTGCTGCTTTTCTTTGACACTGTCCCAGTAGAAAAAGGGTGGTTTTATCTTGTTATTATCATGTGGATGTACAATTCCAGGTTCTCCACCTGTGTGTGTGTGTGTGTGTGTGTGTGTGTGTGTGGTGGGGGTGGGGGTGGGGGCTGCTTATTGGGGAATTCCAGCTACCTATGTGATCTTCACTGACCTAACAGTGGAAGTACACTTGTTACTGCTAGGTACTGGTGAAAATTTTGATTCTTTACTAGGCTTTCTCTGACATCATCCTAAGGGGAAGGAAAAAGGGGACCTCTCATTGCCTAGTGAGTATAGAAATCCAGACTCTTTATATGTTCTCTGCTGACACTGTACATAGGGTAAGAGGTGGATGGGGTTGGGGGGGGTGCAGGGAGGAAGGTTATTAACGACTGTTGGGGCTAGAAATTCCAGGGCCTTATATGGATTCTTTGACATCTGTCGGTGAATTTTGAGTGTTTCATTATTGCCATGAGAGAGCAGAATTCTAGGTTCCTCACATGGTTTTTGTTTGAGTAGATCAGAGTAGAAACATAGTTTTTTTTTTTTTTAAATGTGACAGTTACCTGGAATTAGAGTATTTATTATTTAAAAGTTTTCTGTCTTGCTAAAAGCTATCCCTTTTGCAATCATTTGGCTGGAGTCAGTAATCTCTTCTTTGGACTTTCTAAAGATCACATTTGTTAGTGTTTCTAGGTTGCTGAGTCTTTTGGCTTCAACTCTGGGTTACAGGAAGCAAAAAGAAAACCCAGGGAATTCACCATAAGAGCATTCCTCAGTCAGACTTCTTCTTATCTTGTAGGCTTCCTATGTTTGTTTTATATTTGATGCCCAAGGTTTTTAATTATATTCAGAGGGAGGAATAGGTGAAAGCACTTTTACTCCATCTTCCCAGAAATGGAAGTCTCTAATACTAGCAATTTTAAATCAGACAAATACAGAAGCATAATATATATGTATTATTAGCTTTTAATGGAATGATTTAATTAAATTTAGTCTTTGAAAATCTCTACAACTGCAAAGAGAATGTGAGTGAAAAACAGACCATATTATTATTATTATCATGAATATAAATTTCAACCCTGTAGACTGGGTCTTGGGGACCCATGGCACTTGTTTGTGGTCTGTAATCCTATTATGGACTATTAAGAGATCTGAATATATTAATGCTGACAGTATAATTTTAAATCGATTTTTATGAAATATCCATTGCTCTAATTAGGTACTGATCTAAATGCTGGGGATATAACCATGTAGGAGATGAAAAAAATCTTTGCCCTCATGAGTTTTAAGTTTTCTACTTAGTTGATATAATGCTGAATGAGTCATGAGTTTTCTATTTGCCTAAGCTATGTCCTGCATGTGTGGGACTGTTTATTTACAACAGGTGAGAGTACAGTTGTAGTTGTTCTGGCTACTGGACAAGCTATTATGCCCACAGCACAGACAACTTGAGTTTATTATTTCTTCTTTTCTTTCTGCCTCCCTTCCACATTTCCTCCCTCCCTCCCT
>NW_004567116.1:27902702-28055255 GCF_000260355.1 Condylura cristata
CTTTTTTTCTTCCTTCACTTTGAGTTGTAGGTAGACTATATCCTCAGATCACCTCTATCAATTTTTACTGTTCTCTTGCCTTTGGCACTTGTAACCTCATACCTGCTGGTTATAAGTACAGTGCAGGTATAACAATAACGCAAATAAGTTTGCAAATAAGTTTGAAGTGTTCTAGCCTTAGAGCAGGACAGTGTCACAACTTGAAGGCATGTGTTGTAGAGAATGCATTCTCTAACCAATCTTATTTACAATTTTAACTCACTTTTGTAGTTGGCTTGTGGATATCTACCATAGCATTTATGAATGCAGTGGCTTTCAAAAATTCCCTATCTTGTCTCCCACTCATAGCATTTAAATGTAAAAACTGGACTTGATTTGATTTTACTAGGCCCATTAAAGTGTAATCTGATATTAAGCTTTAAAACATGCTCATTATAGCTGTACTCCGAAACTCTTCCTTCTGCCCCACTTGGCAAAAAAAGTGCAAAACAAAATGAACCTAAATTTGTAACTTTTATTTTAATTAAGCTTTACAGATAAATAATTTGACTGGTGTACTGATAGCCTAGGGAAAGCAGAGGTTCAAATGTAAATAATGGCAGTACTCCCCAGACTTTAGTAGCAACAATATTGTGAAAATCTCAGTTTTGGAAAATATGTTAGCACAAAATGATTAATAAAGCATGAAATACAGTGCCAAGTAACTGAGATGCAGTGGCAAAGTGATTTTATTTATTATAAAGGTGTGAAAATCTGCATTTTTGTGTTTTGCTTTCACTATTTTTAAGACACCTGTGTCTCACTACAATCACAAATTCTACCTGGAAATCTTTGAATAAGTTGTAAATGATATATAGGCTTTTTTTTTTTTTTTTTAGTGTGTAACACACCTTCCTTGTTGTTACTAAAGAGCAATGTATGAAATGCTTTATTAAAACAGGTTTATGTTTCTAATAAGAGATTACTGATTGGCTCTTACTTTTCAGTTTCAAATTTGTCTATGTTTGATCAGGGGCAACAGTGAAATTATTATGACAAAGACTTTGCACTAGGCAGTAACTGTCTATTGAAACTTGAAAGTCTTTGAACACTGGTGCTGACAGCTTGGGAACACTGCAGGAATGTGAAGCTGTGTAACATCTTAAAGAAACTTTTAAGCATCTTTTGTGTTATTTGGAAGAGTTTTAGAGACTATTAAGGTATGAGTGAAAAGGTATTTTATTGATTAAAGATTTTTTCCCTATCAAGTATATATTAAGACAGTTCTCCTGCTACTCTTTTTGTTGTTGTTTGTTCCTGCTTTATAGAGCAAGTTCATTAACATGTAGATATGCAGTGATTCAAGTCAGACTACTTTTTACAGTAGATTTGTATTGATGTAATGAGAGCCTCTTTAATGTTAAAAATTGTTGTTACTTTCTAAAAGGGGTTGTTTGTGAATTTCATTAAGTTTAATCTCCTCTTCAAACAATTTCAGCATTGTTCAGTTTACTACAATTAAAATGCTTTCTGATGCTAAAAAAATCACTTTCTACAGATGTATCACAAATGTAAGCACTATGGGAGAGGCTTTGTTTTTTACTTTGTAAGAAAAGCTGCTATTTAGCTGAGAATTCTCTCTTTTTTAAATTGACACTCACAGGGAAAATCAGAAGGGGAGTACACGTACTGTATTGCTAAACAGGCTAGTTTGCTCATGAAGGTTAGGTTTTACAACTAGATCATTCGATTCCTGGACTAAAGCATTGGTCTAATCAGAGTTGAAAAATAAGGACCTTAACTTTGCCTTCTCATTTTTCTAGACTATAGCCCCTTCATCTTTAGCATGTTATAAGTCTTGAGAATGAACAGATATAGTAAAGTTTGTTTTTTTGCTTTCAACTAAACTTCTATAGGAGTATGTTAAGAAACATGACAGAACAGTTAATGTAGTTCACAGTGAAAACTTTGTTCTTCATAAATTGTTCTTTCCACATAGGCAAGCATATTCCCCTATAGTAGTAGGGCTGGAATGGTCTAACAGCAATGGTTGGCATTTCTTGATAACTGGTTCAGAAGGAAGTAGGATGTCTTTCTTGTGAGTATTTAGCTGGTGAAGATTTAAAAATTCTTAGCAAGAACATTTCCAGAGTCATCTTAAAGGATTGACTTATGAAGGAAGGAGGTTGGAAAGTTGAGAGTAAATTGTTTGGATTTTTAAAGTTTTGACCAGCCAGCAGAGTTTACAGAGTATATGGATTCTACTATGACCAGTACTGAGGAAGATCTTCAGGATGTTTCTTCCTGTTTTAGTTTCAGAGACTTAATTCCAACATCTAGTCATTAGGAATATACTCAGATATTCTTGATAATTGACATTGAGTATTTCAGTTATTTACTAATTTTTGAAATTTTTTTTGACTCCTTAAGTCTGAGATAGCACCTGAAATTTCACAGGGTATCATTAATAGATTGAGCCTATCCCATCACTAAGTGGGCCTTTTGAAGTTATTATGAGCTAGCTATATAATCAAAGGAATTACTCAGATATATTTGTCACCAAAATATGATACTGTCATCTGAAAAAGGCACACAATTCATGTACTATGTTAGATATGACATGTTTACATAGCTTTGTAGGAGGTAATAATGATGATAATACATTTCATAATGTATTTATGACAATAAAACAATAATGATAATATTGGCAATATTGTCATATCAAATTATAAAGGTGAGAAATAAGGATTTTCATATACATGAGAACATCTTATATATATATATACACACACACACATATATATAAGCAGAGGGTAATTGTAGGATAATTAATAAATCATGGAATTTTATATTTTGATTAACTCTTATTTGCATATTGCCAACTTTTTTTTTTAAGATTTTATTTATTTATACATACAGAACTGGGGTACAAGCCAGAGCTGCAGGAGTGGTAAGAGGCTTCACCAGAGACAGAGAGGGGAGCTGAACAGACTGACTGACGAAGTACACTGCTGAGGGGAGCAGCGGGCCAGTCAGGAAAGGTCTGCGGGCCATGTGGGTCACCTTCTGGGCTGGCAGGGATCGAACTCATGCTAAAGTGCCTTTAGCTTCTTAGGGCGTGCTTTTACCTGCTGCACCACCAGGGAGGGCCGGATATTGCCAACTTTTAATTAAATCGAAACTTCAGGAAAGAGGGGAAAGTTGGTAAGGTGGGACAAAGGAGGATATTCCAGGCATAGTGTGTAGCCAAGAAGAAATTTGGATGCAGGAATGGATTTACTGTATGCATTTGAGTAAATTTCCAGGAGGGAGAGTTTAGGTAAGAGGTAAAGAGAAGAGAGACTCTGAGGGAAAAACTGGAGAAGAGGAAGGGCTTAAGGAGCTTGTCAAATGCATTGCAGATGCCATGTGGAAAATTACTTATCCTTACTTTGCCTGAGGACATACATCATATGGACACACACATTCACACACTAATTACAATCGGGGACTTTTGACATCTTTGATAATATTTTCCAGTATTTAAGGGAAGTTTGGGAATAATAGAAGACATCTTATGAAAAATCGTAGCTATATTTATAGTGTATCTAATAAGACTAACAAAAAACTTGGTATTTTTAGATTAAATATTAAGAAGTTCAGGGACTCTGAAGTTTAAAAGACATTTTACTGACAGGAAAATTGTGTGTAACAATAATGTTATGGTGTAAATATAAATTTAGGAATAAACTTAAAAAGATTTGAAAGGAAGCTATTTGATTTGACCACAGAAGTACTCATGGTAGAAGGTTATGAATTGTGTAATATTATTTATCTACAGAATAAAATTTGTAAGCAGTCTCTCTATATTTTTAAAAGATTTATTTATTTATGCATACAAGAACTGGGTACAGACAAGAGGTGCAGGGTGGGGTGAGAGGATTCACCAGAAACAGAGTGGGGAACAGAACAGGCAGATGTATTGAAATACACTGCTTAGAGAAACAGCAAGTGAGGCAGGAGAGGTCTGCTGCTCCATGTGGGTTCCCTCCCTGGTGGGGGATCTAACTCATGTTGCAGTAACTGTGGATAGCTTCATAAGGCTTTTCTTAATCGCTTGCACCACAAGGGAGACCCAGCATTCTATATTTTATGAATTAACTTCCCATGCTTTTTATCATATGTGAAAGGCTGTTAAATGTTAGCAACAATTTGAATGAAAGTAAATTTATCTTCTGATGAATTTTTCTTCATGATAAAATTTGCTAAAAGCAAAGCCACATTTCTTGGCTTGATATTGGCTATTTTAGTTTGAAATGTAAAATATTTCAATCAACATAGCAAATACTAAATATTAATATTCTTTGTTAACAATTAGTGCATTTTGGCCACTTTTCCACATGATTCTGTGGTTATATTTGAACTATACCTTGAAATAGATTGCTACAGATACTCTTCCACTGAATTTTTGACCAAAATTAAGTTGGAGAATGTTTCTTTTATTGTGAGGAAGTGTGAAAAATGTGATGCTTTTTGAGAGAAAAATGAGTTTGAAAAATGAGTTGGCACTGCAGGTAGTTTTCACTGTATCTTAGCCCATTGTAGATTTTTTTAGCCACAGTGTTAGTTATTTCAGTTAGATTTAGCTAATAGCTAGAGAATGTTGTTGATTTGGAGATGTGAAATTTCAGTGTTTTTGCTTTGATTTTTCTCTCATGTTTAGATTATGTTATGAATTTTGATAATTGTTACTGAGTAACAACCTCAGGCATTCTGTTTCCAGGGATGATTATGTATTTAGTTAAGAACTTTTTGTCAGGTACTTTAGATAGATGATATTATAGAATATACCTTTTAAAAGATATGTTTATTTTTTATGCATACAGAACTGGGGTATAGGCCAGAGGTGTAGGGTCAGTGAGAGGATTCACCAGAGTCAGAGTGGGGAGCAGAACAGGCAGATTGGAATACACTGCTGAGAGGAACAGTGGGTGAGACATGGGAGGTCTGCTGCACAATGTGGGTCACATTCTTGACCAGGGATCGAACTTGTGCTAAAGTGGCTGTGGCTAGTTTCGTAGAATAGTGATTAACTCATTGTGTGACCAAGGAGTGTCCTAAAATGTATTTTTTTTGAATAAATCTTCATTTTGAATCAAATATAATAAAGTTTTGATTTTAAAAACATATATACTGAAAGCCTGGAAGTTAGTTTTTCTGATAAAGATTATTAAGAGTCTTGAGACAAAGACGTATATATAAAAAAATCTATCTGGATATAGAGTTACCAAAACATTGTTGAATTATTGGCAAATATAAATTTGTTCCTAATTTTATTTAACTGGTAAAAGGAGCAGAGTAGAAGGTGCTTCATCATATTTTTACTTTTTACAGTAATGCCACTTCCTGGTGAATAAAGTCATTCTGTTTTTTCTTTGTTTGAGATTTTATATTTAATAACAATGATAATTATGTGTTTTATTTAAGAAAACAGCTAATGAAATTTTCAATCATACCTGGACAAAATAAATTTTTTAAAAAATAATATAATAGTTTATTTTTACAACATTTTGTGCATTTTTCCATCTCAGATGTAGTCCCTGTGGGCTTCCCATCACCAAATCATCTGTGTGCTATCACCATAGTCCAGTGCATTTCCCTCCCTCTACTTTTTTTTGATCTCATTTCTCACTCACCCCATAACATGTCTCTGGTATATAGCTTTTCATTATTATTATTATTGTTTTCTCACCTGGTCCGTTATACTCTTGCTATGAGTGAAACCATCCGGTATTTTTCCTTTTCTTTCTGGCTTATTTCATTGTAAACTTTTCAATGTATAAGTTAAACTATTTCTCCTTTTCAGATTGTTGAATTTTAAAATGTAATTGGTACCACATATTCTATTTGTCTGCCTATTTATTATTTATATACTTATTTTTGTTGTGAATACTACTAGTATGTAACTGTGGTTGAGATGTTTTCCATTTTTAGATATTTCCATGTAAAACATTCAGAAAAGTAATCCTGCAATCTTTTAAGCAATGACCTTATCTTTTGCCAAGATCAAATGACATTCAATACTGATACTATGGAGAGAGGAATCAAAATAGACACCTAATTATAATTACCTTTTCCTGATCATCATGTCACTATATACAGAACAACTGATTTTTTTAAGAGATTACACAATTGCCAAATTCTGGCAGACACACAGGGCTTCCCCCCTGCCCCCAACCCTTTGTTTCCCTTTTCTTCCTCTTCCTATTTTCATCACATATATAGGGAAAGTTCATTCTGACCACTTTCTGGAAAGATTAGTTTGAATTTTAATGATTTATAGGAAATAGCTGAAGTGCAAAAGAAATTTACTATATTTATGTTTTCAGAAAACTTAACATTTATGATATAGTTCAATTGTTAAAAGACTAAATATAGTTTCACATAACCTGGGGGTAAAATGACCAGGAAGGATTGGTTCTAAGTGTATAATTAGCTGCTAGAGTTTCTACTTTTGGAATAAAATCAACTCTGAACAACATGAAAACAGAGACTATATTTTGAACTTTTCTGAGGCAGTACATGATACTCTGCCTGTCACAAAGTAGTTAATAGTTATTGAAAGAGTAAAGGAACAATGGGAGGAAAAAGAAAGGCAAAACAAACAAAAAACTAAGATGTTTAGACAAAGTGAGATTCTCTAATCCTTGTTTTGACCAAAGCATTGCTCTCCAGATCAATAACTGATAGGGCTGTGTCCTTTCACTGAGCATGAACATGGTATAACTTTAAGAAACTTGTCATTGCAGGGGTTTTAAGCACTTTTATTTGCTGCTTACAGTGACTCATTTCTTTCCCATCCTATCCATTTTTGTTGGCTTGTGTTGCAAAATAAGATCAGGATTATATGTAACTTTTCAAAGAAGGTTTTTTTTTTTTTAAATTTTATTTATTTACTTTGTTAAGATTTATTTATTTATACATACAGAACTGGGGTACAGGCCAGAGGCGAGAGGGGTGAGAGGATTCACCAGAGACAGAGTGGATTGCAAGATATTGAAATGCATTGCTGAGGGGAGCAGTGGTGGGTCAGAAGAGATCTGCCACACCATGTGGGTCATATCCCTGGCTGGGGATTGAACTGGTGCTACAGTGGCTGCTATAGCTTCATCGTGCTGTGTTTTAACCTGTTGCACCAGCAGGGAGGGCCCTCAAGCAATGTTTTAACAAGGACTGGCATCACAGTTATTGTTTATTTTAAAACTGCAGATTCCTTTGGCCAATTTTCCTTTTGAATGGGCTTAGTGTCACTACCCAGTAGGGTCTACCACTTCTGAAGTCCATACTTCTGACCATACTAAGAAACTTCAAATACTCTGTCACTTCTATATGATAATTCAGAGCCAAAGATATTTTCATAGATGGCCCCAGTCTTACGATTTTTTGACTTTATGATGGAGTAAAAAGAATACGCATTTAGTAGAAATTGTACTTCCTACTTAGAAGTTTTCCTGGTCTATCAATGTGCAGTATAATATTCTTCTTCCTGGACAATGGCAGGGAGTAGCTCTTGTCAGCTATGTAATCATGAAGGTAAACAACCAATACAGTTGTGTGTCACCTAACCATGAGGATACATTCTGAGAAATGAGGCCTTAGGTAATTTTGTTGTTGTGCGAATGTCATAGAATATAAAAATATATAATCCTCGGTGATATAACCTCCTACATACCTAGGCTACATGGTATAGTGTGTAGGAATCACTATTGTATAAGCCTTCTGTCTTTGATACTGTATCATTAAGTAACATATGACTGCTGTACAGTGTACTGTGTTGCCAGTGTTTTGACTTAATATTTTCAATATGTATATGTATGGAGGGATTATTGGGACATAATACCATCTAAAGGGAAATCTGTAGTTAATTCACTGACAGAATAAGGCTTTTTATTCATCTTTTGCATAAGAACCTTGATGAAATAGTGTTACAGTTTAGTATGCATAAAAAACAAGTGCTGGGGCACATCCTTTGTTCTTAAATTGGCAATGACTCATTTATCCTGTTTTTATGCATTTGTTATCATTTTATTTATAGTGAATTTTACTCTGACTTTGAACTTAGTAGCACTAGATTACACTAGATAGTCCAAGGATCAATGCTCTTTAAATAATGTTGGTCTGCATTTGAAGATGTGACTGCTGTAGTGTGACATTTACACACTTCTGTCTTAAAAGTGCTATCATTTCAAGCATCCTCTTCTTACAGATAATTTAGTTACTGAGAAAAAGTATTTTTTTAAGGTGATAAGGTCCTAAGTTCAAAGTCCAACTATTCCATTTTTTTTTGTTGGCACTCGTGTTTTGTAATTATTTTTATTATGAAATCTATTTTTAATTATATGAAAATGATCCATATGTTCATGTAGTATTATTTCTCAAATAATTTCATAATATAGATTTTTTTTTACCCCATTCTAGATAGGTGTTACACTGTGCCACTTTAATTTTATTGTTTTTTTTTCCCAGTTGTTCACAGTGCTGTGATATTTACCAGTTCAAACTAATATGTGTATGTGAGTTCAGAGAATAAATGTTTATGTCACGAAGGATCTCATTTTAACATTTTAGATCATAATTTATGACTTATAGAAGTGTTATAGAAAGGGAAGAATCCTGTACCTCTAAAACACAAAAATGTTGTAAATCAGTGTTACCTCCATAAAAAAAAAGACTAATAACATAAATTTTGTTTTCTTCTCCCCAAATATAATGTCATATAATACTTCTTTTTTAAAAAGTCACTTAGCATGCTAAGAAACTTGAACCTCATTCTTCTGTAACTCTCAGGATTGAGCAATATGAAGTATGTATTTCTTTATGAAATATCATGGATAGCATTCCTAAATATTTAGCAAAATTATTTTCACTTGTGGAAGGCTCTAATTATTTGATGCAATAAATGCTTGAGTCAGCCTTACTCATTTGACTAATAGGCCACGCTAATAAACTATGGGGAAAATACAAAAACAAAGCACTACTTCACACAATGAGATGATTTTGGTTGTATTTTTTTGGGGGGGTATGGTAAATGAAGCTGATCTTTGTAAATTGCGTAAGTCTTACAGTTGGTCTGGAGAATTTGTCTCTTATAATAAAGCTTTTAGAATATACTTTAAAATATTGGCTATATAACATGCATTTCTCTGACTTTTTTAAGCTCGGTGAATTTTTATGTTTAATAGATTTTAAAAGTAGCACTTAACCTTTGTATTTTACTAATAATTTGTCAAAAAGTATTAATTTATTTTGCAGCCATATATATATTGAAGTATAAGTTACTGTAGAAAGTTTTAGGCATTAGTGCGTGGTTGCTTTTTTTGTGCACAATACTCAAGTGTCAATAAAATATGCAAAATTGGAAAAATAGAAGGTATAGTTTATAGGTGTGTAAGCAAAATGTGCACTGCAAATTTGATTAAAATGATATTTAATATTTATAAAGAACACTTTGAATTGTTAACTAAGAAATGCATGATACTGATTTGATCAGTTTAATTTTGAATAAATTTTTCATGTTAAAATTGTTTTTGTTACTACTTTTAAGTTTAACCCCGTATTTATAAATATTATATCATATCTACCAAACAGGAATATGCCTCATGATATGGATCTGCTTTAAAGTGGTTGACTCATAGTTTTTATCCATTCTGAAAAATATTTTGGCTTTTATATAGAGAACACAGACTATTTACATAGTTAATGTAATTATATGGTTGTATTTGATTTTTTTAGCAGTGCCATTCAAAAAATATAAATTAAGGTTTTTTTTTTTAAGATTTATTTATGCATGCAGAATTGGGGTATAGGCCAGAGGTGCAGGGGCAGTGAGAGGATTCACCAGAGATAGAGCGGGGAGCAGAACAGGCAGATCTACGAAGTACACTGCTGAGGGGAACAGCGGGCGGGTCAGGAGAGGTCTGCCGGGCCACGTGGATCTCTTCCGGGGCAGGCGGGAATCGAACTCATGCGGAAGTGGCTTAAGCTTCTTAGTGCTGTGCTTTAACCCGCCACTAGCGAGGGCCGGGCTTTAGTTTCTTAATGCTGTGCTTTCACCTGCTGTGCCACCAGGGAAGGCTCATTAAGTTTTTTTTTTTTTAATTGAGGTAATATTTTTTTCACGCCTCTTTATATATTTCAGATAAACAGTTTCTGAACTATATCATGACCACAAAATATCCATTCACTGTCCACTAAATGCCAATCTAGCCCCTCACCCCATTTCACTCCCTTCTCATCATTCTATTGTTAATGTCTAAGGATTTGTTTGTTCATTTTTTTTTTTGCATTCCACAGAAAAGTGGAATTATGTGGTATTTCTTCTGACTTATTTTACTTAGCACAGTCATTTTAAGGTCCATTCATGCTCTTATGAATGGCAACATTTCATCTTTTCTACAACTGAATACTTTTTCATTCTATATATGCCACATCTTCTTTCTCCAGTTATATATCATTTCCCCTCCATATCTTGGCTACTGGGAATATGATGCAATTAGAGTAGAGGTACATATATCTTCAAAACATTTTCTTATATTCTTCAGATGAGTACCTAAAAGTAGAACTGGATCATATGATAGTGTTATTTTTATTTTTTTGAAGAACCTCTATACTGTTTTCCTTTGTATTTCTGCCAATTTACATTCCTCCCAATAATACACAAGTCTTCTCTTTTCTCCACATCCTTGCCAACTATTACTATTTCTCAACTTTTTGATAATACACATTTTAACTGGTATGAGGTGAAATTTCATTGTGTATTTGGCATTCCTCTAATGATAAACAATGTTCAACATATTTTCATGTGTCTGTTGGCTATGTGTATATTTTCTTGGTTAAATGCCTATTAAGATCCTCTGTCCATTTAAATGGATATTGAATATCATCAAATGACTTTTCTACTGAGATTACATAATTTTTGATTCTTCATTTTATTGATGAGATTCATTACATTGAGGGATTGGCATATATTTGACCCATCCTTGCACCTTTGGAATAAATTTGAGTAAAATCATTGAGTGTAATCTTTTTTTACTATATGGTTGTATTCAGTTTGCTGATATTTTCTTGAGGATTTTTATGTTTATCATAGACATTTTATTTTTTATGTTTATCATAGACTTTTTTTTGTGATGTTCTTGTCTGGTTTTGGTTTTAAAATTAGGCTGACTTCATGAAAGGAGTTCAGAAGTGTTCTTTCCTTTTTGATGTTTTCGAAGGTGTTGAAAAAATGGTTTAATATAATTTGAATGTTTCATAGAATTCACTTTTATGTTTGTATATAAGGAGTGTGTGTGTCAGATTTTTTGAATATACTTTAAATTTCTTGACATCAGTTTGTTCATATTTTCTTTCTTTGTGATTCAATTTTGGGAGGCTAAAATATTCAAGGAATTTATCCATTTTTTCCCTTGGTTATACAAATTTGTTAACATTCAGATATTCACAATACTCTTTAATGATTCACTGTATTCTTTGGTATTGAGTATGATGTCTTCTCTTTCATTTCTAATTTTATTTGCTAGGGGGCTTTTTCTGTTTTCTTAATGACTCTAGCCAAAGGTTTGACAACGTTGTTGATTTCTTTTCCCAAAAAGTCAAATCTTACTTCATTGCTCTTTCATATTTTTTTGTTTGGGTTTTTTAATTTTGTTTATCTATAATCTGATTTCCATTATTTCCTTCTTTCTGCTTTTTTTTTCTGATTTTTGGTCTTATTTTGATGTTCCATTTTCTAGTTGCCTTAGGTGATGTAAGGTAGATTTGACTTTAAAAAAATTTCTTTTGGTAAGCAATTATTACTATAAAATTTCCTATCAGTACTACTTTTGTTGCATCCCAATGATTATGGTATGTAGTCTTTTCATTTATCTCTAGATAGTTGATTTCTTTGGTGACCCAGTAGTTGTTCAATAGCATATTATTTAATATACATGATTTAGCTTTACACATGTGAGAACTTTACCTATCCCAAGGTCAGAAAGATTTTCTCATAGATATTCTTCTAGAAGTTTTAAGTCCCATATTTTGGTCCATATTAAGTGCACTTTATTTTTATGTATGATGTGATAGTGTAAGGCTAGAATGGATGTTCATTTTTTCCATATGTGACTCACGTTGTTTATAATTATCTTTTTGAAGAAACTACAAATTGAGCTTTCTGTTAGTTTTCCCCTTATAGTTAACAGTTTTGGAATTATTTATTCTTTCAGATTTATATCTACTACCTTTAATTTATACAAATAACTTCTGTGAACATTTCTTGTAGTGTGAATTTTCTGCTGATGCTTCTCTCCCAACTTTTATTGTTTGAAAGTGCCTTTATTTGGACTTCATGTTCAAAATATATATATTTTAAGATTCTAAATTAGCAAGTTAAAAATATTTTAAAGATGTGTTATGGTCTTTAAGATTACATAGCTACCAATGAAGTGTCTAGCTCTTATTCTCTTTATGTGTACTGTATCACTCCCTCCCAACCTCCCTTCATGCCCGACTGACTTTAAGATGCTCTCTTTATTATTGTTTTACCATAATTTGTATCTTCTTTATTTGGCTTCTGCTTTGGTTTTGTTGAGCTTCTTAGATCTTTGGGTTTATGTTTTTCTTCAATATTTGGACATTGTTCCTCGTGGTCTCTATTCTTTTGGAATTACACTTATATTTATTTTAGCCTATTTGATGCACTGTTCAATTTTCCTTATTCGTCCTTTCTCTCAGTGCTTCATCTTGAACCATTTCTATTACTGTCTTCAACCTCAATTTTTAATCCATTCCAGTGTGTTTTTCATTTCAGATATATTTTCTCTCCCTAGAAGTCATTTCTTTTTATATATTCCATTACTACTCTTAACATGTTCATGTTTCCTCTGCATTTTTGAACACATGGAGCACATTTAATAGCTCTTTTAATATCTTTATCTGCTAATCTCATAATTTCTTCAGGGTCTGTTTCTATTGGTTGATTTTTCTACTGGTCATAGATAATTTTTCCTGTTTCTTTGTAAATCTATGCATTTTAAAAGCTTTTAAAATTATTGTGTTAACATTCATATATAAAATAAAACTTCATAATTTAGCAATTTTATTTTAATTTTTTAGGCAATAGTTAGTTGAATGTTTTTCATAGATTTTATTGTTTTAGGCCCACTTTGTTTTATTCTATTATTTTAATGAAAAACATGAATGATTTAAATTAAACCATGAAATCTTATTTTTTAAGTTCCTCACCAATCTGTTTCTACTTTAGATAGCTGAACGAAATTTTTCCTAGCCTCTATACAAACTGTCTACACTAACCAAACCAGTTTACTTATGTGCACTACAAACCAACCAGACATTTTTAGACTGTAAATCTCTTGCTAGTGTTGTTATTCTGTTAGCTTGGAATATTCTCTTTTAACTTCTCTGCCTACAGTCATTCAAAGAATCTTCACTAAAAATATATTATGCACCTCTTTGCCAATCAACGTTCATACAAATCTCATCTTTCTTTTCCCTAGAGTAAGCATGGTTATAGTAACCATATATTTAGAATAAATTATACTTTGATAAATATGTGTATGTTATGGGACAATCAGGAAAGACTGCTTTTGTTTTTCTTTTAGCACGACTAAAAGGTCATGATATTTTTCTTCTGTACATTGTGTCTATCATGTGTCATGTGAAGTAAATCTATAAAAATCTATGACTTTTTATATGTATTTTGTAAAATCATCTGCCATGTAAACATCCAATATTTGTCCACGTTATTTTGACTTGATTTACTATACATAGTTCCCTGGAATTCCTTCCATTTTGCTCCAATGGCAATATATTTTTTCTTTCCTTATAACTGAATAGTACTCTATTATGTGGGTGTACCACATCTTCTTGATCCAAACTTCCATCACTGGGTACTTAGTTTGTTTCCATATTCTAACTGTCAGACTTAGTACTACAATAAATATTGTAGAGCATATGTTTTTTTCAGTTGATTGTTCCATGTCCTTGGATAGCAACAGTGGAATTGCTCACTCCTCTGGTATTTCATGTTTACTTGTTAGAGGTAAATCCAGACTGTTTTCTAAAATGGTTGAACCCGCTTACATTCTCACCAGTAGTGGAATAGGGTTCTCTGTCTCTTCATCAGCTCTTGTTCTTGAGATCTTTATATTATATTCCATTTTCATGGGTGTGAAATGAAAACTTGTAATTTTGTGTCCCTTAATAAAAGTAGTGATGAACATGTCTATTTCATATGCCTGTTGCCTTCCAGATATCCTTTTTGGTGATTGTCTTTTCAGATCTGCTTTTCATTAATGATTTGTTTGCTTTTTAATGTTAAATTGAATAATTTTTATATATCTTGATATTAACCCCTTACCAGTTTAAAATATTTTATAATATTTTTCTCTCTATTTTGTGGATAACTTTTTAGACTAGTGTTTTTTTTTCCATTGTGTAATAACATTTTTAGTTTTATACAATCTAAATTGTTTAATTTTGCTTATATTCTCCTAGCTGTAGGGTTGAAATCTCCCCAAGTGCCTTTTTTTGATGTCATGAAATATATTGCAAATGTATTGTTCTATATACTTTATTTTTGATGAATCCTTAGGCTATTTTTGTTAATGGATTTAGTGATACTACTTCATTCTTTTACATGTGGATGCACCATTCGTTAGCTTCTCCTTTTTCTGTCCTTTGCCATGAGTGTAGTATGTGTATGTGTATGTGTGTGTATATAACAGAATGAAAATCCCAGAAACAAATCCATTTACATACACACACATTTGTTTTTGTTTCTGGGATTTTCATTCTGTTACATTGACCCATGAGCCTATTTTATTGCTTTTTAGCCAATACCATATTGCTTTAATTGCTGTTGTTTTATTGTATATTCTAAGGTAACTTGATGCCTTTAATCCTCTGCTTTTTTTTCAGGACTGCTTTTGCTATTCAAGACCTTTGTGCTTCCATATAAATTGTAATATTTTTCTTCAATTTCTTCAAAGAACATTGTTATTATTTTAGTAGGGATTGAAATGAATTTAATATCATTTTTGGTAGTCATTTTAATTATATTTATTTTTCTAATCTATAAACAGAATTGTTTTTCTCATCAATTTCCTTATATCATGATCTGAGCCCTTTAATAATGTCTTATAACATTTTTTGTGTAGTTCTTCACATTCTTGTTTAGGTTTATTTGTGGGTATTTGGTTCTTTATAAAGCAATTGTGAATAGAATTATTTTCTTAGTTTTTTTTCTTGTTCATTGTGTATAAAAATGCATCAGATTTGGTATGTTGTTTTTATCACTTGCCACTTTCATGTATTTGTTTATTGTTTTCACTAGCTTTATTGGGAGTCTTTTTAAAAATTACTTAGTATCACAATGTAGCCATCCCATCAAAATTAGAAGCAGCATGGCAGCATTTAGAAATGGTAGTTTCTAGTGTGTAAAGTTATTGCACATGAATGGAGAAAGATGTTATTTCAATGATATGTTTTTATTACTAGCTTCTGTTTTTATTAAGGATAATGAAAACCTTGTGTCTATGCCTGTGAACAAAACTAATATGACCTCTGATGTGACCCACCTGTTGTGCTTTCACAATCGATAATAGTCCCCTAATGTGAGGGTGTTCTGGAGAATAACAGTGTGCCAGCATGATGGAAAATAACATTTGCAAGTGTAAGTTGCAGAAATTGAAATATGCTTGGATCAGATCCTATGCTAAAGTAATAAAAACAACTTATCTAACCAAATATTTTGAGAAAAGATATTAGCAGATGGCTGACTCACAACGTCTTTTTCAAGGGGATTTTTTCATTTGTTATATACTTCTCAGCCAGGTTCCTGCTATACTAAATGACTTCCTAAGTCATTGTTAGGCAGTTTTTGCAACTAGAAGAGCAAGATAACCAATGTCTGGATTTTAAAGATTTCCACATGTTGTTCCATTTATGCAAAACTAAAAATTTTATTTAGCATTTAGGACTAATTTTTCAAAGCATCAATTGTGTTTTAAAAAAAGAAACAGGGATAAGGAGTTTGCTTAACTGATTCTTGGAGATGGATTTGAATAATTTCTTTCCCTGCTAGACTAAGTATGCTCTTTTTTTTTTTTTTAAATTTTTTTTAAGATTTATTTATTTGTACATACAGAACTGGGGTACAGGCCAGAGGTTCAGGGGCGGTGAGAGGCTTCACCAGAGACAGAGTGGGGAACAGAACAGGCAGATCGACGAAGTACACTGCTGAGGGGAGCAGCGGGCGGGTCAGGAGAGGTCTGCCACGCCATGTGGTCACCTCCGGGGCAGGCGGGAATTGAACTCATGCGGAAGCGGCTTTAGATTCTCAGTGCAGTGCTTTAACCCGCTGCGCCACCAGGGAGGGCCCATGCTCTTTTTTTTTTAAGAGTTATTTATTTATGCATACAGAGCTGGGGTACAGGCCAGAGATGCAGGTGTGGTGAGAGGATTCACCAGAGACAAAGAGGGAGCAGAAAAGGCAGATTGATGATGTATACCGCTGATGGGAGCAGCTGGCAGCTTAGGAGAGGTCTGCCATGCCATGTGGATCACCTCTGGGGCAGGAACTGAACTCATGCTCTAGTGACTTTGGCTTCTTAGTGCTGTGCTTTTACCCGCTATGCCACCAGGGAGGACCCAGTCTGGTCTGTTTTTACCTGAAAAATAGTCTAAGCTTAAGAATGGTGTCAATTTTGCAGATAAATTTGAGGACATCGTTTTTGGGTAGATATTTCTACTAGCTTTCAAAGTGTTCTTTAGGAAAATTTATCTTATAAAGACTCGAATCCAGCATGCAAACATAGTTTTCCAAAACTAAATTAGTAATGTACTACCATTACAGGACAGTGAGAGGGTCACCCCTGAACCCCCAAACCTGCCCTCTCTAAATAGGTTCTGCCACCTGCCACATCAGGACAAAACATATAAGACTTTTCATGGAAAGGGACTTTAATACAATGAGTGTGCGATACAGAAAAGACAAAAACTATAGTTTCTAAATCAGACACCTGAAGTTACCCATCCCCTCATGGGTAGAAGTCCACCCAAAAGGGGTTGGCCCAAAGCAAGGCCTGAAAGCCCATCACAAATCTAAAGCATCTTTTGGCAGGGACCTGTAGAAAACGGTCAGAAATGGCCAGACAAGTCTGGGAGGAGAAGAGCAAAATAAAAGCTAAGATAAACGCTGCCATACCCCCATCTGTTTCAACCAGTCAAGGGCCAAAAAACAAGAGCTGCTTCTTCACATTTCTCCCTGCTCCATGGGCCTCCCTCAGGCTCTTCATCCTGCTTCCTTCTTCAGTCTCCTTTCCAGGCTCTTCTATCCTCAGCTCCACCTTCATTTTGGGTGGGGCAGGAAACCTGGAACCTCCTCTTTTCCTGTGGACCACCCTGTTACACTACTGCTCTGCAATGTCTAGGTAAACTCCATCATTATGGAAATAACAGTTATGAAAACAGACATATCTCAGCTTCTGGATTAGATTGTAGTGCCTAGCTAGTCAATGCTTAGGTTAAATCTTTTGCAGAAAGCTCTCCCTTTTTGACAGTTGCATAGACATTAGTGTCATGGCAATAGTTTTGCTTCAGTCCACTTTTAGAGTCTTTGTCGAAGGATGCAATTGAAAGTGTGATGCATGAAACTATACAAATGGCTGCCAGCACCTTCTTCCTCTTGGGATGGTAGAGAAGTAAGGGTCAGGAGAACAGTTGTTCTTAGACAGGATTTAGCAAATATTTTCTTATAGAAATTAAGGGGCTCTCCCTGGTGGCGCAGTGGGTTAAAGCACAGCACAAAGAAGCTTAAGCCACTTCCACATGAGTTCGAGCCCCACCTGTCCCGGAGGAGCAGACTCTTTTTGTCTGCTATATTGTTTAATTAACGTATCTAAAATAATATTGGGAATAGTGGACAAAGCCAGTGCTGTAAATGACCATTAATTGATCCTGAATTGATTAATTTAAAAATTCCTAATTATGTATTTACATGAGGACTTAGGTTTCTTTTTTTTTTATCTGTAGCTTAACTTCAGTACTTTTGTTTATTTTACCATTTTTTTAAATGCTTTCCTTAATCCTCCCTCTTCTCCCCAGTTTCCATTGTTAATTTTTTTGTTTTTTACCAAATGAGACTTAACTTTATAATGGCTTGATTTTCCTTACTCCATTTCTTTGCTGAAACCTATAGCTGGCTTTTTAACTACTGTTGTTCTCTCTCTCTCCCCCACCTCTCTCTTCCCCCCCGTTTCTCCTTCTTCTCTCTTCCCTCCTTTTCTTCCCCATCTCTTCCCACCCCCTTCTCTTTTTCTTTTTCTCCATCACAGAGATAATATTTTTTTTTTTTTTGAGAGGAAGGAGGACTATTTGTCTAAACTCTCCCTTTGTTTCCTTGAGCAGGGAAGGAAATAATCATTCTCTTAATATGTGATCTATGTCTTTAAATAACATTCTACTTTTGCCAGTGTGTGTGTTTATATAAATATTACACCAGCTCCTTCTTTATTGCTTATCTTTAGATTGCGCTTATTTATACTGAGTATCTGCTGAAAAACAGCATTTGGTATTTGTTGACTTGAAAACTTCCTTTTTCCTTTTTACATTTTCTACTTGTATCTCTTCTAGTTTTTGGCACTAGAAATTTGGTATAGCTTACAATGAAACACCCGAAGTCTGGCTATCTGTATTGTGATCTGGCTTCATCTCTGCTTCCTTTCTTTCACCTCAGGCAGTGTTTTAGGTAGTCAGATTATAGACATGATGATATATCTTCATGTTTCTTCCCTATACACTACAACTTTATTTGCATTTTCTTATTGTGGAACTGGGTCTTCACTGGCACATTCCTTACTAGTTCTATTGTCTCTCATGCCCCTATATCTTATTATCACTTAACCAAAGGATCACTTGATATTCTTTCAGGCTGTAGTACTTACTTTTGGGTCATTTTATTCTTGCTTGAGGAAGGAGAGTTTTTGTTCTGAGGAGGTCAGTGATAGCTTGTAATAGTCTCCTTTATTTCAGTTTAGATTTTCTATATATTTGGCATATATTCTTCATTTTGTGTTTGGAACTTGTAGGTACTTGGTTGCTTCATTCGAGATTTCCCATATTTCCAATTATTCACTACTTTTGGTTGTTTTCAAGGGAGAAGAATTGGAAAGCAATTGTTTTAAATTCTTTAAACAGAATTTAAAACTTTCTCTTTAAAAATATTTATAACTATATTGTTCAGTCCTTTAAGTTAATCAAATGTTTCCTAACATTTAGTATTTTCCATGTGTTGTTATACCTTGTTCAGTGAAGTCTATATAACTATTATATGTCTTAATTTTAAAATCTTGTATGTTTTCAGTATTATCTTATTTAAAAAACAGAAATTCAATGTTCAGAGCTATTAAGTAAATTGTCCAGAATTACACAGTCCCTGATCTGGAGTCAAAACTTTGGTCTATAGAACCCCATAGGCATTTTTTTTCCCTACTATATCACATCTGTGTGGTTTTATACATATTTTAAAGCTATCTTTTGGCTGATATAAGCATGACAAGGGTATTTAACTTTATCATCAACTCACACACTTGTGTAAAAATAATAACAATTATAAATCATAGTTTTATCTGATGGCTTATATGTGAATATGAGTAAACATATACACTGCATTAGTAAAAATTTTCTCCTCTTTGGCTTATTTATCAAAGGGATCAGTGGAACTCTAACTCTGTGTAACACAAACTAGAATAATCCACTGATGCTTGAGCATGAACAAGGTAACATTTCTGAGATAAATTATTTATTCATCAATTGATTCTATTCTAATTTAAATACCATTTGTTATATTCTGAGTTGTAGGAAATTATCCAGAGTTATATAAGCATAGTTTTGTCACTTTACAGGAAGATTTTGTGGTTAGCTATAACATATAACAACATTTAGGGGAAAATAGACACAGGTTGAAAAAGAGATTAGGGCAAAGTCATACCTGGAAAAATATTTGCTTTTATTTCCTTTTACATTTTTTCCTCCATTATGGAACAACAGGTTGTCAAACGGTGCTAAACAAAGTAATATGTGACACACTTACATAAGGTTTAATTTTATTAATGAGTGGTGCCATTTTGAGGTGATGTGTCTTTTTCCAGTTCACTATGGCTATTTGGTTTGTAGACCTGCTATACGACCAGGTTTCTGATGCTAGTACTAATGTTCTTTGGTGTTCCAACAACTCTACTTATCTGACAAAGTTTTCTGGTGGTATATTTTTTATCTAGTCAGTTTTAAAACCTTGAATTAAAAAAATCAACAATAACTAGAAGTTAAATTGCTACCACAGTATGTTAACATTTTAATAGAATTATAATTATGGTAGAAATTGGCTGGCAGGTAGAAATCATATCTGGAACTTCAAAAATGTGACTCTGATGAAAAAGGATGCCTTAAACTGAAAGGGATCATGCTTAGTGAAACAAGCCAGAAAGAAAAAGAAAAATAACCAGATGATTTTACTCATAGCAGGAGCATAAGGGACCAGGAGGAAAAAGAAAAGCAACTGTAATAAAGGAAAAATGAAAAACAATGAGCAACTACACATCAGAGACATTTTATAGGTGTGGAGTGGGGAATGTGATCAAAAATGGGGTGGGAAGGGTGCATGGGACTATGGTGATGACATGCAGATGAATTGGTGAGAAGTGTCCCTGGGGATTACAACTGAGATGGGAAAAAGCACAAAATGAATGATGTAAAAATAAATTTAAAAAAAGAAAAGAAAAGGGACTTCTTAAATGTGTTAGGAGCTCAGGTACATCAGAGATTATTAAGTTTTTGGACTTTAAAACACAATTATTTTATTTCCATAAGCTGGTGACTGCCAGGCTCAAAACAAGCACTGTTGTGAATATACAGTAGTAGTCAGACAGTTAGAAAAAAAAAGAACTGGGTGAACACTTTTTAAAGAAAAAGGAAACACCTAGTGTTTTTCTTATGACCTGTGAAATCAGAGTCTAAAAAAGTTTTCCCCTGAGGCAAGCTATTTTTGTAAGTGCTCTTGCCCAGAGAAGTGCTATCAATTTCTCTTCTTATTTTGCACTTCCTTGGGCTCTCATTCACATACCTTCTCATTGTTGTGCTCATTCCTGTCTATGTCTCTATAAGTTTATTTTCATAGATGTTTTCCTCTTATATTGTTCTATTTTGCTTAGAAAGGTTAGTTATTAAAGTCTGTTAGAGCCAATACTGCTTTACACAAGGACGAATACCATCTATAAGTTAATGTTTACAACTTCACAGAGAGAAACTGTGAGTGTAGGATAAGTGTAAAAACAAGTGCTTTGTGGTCATGTATACCTAGAGTGGGATTCCAATCTCCAAAACACATGTTTTTGATAACTTGTGTTACTTTTTTGAGCCACAGTTTGCTAAAAGGTGGCTATAATGGCTTTCCTATTGGTTTGTGTGAAGTATAAGTAAGAAGACTTACATAAAGTACTGTTAGTACAATAGTTGAAACATAATTAAAATGTGACCTATTTATACTATTCATTATAATGATCTTTTCCATCACTTTTTTTTAAATAGAAAGTCTTCTTTTTATTATAAAGATTTGTTTATTTTTGCATACAGAACTGGGGTATAGGCCAGAGGTGCAGGGGGTGAATCACCAGAGACAGAGTGGGGCGCAGAACAGGCAGACTGCTAAGGAGAGCAGTGGGCGAGACAGGAGAGGTCTGCCATGCTAGGTGCATCACCTCCCTGGCTGGGGATTGAACTTACACTGAAATAGCTGTAACTAGCTTGCAGTGCGGTGTCCTAACCCGTTGTGCCAACAGGGAGGGCCCATTTTCCATTACTTTTAATGGGTGAAATATACTTCCTTTTCCCCACTGACTTTGGATCTTGAACATGTAATTTCTGAGAAGAATATCTTAGAAGCATTGCAAATTTCCTTCAGACTTCTTCTTCCTGTGTCCTCTATTATAAGAGGATTGTGTTTCAGACATAGGATATATATCTAGAATAAGAAGACAATGTAGCAGACTTGAATTTGACTCACAGCTAAGATCAGAGGCACAAAAGGGGACCTGTGTTCACTAACATGTATTATGAGCAAAGAAATAAATATTTTGTTATTGTAATTTCCTGAGATTTTGAGGTTATTGTATAGTAGAATACTTTTTGTTACCTGTTTCAGTACTTATATCTGGTTGCAGTCATTAAGATTCATTCCCAAATCACAGCAGATTTAAACATAAGTATATATTCCTCAGTCTTGGGTTTTCAGGTTTGTTATGGCTCTGTTTGGCCATATGCCATTTCAGTCTGTATATGATGCAGGTTGACAGAGCAGTCTCTATTTGGGACATGCTTTTCTCATAGGATAGGCCAGGAATACAAAAGGCAGAACCAAAATGTGGATGCAGTTAAAGCTTCTATAAGGATATGATGTGTTACATTATCTCATATTCATTAGCCATGTCACCTGCCCAAACCTAGTATGGAGCAGGGAAATACACTTTTACTTGCAAGTCACTGGTCGTTACATATAAAAGCATTGATAGTTGGGAATATAAATGCAACTAGCCGCAATAGGCACATGTTAAATTTCTTTTGTCTTCATCACTTCTATTTCTGTTCCACAATTGCTGAGAAGGTATAAAATACAGGAACATCTGGAAGAAACTGTAGATTAATTTCATGTAGGATAGGATTATTAGGCATTTTTCTTAGCGTGGATTACAGCTGTGGCAAAAGTAGAATGAAGAAAATAGCTAAGTATTGAGAGTGGGTTGAACCCATGTATATTCAATAAGATTCCCACAAAACATTGGGGGGAACTTTTCATCTTGAAACTATAATTTTAGGAAGGTACCAGATTTGTGGGATTCTAAAATGAAATGACAGTGGCAGTGAGCCTTTCTGTTTGACTAATTGCCTACGTTGATTTTTTTTTTCTCCTCAGTGCTCTAGGAATTTTTATGAGTCCCTTTAAAATAACTGAGATGCCAGTCAGGATACTTGCAATGAGCAGGTGATAGCCATAGTTTACTTGTCCCTGAGTGAAAAGTCCCTTTGGTCCCTGGAGCTGCTTCTTTGAATTGGTATCTACTGTAAAAGGGCATTAAAGTTCATGAAAAAGTGTTTTATCTATTATATAACCCACCAGAAATTTCTTTTCCTATGTTTATGCATTTGGTGGGGCTCAGAGTATCTTAGAGGTGCATGAGGTAAAACTGGAATTTAATGGCACATTACTTTCACTCAGTGGCTTTAATTCCTTTTCTGTATTTCTATGCTTCTGTTTTCTTGTCACTTGAAAAATATCTGAGTCTCATTTTAAGCAAACTTGCTAGAGGAGAAACTGCATGGCATGCAGGTAAATTTACAGTTTTAAAATATAATAACCCATGATACTTGTAAGAAAGGTTTCTTTAAGAAGTTTAGTTTATTGAATAGAACTAAGGAGATATGGTTAATGATAAGTTGGATTTTTATCCTATCCAGTGAAAAGGAAAATTCACTTATGTTATTTTTGCTTTTGATTCTCAATTTCTCAAAATCTGGCCAGCAGGAGAGATCAATAACCATCCCTTTCTTTCTTACTACATGTGAACTTGTAGATCTGAGCACTTTGCCTTCAAAAGAAAGGTGCAACAGGAATTTTTAAGTGATATAAAGAGGAGATCTGCTTGGATATGAGTAAATTTTTCCTTGGCTGATGAATTTATTTTTCATTTTATTTTATTTTATTTTATTCATGAAGTAAGTTGAAAAAGTAGAGAAAGGTTTATGGAAAGACAGATAAACTTCTTTTTCCATGAAACATTATTATTGAAAAAGTTGCTGTTATGTTTCTGGAAATAAAGGAAATAAGTATAACTATTTTTTGTTTTATTTTTAAAACAGTTACCAGTTTAATCAAAGGAGATGTGTGATGTTATTTGACATAGAAGATAACAAGAATTTCCCTCTTCCCACTCCTATTAATTTCTTAGTTATGGTTTCTCTGGTTAAAGTTTGTTTGGACAGGGGTTTCCATATTTAAATTCAATAGACATATAACAGAATTCCTGCTATTCAGAGCACTCTTCTAGTCTTTGTGGGTGAAATTAAAATGTAAAAGACTAATCTTCTCCCCCTCTGAACTTATAGCCTGGTGAAAGGAGAAAACAGATATTGCATAAATTATTACAATACAAAGCAAAATATATGTGCCCAAGCCAAATATATAGTTCATGCTATCAGGAATGAGAAATTAACTCCAGATGGAATACTTTAACTCTCAGAGGACTTAGTGGAGGAAGTAGCATTTATATTCAATAACAGAAGTGGCAGGAATGGCATTCCACTTGTTTTGAGGTCAAAATGTATAAAAAAAGCATCTCACTTTGGGGATGTAGAGTCAGTGCTGCTTGATTGAAGTTTTGCTAGTGTTTAAGATGATGTATTTGTGAAGGCAACTGTGGTCAGATTTATGAAACTATTGGATAACATAGTAAAGATTTTGCTTTCAATGCTGAAGGGCGAGGTGGAGCCAGATTTTGGACCTAACAGCAACACAATCAGGTCTATATTTAAAGAAGATAATGTGAAAGACTATGGGATGGAGTGAGCATGAATCAACAGGAGAAAAGGTTGAAATTAAAGGTGTCATTTTATTTAGAAGTTCATGTGAAAGACAATAAGGGCTTACTTGAGGGTAGTAAGAGAGAATAGGATGGAGTCAACAAACTTAACAATTATTTTGGAAATGAAGTAAATAATAATACATATTTCATTTAAAAATGAAATAATTAATGGACTATTACTTGCCAGACTCAATATGCATATTCCAGATAGACTTGAGCTGATTTGGCTATCAATAGTTTATTCAGGAATACTTCTAGTATGCTATTTAAATTAATCCAATTATAGTAGCAATATTATTTTTTAGTAATAATTATTTTTTTCACTCTTCTTTAATGACTGGCTATCTGATATGGTCATGAATTTAGTTCTAGTACTACAGGTTTGTCAGTCTGTATATAAAATTTATGGGTGACCTATAAGGAGTATTGAAACTACATTGCAAGCATATCTGAATCTTCATAAAGTTCACATGGGAGTGAAAGTAAAAGTATTATTTTGAATAGTTATAGCAATAACTTGATTGTAGAACTTTTTTTTCAAGCAATTTTCCTCCTCCCACCATGTTTCATTCTTTCAACAATCCAGACACAATATGATATAATACACGTCTTAGATGTTTGGGGAAGCTGAGGAACAGTCAGATTCAGTAACATTTTTTTTTTTTAAAGATTTATTTATTTATACATACAGAACTGGGGTACAGGCCAGAGGAGCAGGGGTGGTGAGAGGCTTCACCAGAGACAGAGTGGGGAGCAGAACAGGCAGATCAATGAAGTACACTGCTGAGGGGAGCAGCGGGCGGGTCAGGAGAGGTCTGCCACACCATGTGGTCACCTCCGGGGCAGGCAGGAATCGAACTCATGCGGAAGCGGCTTTTAGATTCTCAGTGCAGTGCTTTAACCTGCTGCGCCACCAGGGAGGGCCAGATTCAGTAACATTTTTAAAGACACCATTAGCTTGTAGCAGAGACAGAAAATGAACATACAGTATATCAGCAATTACTCTACTTATACAGTTTCCTTTTTGTCTGACTTAGTTTTGGTAAACTGCACTGATACCCAGATAACTTTCCATTTCTGCTAATTCATGTACATAACATGAGTTTGTCAGTAGTGGCATTTTTTTTTTTTAAGATTTATTTATTTGTACATACAGAAATGAGGTACAGGCCAGAGGCTCAGGGGCGGTGAGAGGCTTCACCAGAGACAGAGTGGGGAGCACAACAGGCATATCTACGAAGTACACTGCTGAGGGGAGCAGTGGGCGGGTCAGGAGAGGTCTACCATGCCATGTGGTCACCTCCGGGGCTGGTGGGAATCGAACTCACGTGGAAGTGGCTTTAGCTTCTCAGTGCAGTGCTTTAACCTGCTGCGCCACCAGGGAGGGCCAGTAGTGGCATTTTAAAACCATTTTTAAACCAACATCTTGCAGTCTGATATTTAGATGAAAATTTTCTCTTACAGTAATGTTGTGCACTCTTAGATTTGATGTGTATTCCTTTTTATTTGTGGAATAAGGGTTATTCTTTCACATCTATTGACATTATGTTTTGTTACAATCTTCTAGTGATGTTGGAATCACAGTTCTGGGCATTTTCTGGCCTCATTTATAGTCTATCTTATCCTGTCTTAAGTGAGTTTTAGGTTTGTGATCCTTTTTACTTTGTGTCAAGAGGATCCTTCTCCTTGCACTGTCTTGCTTTATCTATAACATCCTTATGTTTGTGTGTGTTTTAAAAATTGGCTTTGTTTTCTTTCTTTTGTAGTTATCTGTTTCTCCTATGAGCTCATGTCCATTTCCTGGTTACATTTTGGTTTGGGATCAGAAATACTACTAGATATTGCAAGGATACTTCTGTAATGCTACATTACTTTCTCACCTAATAATGTGATGTTTGTCATGAGTTTTTCTTCTGATGTGAAGTGGTCCCCTGATTTACTTGTTAGGCTATTTCATTGGTCCTATCTTATCTTTTTTCTTTCTAGATTGCATATGCATTTTGAGGCATTGACTTATTTGATACCAACATTGAGAGTATTGCTTTTCTCATAGAAACTCTAGAATCATTGGGTAACCCAAATTTATTCAGTACTGTTAAAAAGTGCATTTTCATGTATTTTGTTATTTTCCTTTGTTCATCATCAGTGATTTGCTTTTATTTACTTGAATCTTGTCTATTTTTGGTGAGCAGGTTCTAAGACTCTAGGTCAGAAGTTCTCAAATTTTCTTGTATAATAGTGTCTTTAATGTGTCAGTAATTTTTCACAGTGACTCTGGTCAAAAGAAATATCTAAGTTTATGTCAGTACATAGTTGGGATCAAATAGCTTAAATATTTATGTACTAGAAACTAGGTAACTTTTTGAAAATATAATAGAGATAAATTGAAAGTAAAAACCATTGAGATGTGTGTGCCACTTGCGCACTGCACAAATCTTGAAAGTCTAGAATCTTTGCATAAGCCAAGTTTATTCAGAACTGTTAGAAAAGTGTATTTTTCATGTATTTTTGTTATTTCCCTGTGTTTATCATCACTGAAGATGGATTGGATGTTGCTGTTCTAACTTCCTGTGCCACATTTATTTTTGTTTAGTGGATTTAGTTGCATTTTTCATCCATTTACCCTGAAAACTCAGCTATAAAAATTTATTTTAAACTGAGGTAATATTGGATAGATGTTACACCATAGTACACCTACCACCCACTCATCCATATTCCAACACCGAGACCATTGTATCTACCTTTACCCTTCCTCCTCCATTCCTTTGTTCTTTTCCCTTCTCTTGGTGCTTCAGTTCTGTAGTAACTATCAAGGGTTAGTTTTCAGCTTGTCTTTATCTAATTATTAATTTAGTTACTTTATATTCTAAAAATTAATGACACCATCTCTCAGACTCATTTTATTTAACATTATCCCTTCAGGCTCCATCCAAGGGTTTATCATTTTTGATTGCTGTGTAGTATTTAATTATGTACATATACCATATCTTCTTGACCCCCTAGTCTATTCTGGGTACTTAGGTTGTTTTCATGGTTTAGCTTAGTAAATAATGCTGCAGTAAACATGAAAATGCAAATTCTTTTCTAATTAGTGTTTTTGAATCATTTGTGCAGATTTCAGAAGTGGAATTATGGGATTGAATGGAAGATCCATGTTTAATATTTTGAGACACCTCCATATTGCTTTCATAAGAGTTGTATCAGTTTGTATTCCCACCAGCAGTATAGGAGGGTTCTCTTTTCTTCACATCCTTTCCAGCACTTGTTATTTCTGGTCTTTTCAATATGGGCCATTCTCACAGGTATGAGGTGGCATCTCAATGAGCTCTTGATTTGTATTTCTTTAATAATAAGTGATTGTGAACATTTTTCATGTACCTGCTGGATATTTGAATGTCTTCTTCAGAGAAGTGTCCATTTAGTTCTTTTGTCCATTTTTAAATTGGATTATTTGTTTTGTTTTTGTGGTGTTTTTATTATTTCTTTACATAATTTTATGTTGGTTCCTTGCAGGTGGATAGTATGTAAATATTTTCTCTCATTTAATAATGTGCCTTTTTGTTTTAGTTGTGGTTGAAAACTCAGCTCTCAAAAGATATATGTCATAAAATGATTGTAGAATGATGTAAAGCTGAAACTGCAAACTAATTGGAAGTTTGCAAAGTGATCAGCAGATGTCCTATTCACTGTGTTTCTCTTGAAAGTTAAATGATCCTGCATTGTTTCTATGAGTTCTACATAGTGTGTTTGTGTGCTCTGGTGTGTAATTTAGGAATTACCGCCATTCTTAAATGTTCTCTTATCTACCATGTTACTGAATTTTTCTGGCGTTTATCAGATTATATGGAAGATGGTAGGCACTCATTGAATTTTGGTTGGTTTCCATTGTCCTTAGTAATGGGAACAGTTGATTTACAGAAGTTGTGGCCAAAAAGAACATATATAAAATTTAAGTTATGGAATAAAATATATTTTAAAGTATAGAACTTTGTTGAGCGATGCTTTTTCCTTTCTCTGGAATGAATTCTGACAATTATAAGAAACTCATATAGGCTTGTCACAGTCATAGTTTAAAACCTTAGCTCATCTTAGACATCTGTTCTATGAAAAATAGAGAGAATTATGATTCAGTGCCCTTATCCTGAATGTTATTTTGTAACTTGTGTAACTCCTGTGCTTTTAAGTTTTAGTAACTTAATAGTTCTATTTCAAGGTAAGCACTAAGATAAGTGTGGCTTCAAATTCTTGTCATTAGTTTATTTCAGTCACTTTGCTCTGATTCACAAAGGTATATAACCAGTTTAGGAATAAAAATTTAGTGGTAGATGCAAGGGGTGACATCTGCTTTGTCATCATTCTACCCAGTGAGTATTATACTTAAAAGAGTTCAGGTATACTAGAATCCAAAAGTAAATAAAGACTAGGTATAAAATGATCTCCTTTAGAAAAAGTTTTGGTACATTACAGTGGTGTTTTGACTTGACTGGAATTTTTCTTGCTTAAAAAATTGGTTTAATCCTCTCTAGAGTGTTAAATGTTAACTCAATATTTTGCTAAATATGCAGAAGGAATACCAGATGTTTTGTGATGATGATACAGTATGGGTGGGAGCACTGATAACTGAAGCTGTGGTAAACATTGTAGCTTCATAATCACCATCCTTAACTACATGTGCTTTGTGACAGAAGAGGAGGCTAGTAAAAGACATCTTGAGGTAAATAACTTCTACTAGTTCCTAGGAAAGAGTTTGGGTTGCTTGTAAACTACTATGCAATAAGAAGGTTTGGTTTAGAAGGAAATGCTCTTGTGTTACAGTCATCAGTGATATGTGTGCATTTATTTCTTTGAAAATTTTTTTTTTTTTTACAAATTCTATCCTTTCCTCTTTATCCTGACAATCTTCTCAAATTGTTATACTTTTAAATTCAACCAAATCAAATTTTAGCTGAGGTGATATGTTTTCTGAGTTTTGTTCCATTTGCCTTTAGTTACCCTCCACTAAATGTTGGTTACTTGCCCCTCCCTTCTGACCAATATACCTACTGTGGATAGTGGAGAATGAAAATTAATTGCTACACCAGTCTCTCGGATGGACTCCAAATCATAGGCACTTAGTAGCAGTGCCAATCTCCAAAATGTAGTGCTATATAATAAAAATTATGACAACATACAAATTTAGAATAACCTATGCCTATAAGAGTATCTTATTGAAGGCAAGAACCAGGTATCAATAAACATAATTTACTATAAAGAGATGCATCTTATTAAAATGGAATTTGATTAATAACTTGATATACAACAAAATACTGTTTTTACCAAGTTGGTGGAATTGTCACTTGCTTTTAAAATAAGGTGTAACAAGGAATTTTATTGAAGGTTTTGCAGATTTATCAAAGGAAAAAGAAAATACAGGTTTACCTTTTAAGAGATTTATAATCAGAAAAGCTGCATGTTGAAACAATTTAAGAGCTCACCCTTTTATCTATATCAGGATTGGGTGCTCAATTAATATATGTTGAAGAAAAAATATAGTTATACATTATTTGGGTAAATAAGGCAACTGACTCCAACTAGTTCAAAATAATAGATTTGTTTTTGAGAACTATGTAGCTTCAAACATATAGGTTTAAATGTGAATTCAGAAGTTCTTGGTCTTTAGAGATCCAGAGCAAATGGGTCATACTGCCATCTACCCAATTTAAGCTTCTGAATCTTATGAGTAGCATTTTTCTTTTTCAGATGTCATTCATTCCTGTTTCTTCTGATGCAACATGAGATTGATAAATCTATCATATTCTCCCTGGCTATACACAAAATGAGGTCTGTAGATAGTTGAATTTGTTTGAAAGATAGATTTAAGACTAACTAAAATGAAAGATATTCATAAAAGCTACAGTAAAGTTAGATTTGAGTATTAAAATGAAATGTTCTGTTAGGATTACCTTGGATGTTGTCATGTTCACTGAGTTGTGTTTACAGAGAAAGGAGTCATATTGAGGTGGATGATCTGCGTGATTCAATTCATTTTATTGCAGTCATTTGACTTTTGTAAAAATGGTTAAATATTCACTACATTCTCAAATGTTATATATGCCAGAAAGGGGCAGAGTCATTTGGAAATAGGGATTGTTTATTGCTCAGGTAAGACTGGTTAAAGTCGAAAATAAAAATTGTTAAAAATTGCAGAAGGAGTATATATTTAAAGGCCCTGTCTGGGAAGTCATAACTTGTTCTCATGTCTTTTATATGATTTTGATCTAGAGTGTTTAGTATTCATTAGCGCAAAACTGAATCACTTCTTATCTTTGGTTCATCTAATAGTACTTGAAAAACAGTGTGTCATGTTAAACATGCTTCTATTATTCTAAGGCCGTTATACAAGATTGATAAATACTAAAACTTCATTCCTAGATTAGGCAATTATATTGACTCCCAAAATATAAAAGATGTTTGTAGCTAATGTATTAACTATACATTGAATAGTGTACTTTACACATGTAAACATATACATATAATTGTGTATTTATTTAAAATAAATAAAACTTTACCAGGTAATCATAATCCTTTATTCTTATTCATAATATTAGATATTTGTTATATAACAGGAATTGTAAGACTTTCAAAATTCACATCTAAAATAAATCTAAATTTATATTTGAATAAGTTATATCTATATATGTTAAAAACTTATAAAGTCACAAAAATGTAAAAGGAGACCTCTTATTTCCTGCAAGATCCTTAGTTTCTTAAGTTTCTATCCTAAAAGATATCTATTACCAGTCTCTTATACCTAGAAATCTACTATGAAGTGCTTTTTCTCCTTAATGTAAGTGGTATTATATAAGTACTTGCCCATAAAATGCATTTTTTTTTCCATTTCACAATGTTTTGGGGATATACTTGCTTGGGTATATAGAACTTCCTCATTGCTTTTAATCACCACATAATAATCTAGAATTTGAAGGAGTGTGACTTATTTAGTCCTTCCTAAGTAATGGATTTTTGGGGTTGTTTTTAATCTTTTGATATTTAATGCACTTTAAATTATTTGTGTTCTTGTACAAAAATATCAATAGGAAAAATGGAATTATGGGTTAAGGCTTGTATGTAATTTAAATTTTAAATAAATATCATGAAATTATCTTTGATAATTGCTGTGCCAAATTGTACTCATAACAATAATGTTTGCTAGTTTATGATTTTCCATATCCTGGACCACACAGGTTAAAACTATTATCATAAAGTTTTAGTTTACATTTTTATCATTGTAAATTAGATTGCTTATCTTTAAATGTTAGGCAGTTAAGACAAATTTGTTTTAGCTTTTGTATAATATCCAAGTAGGAAGGTTCTCAAAACAAGATGTTTTATCATGCAGTAAATATTTGTTTAACTTTTACTCAGATTAAGAAAAGAACATTTCTAGTACCTTCAAAGTCCATTTTGCTCCTCTACCAATTACTATTCCTCTTTCTCCTCAAAGGTAAAGTTGTTATTAATCCCCCCTTTTTTTTAAATTGATGTAACATTGGTTTATAACATTGCATATGATATTGGATCATTCTGTATGTTGCCAGGCCATACTTTACTACTAAGGCACTGAAAGTCCTTCAAGAGAGTCCATTGTGCCTTGATCTACTTTATCTCCTCCTTCTCCATCCTTTTCTGGTAGCCTCACAACTACAGTCATATATCTTGAATTTGTTTTGTTTTGTTTTATCTGAACCTTTGTTTTGCTTCTCTACATTACACATAAGAGTGACACCATCTGGTATTTGTCTTTCTCCTGACTTACTTTGCCTAGTGTGATTCCTTCTCATTCTATCCCATTTAGAAAATGTTAAGAGATTTTTTTTTTTAAATAGCAGAGTGGTATTCACTATACATATATATCACACCTTCCTAGTCTGTCTTTGAAGACTTTTCCATAGCTTGGTTGTTGTAAATAGTGCTGCAAGAAACCTAAGTGTTTATATTTCCCTTCAAATAAATGTTATTGTAGTCTTCAGATAAATACCAAGGGGTTGAATAACTGACTCATAGGTTAGATCCATGTTTAATATTTTTAGAAACCTGCAAATGGCTTTTTGTAGTTCCCACCAACATTATATGGGGTTCCTTTTTTTAAAATTATTTTTAAAGATTTATTTATTTATGCATACAGAGTTGGAGTACAGGCCAGACGTGCAGGGGTGGTGAGAGGATTCACCAGAGACAGCGTGGGAAGCAGAACAAGCAGACTGATAAAGTACACTGCTGAGGGGAGTAGTGGGCAGGTCAGGAGAGATCTGCTATGCCATGTGGGTCACCTCCCAGGTGGGGATTAAACTCATGCTGAAGTGGCTTTTACTTCTTAGTGCTGTGCTTTAACTCGCTGCACCACCATGGAGGGCCCGAGGGTTCCTTTATCCAGTAAAAATTTTAATACCCACGTAATATAATGTATTTTACATAAAATTTCCTTTATTTTTGAATATAGGTTGTTGCAATTTATTATTATTCACTTTATGTATATTTTTGCTCATTTTTAAGTTATAAAATAAATCATACTCATGTCAAAATGCCAACATGGAGGGCCCTCCCTGGTGGCACAACAGGTTAAAACACAGCACTGTGAATCAATCTGCTGCCACTGCAGCACGAGTTCAATTCCCAGCCAGGGAGGTGACCCACATGTTGTGGCAGACTTCTCCTGACCCTCCCACTGCTCCCCTCAGCAGTTTATTTCAGTCAGTCTGTCTGTTCTGCTCCCCAGCCACTGTCTCTGGTGAATCCTCTCACCCTGGCACCTCTGGACTGTACTCCATTCTCATATGCATAAATAGATAAATATTTAAAAAATTCAAACATGGAAATATGTAAAAATAATGGTAGAAATCTTCCTACTATAAAGAGTATTCTGGGGTTCCTTTAGAATTTTTCTATGACTCTGAAAGCAATTTTTTATGTGTGTTTACATAAGAATCTACAACCTGCCTTTTTGGTTTTATTCTTTTACAAAATTCTGGGATAAATATATTTGTACATAAATTATTTTTGTTTTTATGACTATAAGATAGTGATAAAAGTAGTCCTTAAGGTAGACTACTAGCAGTAGTACAGGGTCAAAGTGTTGAGCATTTGAAAGCTCTTATTAAAATTGTCAATTAAAATATTGCTATTTTAGGAAAAGCAAATATCACCAAATTATAGCTCATGCTATCATTGTAACATACAAATTGAATGAAAATATGGTGTCAATTTTATAAAACTTTTCTCTGACATTTAAATGGTAAATCATTTATTATATAAATATATAATATAGGTACATCACATTTACATTTATACATATTATGGGTATAACATTTGCATACATATCTGTGCATCTATAGTATATACATTTACACACACTGAATTTGTTTAACCAAGCTAACTCTAGTCATTTTACTCCTATAATAGATTTAAACCTGTAATTTTAGAATTAGTGGTGTTAGTTTTACTGACATTAGATAGGATTTTCCCAAGCATAACTTTTTTTAGGTTATAATTTGGCTTAGAAAAGTGCATTTGAATCTGAAGTAAATATTTGCCATTTTTAATAATTTTTTTCCTAATTATAAAATAATGAATGTCACACATGCATGAAAAAATCCTACCAGATAATAAAGAAATGAGTAGATAAAAAGATACATTTTCATAATTGAACAATTTTTAATAAACTTTGCTTACGTATTTCATTTTTCTATTTATGCAAATGCATCTCTACTTATTTAGATATAAAATTCATAAATAACGTTTCGTCATATTTTTTTTCTTATTCATATGCATACATATCCATGTAATGATTTATATATCGTTATAGTAATGGAAAATATCATATATATATATATATATATATATACTTCTTTAACTTCCTTTAACAGTAGGCTATGGATGTCTTTCTTGTTGATAAATATGGACATATGCTACAAATGTAATTACTCATGGTACTCTATTTGTGGATGAAAATTTTGTCAATTTTACTAATTTTTCTATGCTTCAAAGTCATCCTTTGGAAGATCTTGCTTAACATAAGCTTTTACAAGTAGTCAGAATTTTTTGAAGTTTTTTTTTTTAAAGATTTATTTATTTATTTGTACAGAGATGCGGGTGCAGGACAGAGATGCGGAGGGTGAGAGGATTCACCAGAGACAGAACAGGCAGATCCACGAAGTACACTGCTGAGGGGAGCAGCGGGCGGGTCAGGAGTGGTCTGCCGCTCCATGTGGTCACCTCTGGGGCAGGCGGGGATGGAACTCTTGTGGAAGTGGTTTAAGCTTATTTGTGCTGTGCTTTAACCCACTGCGACACCAGGGAGGGCCAATTTTTTGAAGTTTTTTAAATGTTTTTAGTTTTTACATTTAATTGTTCTACCACATACTAAAGAATGACACTAGAACATTATCTCATATCATAAATAAAAATAAACTGAAAGTGGATAAAAGTATTGAATGCAAGACACAAAACAATAAAATATATAGATGAAAACATAGATAAGTTATGCCATAATACTAAGTTCAGAAACATATGCAGACTCATCTCCAGCAAAAAGAAAAATAAAGGAGAAAAACAACTGGGACTATATCAAACTGAAAAACTTACGTACAGCAAAAGAAAAAGTGATGAAAACAGATACCCTACTGAATGGGAGAAAGTATTTGCATGCTATATATCAATATGGGATTGATATGGAAGATCTACAAAATGCTGATACTACTCAACAAAAAAGAAAAACAGCCCAATAAAAAAATGGGCAGAACTACACAGGAATTTCTTCAGAGAAAATATGCAGATGGCCAAAGATACATGAAAAATACTCATTATCACTTATCACCAGGGATAAGCAAATCAAAACTACAATGAGTTATCTCCTCACACCTGTGAGAATGGCCCATATCAAAATAGTTTGTGGTAACAAACAGTAACTGTTGGTGGGAACAAGACTGGATCAGTCCCTTTGGAAAAAAGCATGGAGAGTCTTCAACAGACTAAAAATGGATTTGCCATATGGCCCAGCAATTCCACTTCTAGGTATCTATCCAAAGAGCACAAAAATACTATTTAAAAGGAAACCTGCACTTCTGTGTTGATAGAAGTTCTATTTACAATAGCCAAGATATGGAAACAACCTAAATGTTGAACAGATAAGTGGATTAAGAAGATGTGGTATATATACACAATGGAATACTATGCAGTGATCAAAAAAGATAAACTCATGCCATTTGTGGCAATGTGGATGGAACTGGAAGGGATTATTCTAAGCAAAGTGAGCTGGAAGGAGAAAGATAAATACCAGATAGTTTCACTTACATGTGGAATCTTAAGAAACTAAACAAAGGATTAGACAAACACAAACTGTACAACTGAATCTTGAAAATAGGCTGTAGACCTAAGACAGGTGTGGGGTGGGGTGGTGGTTGAGGGAGACAGTATAGAATAGGGAAGGAAGGAAGAGAGCATGGGTAGAGTGTGGTAGAGGCTTGGTTGTAGGAAAATTATGGTGACTGCACATACAGGTAGAAATTCTATATTGTGAAAATATAAACAAGGACATTTAAAACCAACAAAAATCCACATTAACCTTCAAAAATATATTTAAAGATTCATCTGGAAAGTTCCATGATCAAAAACTGAAGGCTTTTCCTCTAAGATCAGGTGTAAGAAAATGCTGTACACTCTTATTGCTGGAGCAACTAGCAAGAGAAAGAAAGAAATGAATCAAAATTAGAACAAAGTAATACTATGGTTATTAGCAAATGACCTGATAAAATACTTAGAAAACCTTAGAGTTTTCTCTAAAAAAACCCATTAGAAACAATGAATCACTACTGTAAAGTGGCAATTTATGAATTAATATACAAAAATTGGTTGCTTTTCTATATGCAAACTAAAAATAGCAAGAACTCAAGAATTATTGTTCTATGAATAATAACACTTAAAAGAATTAAGTACTTAGGAATAAACTTAATAAAGGATATAGAAGACTAGACATTATTAACAAAATAGACAAAGACACACAGTGCCCAAAAACAGGTGAGTAGATTAGGAAAATTTGGTAAATACACACAATGGAATACTCCTCAACTATTAAAAATTATGAACTTTTGCCATTTGAAACAACATAGATGGAACTGGAGGGAATTGTGCTAAGCAAAATAAATCAGAAGGAGAAAGAAAAATTCTAGTTGGTTTCACTTGTATGTGAAATATAGAGAAACAAACAAAGGGTCAGAGAAAACCAAGCCAGTAACAGATTCTAGAATTCTTACTGCAGACTTGATATGGAGGGGGAAAGGTTGTGAGCAGGTAAAGAGGTGGTACAATTAATTTTGGTGGAGGACTATGGGTGCTTGGTTGTGGGTGTGGTGTGGTAATATATATCTGAAGAGGTGTGGCACTCTACTTATGAATTAAATAGAGTTGTAAACCAATGGTACCTCAAAGAAAAGAAATTAAAAGTGAAGTATTTACCAAGGTAAGGCAGGTCAGGAGAACAGAGGTTACACATTACTACAAAGATATCCAAAATGATGGCTGTATCATGATTTTTCAGTAGCAGTCCACAGCGCTTCTGCTTCAGTAAATGTGAATGTTTTGCAGACATTTAAACAGCATTTTCAATTTAAAAAAGGAAGGAGAAAGCAATTCCATATACAATCACATTTTAAAAGATTAAGTAGGATAAATGGAACAAAGTAAATGAAAGACTTGTATAATGAACATGTAAGACATTGTTAAAAGAAATAGAAGGTGGGCCCTCTCTGGTGGCTCAGTGTGTTAAAGCACAGCAAAGGGGAGCTAAAGCCACGTTAGTATGAGTTCGATCCCATCCCAGAGGTGATCCACATGGCATGGCCCACCTGCTGCTCCCCTCAACAGTGTACTTCATTGATCTGCCTGTTCTGCTCCCCACTCTGTCTCTGGTGAGTCCTCTCACCGTCTCTGCACTTCTGACCTGTACCCCAGTTCTGTATGAGTAAATAAATAAATATTAAAAGAAAAAAAAGAAATAGAAGGCGACACAAAGCAATGGAAAGATAGTCCCTGCCTCATGGATTGGGAATATCAACATTGCTATGATAGTAACTTTATCCAAAATAACTTAATACTTTCACTCCATCCTTATTTAAGTTTTAATGCTGTTCTTTAAGGAAATAGAATAAAAGTCACTGAAGTTTGTATGAAACTACAGAAAGATCATGAAATCTTGACAAAAGTGAGGAAAATAGATGCTTTATACTCGCAGACTTTAAACTACACTACAAAGTGAAAGTAACCAAAAGATCATGGTGTTGGACTAAAAATAGAAACATAAGCTAATGGAATAGAATTGAAAGCCCAGAAATAAATCCACACTTATATGGAGAGTTATTCTACAACAAAGGGACTAAGAGTATGCAATGGAGTAGGAAGTCTCTTGAACAAGTGATGTTGGGAAAACTGGATAGCCACATGCAGAGAAACAAAACTATACCAATATCTCATACCATACTAAAAAACTAATTCAAAATATGAGTAGACTTGGGTGAAAGACCACTAATCATACAAAGAAGAAAACAGACAAAACACTCCATGACATTAGCTTTAGAACTCCTTTGGGGATTTGACTCCAAAAACAAGGGAAACTAAAGCAAAAATAAACAAATGGGATCACATCAAATGATAAAGCTTCTGCACAATAAAAGGACCTCTGATCAAATAAAAAAGACACCTACTAAGTGGGAGAAAATATTTGTGCTTCATATATCTGATAAGGGACTAGTATCCAAGATCTACAAAGAACTCATATAACTCAACACAAAGAAAGCAATTAACCCTATAAAAATGGATAGAAGTTCTAAATGGACACTTTTCCAAAGAAACCATAGATGAGGCCAACAGGTGCACACACACACACACACACACAGCTTATTATCATTATTATAATTGCAGGTAAATGCAAAAATCTATCAAAATACCACCTCATACCTATGAGAATGGCCATATCAAAATGACTAGAAACAAATGTTGGCAAGAGGGTAGAGAAAAATGAACTTGCTACACTATTGGTGGCAGTATGGACTGGTCCAGGCCACAAGGAAAATAGTGTGAATGTTTCTCAGAATATTAAATATAGACCCATCAATTTCACTTTTAGGTGTTTCTCCAAAGAATACAAAAACCACTAATTTGAAACGATAAATGACTCCTATGTTCATCACAGCATTATTTACAATAGCCCAATTAGGTAAACAATGTTAGTGCCCAACAAGAGATGAGTGGATAAAAGACCTATATACACAGTCAAATACTATTCAGTTATTAAAAAAATAGATGATATCTTGTCTTTTGCACCAGCATGGGTGGAACTGGAGATCATGTAAGCTAAATAAAACAGGAAAATGACAAATCCTGGATGATTTCTGTCTTACATACAATACAAGGAAATAAAACAAAGGAGCAGACAGAACCAAACTAAAACAAATTCTTGGACTTTGAAGAAACAGAGTTGGAGAGGGAGATGGAAATAAAAGGTGAAGGAAGCCCAATGGACTCTGGCAGAGGATTATTGTTTTTCTTGGTGGCATAGTGTGGTAGCATGCAGGTGAACATGTGTGAATCTATACTCTGAAAACATACACAGTCTTGAAAACTAGCATTTCCTCAAATATTTTTTTCAAAAAATGTGTGGTGACTAGTTCATCTGTGTAATTTTAAGTTTTGGGTAGATTCAATAGAGTCTCAGGGGAGAGGAAAAACAGGACATGTTATCCTACCTAGGAAACACTTTTATATCTCTAAACCACACATAAACTTTAAGAGATAATGGTAATACCATTATTTTTTTTGCATAGTCTTTATTTCACATAATAAAGTTTCTGTAGTATGCTTTCATAGTTTTGTAGTATGTTTTCTTAACATATTTCATAGGAAACTATAATACTTTGTCTTCTTCATTAGGCTGTGATCTTCTTAATGTTATCCCCTCTACTTCTTTTTTGTTTTGTCAAAGCTGAACACTGTGCATGGTGTAAAACAAATACTCAGTAAATAATGAGTAACTATGATTTGCTGTAGGAATTAGAACACTTAAATAATTAACCCAAATCTTTACTTTTCTTCTTTTAGTATTGTTCCCCTTTCAATTTCTATCCCAAATTGAGAATGTTTAAATAATAATAATAACAACATACATGTTATATAGCAAGTTTGGACCATGTAAACTCTGCATGCAAATAACTAGTTGTGAATCCAGTTGATAATGCAGCTGTTATTTTTATAATCTCATCCTAAGTACATATTTGTACAACAGGCAGTCTCAACTCATCTAAGTAACTTAGTGTTATTTGCCTGATACTTTAAATTACAGAGTTCCATTACTGAAGTCATTATTTGTGGTTAAGAGGGAGTGGTTCTTAGAGAGTGGTAACATAAAGAGTTTCATAAAATGAATATCAAAATGAGCTTTTTTTAGATGTCTTTAAATTTAACTACTTAGAACAAGTACAAAGAATAATCCTGAATAATCCTGCCTCTTTCGTCCCTCAGTTTACCCTATAGAAAATGGACTGATGTTAAAAAAATAATGGGCTTAAAAATTAGTTCTTTTTTTGTAAGCGAGTGCTAAATGATTTCTTTTTAAGTGTTCTGCCACTCTATTTTGTGAGCAGACTCAGGGAGAGAAAGCTCAGCAGGGGTGAAATTCTCTCTCTTTATGGGTATGATAATGTGCTGCAAATGTTGAGACTGTTTTAACTATAACATTTATCTTACAATGAATTCAAATTGTCACTTGCTGGAGATCTGGGATTGTGCTTTATTGTTTGTATCCCCAGAGATAGCACTTTATGTTATACATCCTGTGCACTAATGGAAATGTTAATTGAATTGCTTGTATTGTTTACAAAGTAAAAGAAAAACAAAAACAAACCCAAAATGAAAACACCAAATCCTGCAGTAACTAAGACAAGTTTACTTTTAACTTTTAACTTAAAAAATAAAATTAATTTTTAACTAAAGTATCCCCATCAGGTATTACCACCATAGTGTAGCTATCACTCACTCACCTATATTCCACCACCATATACCTATGTGCTTCCTGTTCTCCTGCAACCCCTCCCTGCTTGGTGTTTCAGTTCTGTAGTGACCTACCAAGGGTTAGTTTTTTAGCTTGTCTTTTTCTGACTATTAATTTAGTTATTTTATAGTCTAGAGATTAGTGGCACCATCTAGTATTTATCTTTCTCCTACTGTCTTCACTTAACATTATCCCTTCAAGCCATATTCATGTTGCTGCAAATGCAGGAATTTATCTTTTTTGATTGCTGAGTAGTATTCCATTGTGCATGTATCACCACATCTCCTTAGTCATTAATCTGTTCTGGGGCACCAAGGTCTTTTTCATAGTTTAGCTACAGTAAATAGAGCTATGTTAAATATGAGAGTGTAAGTTTCCTTTCAAGTTAGTGTTTCTGATTCTTTTGGATAGATGCCTAGGAGTGAAATTACTGAATTGAATGTTTAACCATACTACTTTCTGTACAGACTGGACCAGTTTGCAATCTCATCAGCAATTTAGGAGAATTCCCCTATCTCTACATCTTCGCAAGCATTTGTTTTTGGTCTTTTCCATATGGGCTCCTCACAGCTGTGAAATGGTAGCTTATTGTGCTATCGATTTGCATTTCTCTAATATTAAGTGATTATTTACATTTTTTTTTGTGTGTACCTGCTGGGTGTTTGAATATATTCTTCAGAGAAGTGTCTGTAACTAAGACAATTTTAAAGTTAAATGCCATGTCTAACTTCTAATCTCTCCTTCCATTTAAGAAAGCATTTTATTTTTCAAAAACAGAAATTCCAATATCATGGACAATCTTATAAGAGAAAATATTTTATTGAGTGACAACATTTTCATTTTTCCACAAAAGTTTTTTGTGAGTTTGTCAACGTTTGTCACAGTTGCCTTTTAGACTACCAGTTTTGAATTTCAGTGTGCCTAGGATTTATCTGGGGGTTATGTTTTAAATTAGATTTGTAGGCCATGTTCTTGGAATTGCAGAATCAGTAGGTCTGGGTTAGGGCCAAAGTCTTTTTAAAAAATTATTTTAAAAAGCATACCAGATGATTCTGATATAGGGAGCTTGAGGATTATGTTTTGTTAAGCATTTTTTTCCTTTAGATCTATTTGTCACAAAATCTTCTCTAACTTTTGTTATTGAAATTATACCATGTATACCTGAAACCAAGAAAAATATAGATATTAAAAATATAATAATAGATTTTATTTCAAAGAAACATTTTGCTAAAAAAATGGGACATGAAGAAGTAAAAGAGAACAAATTTATTGAGTAAAAACTTAAAAAATTACATTTCAAATTTCTTCTTTATCCACTGTTGAATTTTTATTTGAATCTGATGAGATGACCTTGCTGCTTTCTGTTGTGTATGGAATTTTTCTGTAGCAAAGACCTCAAAATACAAGTATTTGGGGGATTAAGTCACATGGTGGTTCTGTAAATAGCTTTTGGAAATCTGTGGTCTATATTTTGGTCTTGGTTCACAGTGATAATCTTGCCTTTGCAATGTGCAAGACATGCTATCTTCTAAATAATGCTCATTTTTCATGTAGACACTATTTTTATGCTGAACATCATTGTTCACAAATAGATCCCTTTGAATTGCTTTTTCAGGAGAACAGTAAAGTGTTGACAGTAGTGAAAATGTGTCTAACATAGGCAATTCTGATGTGCTATTCTGCTGTACTCATTGGCAGAGGTGAACTGGTAGACCTAGGAAATATCTCTTTAATCCCTCCTCTTTTGAACCAGAAATACCTTGACCCTGACCATCTAAAATGTGTAAAAGTAGGTTTAGGAAATGTTACTTTGTACATAAGTGTATTCTTCCTAGAAGGTGTGGATAAAATATAAAACTGTAGAATCTTAATATGGTAGGAACTTTAGAGAATAACTGGTATAGAAGTTCTTGAATACTAATACAGCCAGGCTAACTTTAATTATCACCTATGGGTTAAAAAATAATCAAAAAAGAAAAAGAAAACTCCTGCTTCACTGAAGGAAACAGTTTAGTAGCTCAGGGTCAGATCCCAGAAATTAAAATTGTCTAAAAGTTTTCTGAGTTTATAATCAGCTACATTTAAGTACACCTTTCACGTGGCGTAAGAATTCTTCCTACATGATTCCTGACAGTCAATCAGCCTTATCTTTGACAACTCCAGCAACAGAGCTCTAATTTGTGAAGTAACTAATTCTATTGCTTTTAAAATATTTGTCAGGCCTGTGCTAAACACCACTACCATGTAACTCTTACACATTTGTATTGTTCTTTCTTTTGGATAGGAGAAAAGTATAACTTCCAATTAGTATTTACCATATTATATTCATTGTGCTAAATATTTCCTTTTCTTTGTTAGCTTGAAAATATTAACCTAGATAGTTTCCTTACATGCATGGAATATCAGATATGCAGTTATCCAAATGTGATCCATGGAGACCCTTTCAAGGGTACTGAAAAGGCAAAACATTTTCATCATAATACTAAGATGCTATTTGCTTTTCTCATCTGTTGACATTTACACTGAGGATGTAAAGCAATTTTGGACAAAACTGCCAGTACCTTAAGCCAGTATAAGTAGCCATCAAAAAATTTTTTTAAAAAATCGTTACTACGCAAAGAAAAAAGTCCAAGTTAGCTCAAGAGTGTTGTAAATGAAGCAGTAAAAATTACTAATTTTAATAATTCTTGACCCTGAGGTACATTTTTAATCCTCTGTGATGAAGTATGACGTATGCATAAATCACTTATGCTACATACCTAGTGTGATGTTTATCTTGAGGAAAATCACTTGTGTGATTAAGTTGCAAAATTAACTATTTTTTTTAATAGAGCATTTTTACTTGAAAGAATGACTAATAGTCACATAATGATTATTCAGATTTGGGTGCATAGCTGACATGTTCTCAAAAACAAGCAAAGTGAGCGTGCTATTTAAGAAAAGCCACTGACACTGCTGTCAATAATAAAATTTCAGTGTTTAAGTTGAAACTAGTCGTTTGAAAAAACCTATTTCTATTACCATGAACTCAGTAACTTCCTAATACTTAAACTTTTCTGACAATATGGGTGGTAATAGTAACAAATATTATTTTAAACAATATTGAATAGTGAAATTGAAGATATGCAAAACCCAGTGAACCTGTATTTTCCAAATGAACCAGTCCATGGGATTACAGAATTAGGTATGGGCAGAAGATGCATTTAAAATGGCTTCCAAAGTAACAGAATATAAGAAGTTCATTGATATTTACATTTTAGATTTCTTTTTGCAATTAACCTTTATTTGACAAATTTGATATTTCAAAGAAGAATAGATACTATTATCTGGAAGTTCAATTTAACTCTTTCCAACATCATATTTATGTGAAGCTAGATAGGTTTATTTTAACTTTCACCAAGCCAACATATTAAACAATAGATTGAAAACATTAGCACCTATGAGAATAGCTGTTTTATTAAACCAGGCATTTAAGATATTTGCAAAAATGAAAAACCATCAATTTTCTAATTTTTATTTTAGAAAATTTGCATATATATATTTTTAATAACATAACAGTATATTTTTTTAAAGATTTATTTATTTGTGCATACAGAACTGGGGTACAGGCCAGAGGCTCAGGGGTGGCGAGAGGCTTCACCAGAGATAGAGTGGGGAGCAGAACAGGCAGATCTACGAAGTACACTGCTGAGGGGAACAGTGGGCGGGTCAGGAGAGGTCTGCCACGCCATGTGGTCACCTCCGGGGCAGGCGGGAATTGAACTCTGCGGAAGTGGCTTTAGCTTCTCAGTGCTGTGTTTTAACCTGCTGCGCCCCCAGGGAGGGCCCAATAACATAACAGTATTTTTACATCATTTTGTACATTTTTTTTTTCATCTCAATTGTAATCCCCGTGGGTTTCCCATCATTGAGTTACCCGTGTGCCATCACCATAGTCCCGTGTACTTTCTTCCCCCTTCCCGTTTTTGATTCCATTTCTCACCCCACCCCCACAAAATTGTCTCTGGTATATGGCTGTTCATTATTCTTACTATTTTTTCGCCTGGTCCATTATACTCCTGCTATGAGCAAAACCATCCTGTACTTTCTTTCTCTTTCTGGTTTATCTCACTAAGCATGATCTTTTCCAGCTCCATCCAAGTTCCTGCAAAAGACATGTGTTTCTTTTTTTTGGTTGCTGAGTAATATTCCATTGTATATATGTACCACAACTTTTTAATCCAGTCATCTACTTTTGGGCATTTGGGCTGCAAAATATGCTTATATTTTAAAAGTATATTTATGTTATGTAATAGGTTTATAATTAAATGATCATTATTTAATTACTTATTTTAAATTAATTAAAAGCTACTTAAAATCTTTCAGCTTTAGTTTCTATATAATAAATATTAATCAATGTAATCATAGTTAGTTGGGGGGCAAGGAGAGTCTCAGTGTTTTAAGACATGTAGTCTTGAGACCAGAGTTTGAGAACCACTGGACTAGATGATCTCTAAAGTTCATTTCAATTAACCAAGTTAGAACATGCCACCACTCTAATATAATGATGATCCTCTAAGATTTTTTTTAGCCCTCCTTCTTTGAGTGCTTGTCATTGTCATTTCTAAATCATGGTCTTCAATACTGGAATCATATTAAAAACACAGGTTGAGCAATCCAGAACAAATGAATGAACCTCTAGGATTTGGCTTCAATAATAATTATCATTGGAAATCTTTAAGAATAGGGGAATTTTTCTTTTTCTTTTTTTAGATTCTTATTTCTTAGAAAGCAGTCAGACTTAAAGTTGTTTTCCTTGACATCTCAGAAATGCTTTTACTTTTGCCTTAAAAAATATAAATAGTAGTAACTAAACCCTTATTTTCCATTGACTATTATGATATTCTTGATTATTATTATATTTTATTAAAAATTGGACATTATTTTGGTATCACTACCTTTGAAGTTGAATTTCACATTTCATTTTTTATAGCTAATTTGAATTCTGTATATACTAATGATTATTAAGGAGGAAGACTACTAAAGCATGGCTTTAGTCTAGTAACTTAAGGAGCAAAGTGATAATAGTTCTAAAGGGAGGTTTTCTTTTCTTTTTTTTTAATTGATGTAGCTTTGGGGAGAATTCAGTTTTAATGTGAACTCACATCTCCAGAAAAACCCATTTGAATTTAAATGCAGTATATTTTTTTCCATGCCTCTCTCTCTTTTTATGGACAAAAGATCAGGCATTGAAATTTTTCTAAAAATAAGTTTGCTTTAAAGGCAGTTTTACTCAGTGTTGTTTTAATTCAGTGCATCATTATGTATAACACTATTAAATCAGTGAGTCAATATTAGTTTTTTCATTCTTGACTTAAGTTTTAAATATGTGATGTTATAATTTAATGTAAAGGCAGACAAAACTTTGTTGTAGATAATTTTGGAAACATTTTAGTACTTTAGAAAACAGTATAAGTAGCCTTAAGTTGACTCTTAAGGTTGGAAGGTCACTTAATCCAACAATTCATTTGATGCTTGAAACTTCTTGCTAAATGAAATAAAAAAAGAACGGGAATTAAAAAAGAGAAATAGGTGTGGCTTAGAAACAGTTTTAAACAGGATTTAAGAATTAAGCTTGAAAGCTTTCAAAGTCTAATTATACAGGGAGGTGGCTGTGTTTTTATTTGCTATCTTTGATCTATTACCTATTTTTGGTAGAGTAGGCATCTTTTCGAAAATGTTTATGATTTCTTCATTTGATGTCAAGATAGTTGTTTGAAGTTTAGAGATTTTTTTTAAACTAATATTATTATTTGACTTTATTGCCAAATAGCAAGTAAAGTTGTATTTGGGTGATATATTTTGGATGTGTAAGTGATACATGGATTTTAGAAGTAGTTTTATTGTTTTGGGGCAAATATCACATGTTACTTTTAAAAAATCTAAATAACATCAACTTGTAAAAGTAAGAAAGTAAAAATAACTTTCTTATTCAATGCTACCATTTTTGTTATATTGTACTTGTTAGATTTGCATGTGTATATGTAGACTATTTTTTTGTAAATTGATTGATTCTTTCATGTTACATTCTTTAAAAAATATTGTAGTCTTTTTTGTATCAGTAAATACAGATTTTGTTACAGTTTTTAATGATTATGTAGTAATGGTAAATGTATATACCATAATTATGCAGTTAGTAGGATATTTCCAATTTTTGATTATTTTAAAATGCACACACATATTACACATATTTATCTTTTAATATTTTTTAGCTCCTTAGAATAAAATTTTGAAATAGCAATTGCAAAATCAAAGGATATTGATATTGAAAATTATAATAACACTGTCAACTTACCATTTACAAATGTTGTACCTGATTCATTATGTTATCAGACAGTACCCAATTTATAATTACTGGTAAATGAAAATGTAGTTTTTTTATATATTCACAAAAACTACTTTCTGTCCAGTTTATAAAGTATTTCTTCAATATTGTAGGAATATTTTTTACATTATTAGACATTTATACTTTTTTATTTGTGCATTCTCCAGGTAGTCTTTTTTTTACATTTTAATTTTTATTCACTTATTTAATATTATTGTAGTAACATTGGTTTTCTTTGTGCAATTTTAAAATTCAGGTGTTTGTAGCAGTTTGCTTTTAGTTAGTAAATTAAGGATGTGTAAAAGATTTGATGACCAAATAATATAGCGTATGTTACACCATAGTTACATGTAATAGTCTGGTGCCCTGATTGGTTGCTGATTGAAAAATCCTTGAAGAGAAAGGTCATAATTTTATTTTTTTAATTATTTATTTTTAATTGAGATATAATAATATATAATAATGTATTAGTTTTTAGGAACACAGTATAATGATTTAATTAAAAAATGTTTTTCATGTCTCTACTGGCTAGTGCAGTCTCTAACCCATGGTCACTCACTACCTGCTAAATGAGTGATGAGCAAGCAGTGTACTGGAATGGACTGTGGGATGGGCCATGGCTTCATGGGTGGTCTGGTGTTCTGAGGATTCATTGTACTAAACATATTGTGATTTGCTCTGGTGTTTCTTTAGCAGCTTGCTTTTGTATTGCCCACAGCACCAGTGTGACTAGGTTTATTTTGGAGAAATGTCTTTTTCAACCTAAACTTTTCTAGTTCTAAAAGAAGTAGGTTATTTCATATTGTGTTGTTAATTATTATGAGTTAATTTTAGACTTTTGCCCTTCCTAATATATTGCTTGTTTATTCCTACATTTTCTGCATGAGAAAAGAATGCAATAAATATTTTTTTTATAATGAACCCTCTGATTTTAGGAGCTTATATTTTTAAAATTGTTTACTCCAATACTTTCTAATAGTATATATCAGAGATTCAGAATTGCTTTTAACATATGAAGCACAACTACATATGAGATCTATTGATTTCATGTTGATGTCTATTAAAATATAATTTTCTCATAATACTGAAATCTTGTTGCAAATTCTAAATATTTTCAGGTTTAGAGATCTCAGCTTATAAAGGGTTCATTGATTGAAAAAATGAGATATAGTTTAGCCACAGTATGTTCTGGGTGCATTTTATTTTATCCAACATTGTTTCAATGTAAATGAAGGAATGGAGTATATCATACATATTGCATAATTCCATTTCATGTTTTCAAGAGAAGAGTTGCTAGGCCCTCCCTGGTGGCGCAGTAGGTTAAAGCGTGGCACTATGAAGTTATCTGCGGCAACCACAGCATGAGTTTGATTCCCGGCTAGGAAGGTGACCCACATGGCACAGCAGATCTCTCCTCCATTTCCCACAGTTCAACACCCTCAGCAGTATATTCAGTACATCTGCCTGTTCTGCTTCTCATTCTGTCTCTGGTGAATCCTCTCATCCCCCACACCTCTGGCCTGTACCCCAGTTCTTATATACATAAATAAATAAATCTTAAAAAAGTAAAAGAACAGTTGTTAGAAAGATAACACGTGGCTATTATAATAATAATACATAAATATTTAAAAATTTGTTGAATTCTTATAGGGTAGGCTTTTTGAATATACAACACTGCTATAGGTTTATTTTGTGGATAACTTCAAAGTTATAATTTGTAATACAGGGTAAGGTAAAATGTGGTACATTTTATTACATATATTATATTAGAATAAGTAATTCTGGCTGGGTTTGAATATTATACAAAGTGTTTTCTTGTATATGGTGTCCCAGATAAAATTGTTCTTTTGAACCCTTATATATCACAAGACCATGAGGAGGAAAAGGGTGTAATATCAAAAAGTAAAAATGACAGAGATAATTTCCCCTTGCCAACTTTCCCATCTACCTCTTGAATCCATGGAAATAAGCATTAAGATTTGCAGGAACTGGAGAGTTGAGAAGGCCAGAGGCAACTTTCTCTACAAAGAGGAGGAGGTCTAGTGAAGAAGCTTAATGGGTTTGTTAGCCATTGATGCTTAAGTCTGTCCAAATGCTCAGGATTTTTAAATCTATCAATCCTGACTCAAAAATAGAATAAATTATCCGGGTCACTTAGGCAAAAGCATATAATAGGAGATGGGGAAAGGCTAGGTTAGACATTCACTCATATCTCAACTTAATTTCATTGCTCATATCTTACCTATTATGGCCATTTGTGCTGTAAATGCAATGTTGGAAGTAGTGGTTCCTACAAATTATGTTGATCAAGATACTTTTTTTCCCAGGATGAATTTTATTTAAATCTAGTTAGCTAACTAAGTTAGTTAACTAACCTAGATGTCTACTGGCTGTATTTCCCCAGAGTCTAGGAAAATTTTTGACCTAAATTAGGAACTCAAGCTTCATTATTATTTTCAGCTGAACACTACTCATAGCCATATTCACATTTTGGAAGGAATCAGGACCTTGCTACAAAGTGTCTTTGTCTCATGGAACTAAAAATATGCTGTATTTAGACTAAACAATACAAATAAACTATCAAACTACCTTCTAATGCAGGGGGTTTCTGGAGAGAGGAAACCATAGATATTTAAAGGCATAAAGTGATTCATTGTGCTAGTTACAACATTTTACAAGGCTAGCTCTGTGTATTTTGAGTGCATCTGTTACTTCTTCAGCCAGAACTAAAGTGTGTAAAGCAAAAGAATTTTGGATTGAGTTGTGGCTCATACAGATTGCATTGTATATAGCCTAAGCACTTTAATGTGTTCCACACCTTAAGTAGAGCAAAAACTGCATCCTTTCATTTTTATTCTACCTAGAAGTTAGTCTTGTTGAACACATCCAAGATTTTTTCTGTTCAGTTAATTCATTATACCTTGCAGATATAAATTAGACATGTTTTACAAATGTAATGTGTAAGCCTTCATTAACCTTTGAATTGTCCCTCTCTTTTATTTTTACTTATGGATACATTTATACCTACTTTATCACTTAAATTAAAAAAAAAAGCCATATGGGGTAGAAATAGCATCTTCTTTGATGTAGAACAATGAGATAATTGTTTCTTTGGGTATTACCATTTTGAAATAGTTGTTAGAGTGGATGGGTCATCTGCTTGATTTGGCAGTATTAAATTTTGTAGCCACAATATATTCTTATCTAATAGATACATGTATGCAACTTGCTTATCACTTTTTAATTTCATTTTCTGTTTAAATTTTCAGGTTACTTTCATGAATTCAAAGGCAATTTACCAGTGATTTCTGGGTGCTGGGGCTGATTTTTTGTGCATATTTGTAAGTATTGGTTTATTTATTGTTTCATACCCATTTTTAAAAAACTTTTAAACAAGTTCTTAAATTCCTCTCATTTGTGTTTTTAAGTTTTTTTTTCTGTGTGTGTTTTAAAGTTCTATTAGTTTCTGTCAAGTGTTTTTAAAGAGGAGTGTAGGAAATATAGACTTCATTGTATCTGCGAGCGATACATTGATGTCTGAGTGATGCTGGTGAAAAATGTCTAAGTTTACTGTGATTTTTCAGAGAAATAATAAAATAGCAAGGCCCATTAAAAAAAGCTGAAATGATAATTTGGAGATGGGGCTCAATTGTGGAATTGCCTTAAAAGTGTTATACTATATATATTCATATTTAAGTTATATGAATAATTTATCCTAACTTCTTACAGCCTCCTGGTTCTCTGGAATTGAAAATGCAGCATGCCTCTGCTCACTCTTAGAAAAGATGTGAAATGGTACAGAATTCAAAGGGTTGTCAGTACATGAGGACATTTATATACTAAGGAACAAAAGACTCATTCAGTGAATGTGTAGTGTATTTCAGAATGGAAGTATTCCTGCCTTCTTCACCACTCCCAAAACACTAACTATTGTATTTTAATGGTACTTTGGACACTAAAGATACTTTTTCTCAGGAAAGGTGGTAAATTTCAAAAAGCAAGTAAATGAAATTTAGTGATCAATTAAAATACTTCATATATTTGTTAATATAGAAGTAGTTTAGAGTAGGTGACAGGCATTAAGAAGTCTTTGTGTATATAAAGCCATATTTAACTAACTTGAGTCTAGTAAATATTTATATGTGTAATGTGTTGGCATCTAAAAGGCTCTTATACATTTGATAACAGACATAGGAAACTTGGCTCTGTTAGTGTATTTCTTTAAAGAAATTTTAGAGGATGTGCTTCTAGGAAAGTACTTGAAAAAATTTCAAGGTAGGGTTTTTGTGAATCACAGTATAAGCAGTGCAAAATTATTTCAAGCCAGTTTTACCTTTATTTTGGTAACAGCATTGATTGGGGCAGGAATTTTAAGCCAACCTTTAAAAAGTAAATGTGAAGGTTTAATAAGTTGATTATACTTACAAACTGTAATGCTTTAGTAATGAATTAGCTTTGTGAAATTATCCAACTTATATTTTATAATAAAATCACATTTTATTATTTGAAATCTTAATTCTAATGTAAAACATAAAGTATTGAACTGCATGGTTCACTGGGATTAACTGTAAACTTTTAATTTGTGCAAGGTATCATAGTGAGAAGTAGGAGGCAAAGAAGATGGAGCAAAAATGTAAAGTATTTGAAGGACTCTTGTGAAGAATGATTCCAAGATGCTGAATTTAATCCTATTAGAAATTTGAGTGCAAGAAAATAATTTTAAGTTGTCCAAATCTTATTTTTGGTTGCTTTGCCCTTTCTTTTATTTTCCATCTCTTTTTTCATCATTCAGTTTTACAGTTTTTAGGTTGAGGACACTTTTTAAATTATAAATACAATACACTTGCAAGTATTTTTAACCAATATGGCCTTCATTAAGATGAAGTTCACATTTTTCTTCACCAGAGCCTGTTTCCTGAATTCTTATGCCCTCATCTGTCCCATCCCTTCCCTACCCTCCTCCAATAGAGGTGATCCAATTAGCTGAGATTTTTCTTGTTACCTAACAAAGAGGCTAAAAGTGAATGGGCACTGTGGGTATAGTTCAACTTTAAAACAACAACAACAACAACAAAAAACCCCAGAATAGCTGTAGTCAGATTTGATCACTTAAGCAGAAGTCATGCTAATCATAAGTGTTTTCTAGCTTTGAAGATTTTCATATGCTAGTTTAGGTTTTGGATTGCATTATTCCTTTGGTCAGCGGTCTCAAGCACTATTAGAGCCATCTCTTGACTGTTGAACCTTCTTACTAAAGAAATATAGCCAGATTCTATCACTAAATCTTAAGTCAGATAAAATTCACATGACATGTGCAGTATGAATGTGTTCCCATTTCTTTCATTTATTGTGGAAATTGTCCATCACATTACTGAATATAAAGATAACCATACAGCAATAGAAATATTGATGTTGTTTGGCCTAAAAGCAAGAAAATAGGGTCAGTGGCAATTCGGTTCTTTTAGGAACTGTAATTTCAATGTCCTGAAACTGCCTATTTGCTACATGATCTAAGGCAGAAAGTTATACCTCACAGCCATGGGGAGGTTTCTTCTTAAGGTGTGCAGAAGCTGGTCTGTGAGATAAAGAAGCTGGGATATTGTTTTGCACATCCATAATAAATGGGCCACACCAAGGGGTGTGTGAGAATCGATTGGAATCTTACCTCCTTACATCTACTGCTTAGGTCAGAAGAGCAAAGCACTGTACGGGAAAATGGTTATTTTTTTCAGAAGCTCAGAAACATTATTCAGGTTCTTTTCTTTTCTTTTTTTGCTTCTTAAAAAAAACAAAAACAAAACAAAACTACTGTTTTCCAACCCCTCTTCCAGATAGGCATTGTTTAAAAGTCCTTATTTGCATGTTAATATCCCATAATTAATTTTTTATCTCTAATTAAAAAATTATGTAATTCTGCCTTCAAATTTTACTAGGGCAATGAATTATTGGTTAAAAAAAAAGAGATAGATCATTAGGTATTTTAGTTTTTCAGGTTATCCAAGCCTTGTTAGTAATTTGATAATGAATTCCCTTTTATAAAATTTTGTCTCTGTTCTTGCATGATTTCTAATAGCAACCCTTTTTTCCCCTGAGGTCTTGGCCAGTGTTTTATTATCATGTACAAAAAGTGGTTATTGCTTAGTCCCATGCTTGAGGCAACAATGGTAACAGTCTCTTAATTTGATATAACACTTGCTTTTGCAGACATTAACTTAGCTGAATGTCATAAAGCTCTGTGAGATAGGTAGGAATTACCCTCTTATTTTTACAGAGTAACAGGACTCAAACCTAAAAATTCATGGTATAAATTCAGTGCTTTTTCCATAACATCCTATGTTGTCCTTTCTTAGAGGGAATCTTAGCAGTCTTCCTTTTATTGTTTTTGATTACTATCTCAACAGCCACCTGGTTGCTGTACAAATATTTTTAAAAAGTTAAGGCAGAATAAGTCAGGGAGGAGATTGCAGAGAGCCTTCTACCACTTCATTTCCTCATGTTCTTGCATCATTGGCTCCTCCCTGGCATTTTTCTATCCTCTATTTAAAAACTTCCACACATCTTGCTTCAGCTTAAATTTTTTGAATTGCGTAGAATTTTAGGAAACAAATAAAAAGAATCACAAATTTATCTCTGTGGTATTTTAAAATGAAACTCAGCATAGCTCAGACCAAAGCTCCCTCAGTGAGAACATCTGTGATTTTAAGGACAAGTAGGTCTAAGTGCATTATCTTTAAAAAATATTATTCTAGGCTAATCTTGACATAGAGCAGGTAAATAAAAAAGATGAGCTGTGAAAATCCACAAATAGGGCTTGAATGCCATTTTCCATGACAACGGGAGCTGCCCCATGAAAGCATTAATGCTGGGAATGTAAGGAATTTAAAATTGTACCTTCTCAGTTTTAAAGTTGTGTGCTCATGTTAATTAGAGATATACTGACATTTGAAGTATCTACATTAATACACACAGCTACTATACATTTGTGAACTGTGGCCAGAAATCTACTTTAATTGAAAGCAGTTTGCTAATCTGAATGTGATTATCCATTACATTTTAAGCTTTTAAGTTTTATATACTACTGCCCTTAGATACTTATTCTTTCTGCTCACTCCACTTTCTGTTTCTAATTTATACCTGAAAAGATAACCTGGCTTATTTTTAATGTCCTAGTAATGTTTTAGAGTAATATGGATGTGATTTTGAGGAAAAATGTTTTAATAGTTATCTTTTACTTGTTGTAATACTGAATCTCTTTTTTCTCTCTGACTTTCTAAATTGTTGGTTTTTCTTGCAAACCTTTAAGGTGCCCTGCCACTGAAATAAGGTAGGATTTAGGCTTATGGGATTTGTTTCCTGGTTTTACTTAAGTACTAAAAAAATACTATGGTCACACTATGGGTTTAGCCAGAAAAGTGCAGTATGTAAGAACTTGATAGAATGAACATTAAAGAGGCATTCTAGTTTTCCTAGTTTCATCCCTCCTCTTGATGTCAAGACATGCTTTTCAATTTTTGCTTTACAAATATATTCATAATAGCTTGATACCTTCTTTGGGGCAACTTTAGTGCTTTTGCTTTGTCTGTCTTACATTTAAAGGGAAATTTTATGTCTAATTTTTGCAAGCTTGTACATTTAGAGAATCTGCCTGTTATTTTGTGTCTGTTTAATGAAACTCCCACACTTACGTTTTGGACCAAACCCTGTGTGTTACACAAGATCAGTGAGAGAGAAGCTTCCTTTTTTGTAGGCCCAGAAAAAAAATTGCTGCAAAAAGTTTGTAATACTCTGGACTTGTTTCATTAAACCATTTTACTGGCACCATTAAACCACTGAGACCTGGGACCATTAAAACTTACTCAGTATTATTATTATTAGTAAGGTCTACTTTACTCTTTATTACTTTTCTCACTATACTAAGTTCCTCTGTTCTTTATTCCTTCGTAACGCTTACTTCATATTGTGCCATCACAGCACATTTGGTAATTTCAAGTTAATTGCTCAATTATCAGTGATAGTCATGAAATACTTGAAACATGCACAGTGGAAGAGTTAAAAATTTCAAAATAAGTTGGTGTGTCATAATCTTAAAAGTAGAGCATGCTAGTATCTCTAGACATGAAAATACACTGCCTGAGTTAGGCGTTTCAGACCTCTTAAAATCAGAGCTTTTGTCTAGCACTGCTAATTCTAAACAATATGTCTAAATTTGACCTCGGTTTACTTTTCAACTCTAAAAATTTGGTTTTGGGAACTGAAACTTTAATGATTCTGTTTGAAAGACTTACCAGAACTTCACAATTATAATATTCACTGTAAAGTGAAATTCAGTATGAGGTGGATCCATGTTGGATGCCAGTAAAGGAAACTGACTTACTGAAGAAACAGAACCAACTCTTTTTTGATTCTTGAGTCACAAAGCAATGCTCTAGTCAGAGGATAGTGTTACAGTGAATATTATGTTGACTATTAAAAAAAAAAAAGTCACCAGAAGAACAATGACACTTTGGGGACTTATTTTGAATCCTACACAATCATATTCTCAGATGCTGTCAAGATAACTTACCCACTGTGACAAAATAATTGTTGTAACTCTTTTGGCAACTAGGCAAACTATCATTAAATGTTGCATTAGTATTCAGTTTAGAGTTTTCTCTAAACTAATATAGTGCCAACAGCTCTTTTTTAGGTGCTATTATGGTTCTTTCACATTTTTATAGTACTGTAGTAAAGCTGAATTTACAGGCTACATTTGAAGGTGGAGTAGAGCAGCACAAGAGTCAACATTAAAGTGATTCAATATCTATTGGAGAAAAATTCGTAATTTGAGATTGGAAACAATGTGGGATTTGGGGACAGTTTGCTGAGAGTTGCTAATAAATTTCAATTTATTGGCTGTTCTCTGAACTTAGTTTTAGCTGTGGAGATAGGTTTAATCATCTTACATAGTCTCACATAACTTTCATTAATATTTAAAGGAATTAAGTATATTAAGAGAGGGAAATAAAACCATAATTTGAACATTTTGAGGTTTCAAATATAAGGTATTGAGGGAGTGTCCTCAAAACACTATTAGAGGTAAAATTTGGGAAAAAGATTTACTCAGGCACCAGAAATATTTTAGTAACTATTCAGTTTATAAAGATTGAATGATCAACATCTAATTCATTTTTTTGTATAGTTTTCTCTCCATATCACTCTCAGCATATACTTATATCTAAAGTACACATTTCATGTTATCTTGGAGTATGGGTATAAATACTTCACCAAATTTTTGCTAGCTCCAAACACTAAAACACGAGTTTAAATATTGCTATTACAGATAATAACATTTTCTGTGAGCTTTCCCTTTCAATTTTCCTGCTCTCACTCTCCACCCAGAAGGTAGAAACTACCACATATATATGTGATAGATATGCAAGTACATATATATGTATATGTATATGTATATATATATACTTCTCCCCTCCAGAAATTTCTCTCTCTCCCTCAGCCTTCTGTCTATTTCTTTGTCCTCTCTGGTGTTTTTCCAAAAGATTCAAAGTAGTTATAGTGTAAAGCAAAAGTTCAATTTCAAAGCATACTTCCATGGATGATTGGCAAAATCGACCTATCCTTAATTGTTAATCACTCAGTAATAGTGATAGTAATAGTTAATGGTGGTGGTGGTTGTTATTTGCTTAGCAATGAGGAAATGGCATAGGGCTTACAAGAGAAGAAAGATGGTCTCTAGCATAAGGCTTTAAACCTTGAAATTTTGTTAGAGTGTTTATGTGGTTGGAGTTTTCTTTGTATGCAAACTATACTGGACTTCTCTTTCTTTTTAGGCTACAGTTTTATATATACTTAAGTGAGTGAATTCATTAGTAAAATCATATTTTTTTTAAAAGATTTATTTATTTATTCGTACAGAACTGGGGTACAGGCCAGAGATGCGGAGGGTGAGAGGATTCACCAGACAGAGTGGGGAGCAGAACAGGCAGATCGACGAAGTACACTGCTGAGCAGCGGGCGGGTCAGGAGAGGTCTGCCGCGCCATGTGGATCTCCTCCTGGGCAGGCGGGGATTGAACTCATGCGGAAGTGGCTTAAGCTTCTTAGTGCAGTGCTTTAACCCGCTGCGCCACCAGGGAGGGCCCATATTTTCTTTTTTTATTTCACTTTTGAGCTCTTTTATTAATATGGGACACACAAGCACAACAAAAAGGTATGTTTGGCAATAATTGTTATTTTTTACTTTTTTGATCCAAGCATAGTAGATAATCAAGTGGTAACGCTAGTGGAATCCAAATGTGCACCTATATTACTTTTTTTTTTTAAGATTTATTTATTTATTCATACAGAACTGGGGTACAGGCTGGAGATACAGAGGGTGAGAGGATTCACCAGAGACAGAGTGGGGAGCAGAGCAGGCAGATCAACGAAGTACACTGCTGAGGGGAGCAGCAGGCGGGTCAGGAGAGGTCTGCCTCGCCATGTGGATCTCCTCTGGGGCAGGCGGGGATCGAACTCATGCGGAAGTGGCTTAAGCTTCTTAGTGCTGTGCTTTAACCCGCTGCGCCACCAGAGAGGGTCTATATTACTTACTTTTAATTATTGCCTCTAGCTTTCTGAATTTCAGTGACAAAGTGAGTAACAAATAACCAATGTTATTCCTACTGTGAATTTTATTTTCCTTCCATTACTACCTATACATAGCATTATCATTTAGGATGGATATTTTAGCAATAAATTTACACTCCTTTCATGACTGGCAGTTTTAAGGGATGGGAAACATTCTGGGCTTTGTCCCTGGTAGTTTCAGTATGTGAAAGCCACTGTTAATTTTGTGGTTAATTACAGGGAGTTTTTCCTTGTACTTATAGTAATAGAACATATAGCTTAAAGGCATTATCTAGGAGAAGACTCAGCAACTAATATAGGAAAAGTGGGTGGGTGTAGACAAGACAGTTGAGTATCAGAGAATTCATTTTAAGAACAATTGTAGGAATTTAGGAAATAAGTGATTCACTGGCAAAAATCAATAAGAATAATTTTATGTTATTTGTGTAAAGACTAATATATATGAAAATAATCATCTATCACACTCTATTTTTTTTTGTATGAGACTTTAGAATGATTTCATTGTAACTATGACTAGAATCATCCTGATATGTTCTGGAGCTGAGAATTGCATGAATTAGGTTTTAAATGTGATTACAGTTTTGAGATTTGGGGAAGCTCTTTGGAATCAGGTTGCTGTAAAGTGACTTAGTTTAATGAATCTTTCTTCCTCTTCTTTTACCCCTCCCTCCTTTGTGTTCTTTCTTCATTTATGGATAGTTTGTTTTCAATTAGTCTGTATGCTGCTTGCTAAGTTATAAGATAATATCTAACACATGGGATAATACCTACACATGTCCTTTAAATTGTATGTAGGGTCACCTTTTTGATTAAGGACTGACGAGTGCTGATTGGGTTTCTAGTGTGAAATAAAGGCACTCTCATTCATTTTGTGCAATCAGAGAAACTAAGGAACTCTTGGAATTATTTTTACTACTGTGAGGTAATGAAGATAAGATAATTGGAAAGAAATTATAATCTTTATTGACCTAGCAGTTTACTATACTTGAACTAGGATTTGTCAGATTTAAAAAGGGCTTGTCAAATGTTTACTTTATAAGAATAAGACAAAAGAATATGTTTTAATGGTCTAAAAGGATAATTTTTAAGTTTTATAAAGACCTTCTACAGTAAGATATTCAATGTAGCTATGAATTTGCAACCTTAAAGGGAGTGTTTCTCTGTCAAGTCTTCCACTTAGAATGAATTAGTCACAGCTCTGATGCTGGTTGTTTTTTGAGAATAGTTTGTTTTATGGATAAGGGGTTAAATATCCCATACATTCAAGAGGGTAAAAATGATAAATTATTTCAAGGGTATTAAACAGGACAATGATTTTTTCAGATATGACTGAAAAAAGGTCATGGATTTGTTAAGATATGATCATATAGAAAAATAATAGGATGGCAAACTGTAACAGTTGAAGTCTTCAGAGGGAATTAGCTGCTATTCTACCACAAAAGCTCTGTAAATGCTCCAACACTTCCCAGTTTATGTGGCTGGACAGGCATGACAGGCAGGGGTCTGTATTCAGTGAGACAATGCTACAAAAGAAATTTCTGTTGTTTGAGATGAGCAGTTACATGTTCTAGGCACTTTTTCATTATTTTTAATCCTTCCAAAAATTTTATTAAGATAGTTTCCTTCCTCCTAGATTCTCATCATTCTCTAAGTTCTGATTTTGCTTTTGCTTGTAGAACTTAAAAATGACTTACAAGTTTATATGTCTGTAGGTTTATTAAGGCCTGTTTTCTTCACTAGACTTAAAGCTCTCTAAGGATAGAGATTACAAATATTTTGTTTAAACATTAATATCAGTTTCTACACAGTGCCAGACACATAGGATGTTCCCAATGAATAATTGTTCAATGAGTATGAGTAAACCAGTTAACAAAAAAGTAAGATAAAGGAAAGAAGGAAGAAATGCTAGAAAGAAAAGTGGAGAGCTGGAGTTCAGACACAGTTGGTTTGTTTCAGAACACATGATGTCCTACTTCATAATACCAACAGAGTTTTACTTTCTTTAGAATATTCATGTTTGTAAGTTCATATGATAACATTTCCATTAATTCAGATGTCTTTGAGTACCTCAAATTTGTTTACAACTTAGTCTAAAAACTCTTACTTCTTGGTCCGAGGCTAAATGCCATGAAAAATGCCTGTCTTGTTTTTGTCTCATCCTGTTGGAAAATTGCAATATTTTGTGATCACAATTCTTTCTAGAAATATAGATTTCATATCCTAGATTGTTTTGGGGTCTGTTCCTCCTCATAAAGAGAATTAATGTCTTTCTTTTTGCCCCCGACATGTCCCTTAATTTAGGTCTTTGATTTTTTAGTAACAGGAAGAGTGACGTGTTCCCTGCTGAGTTTTTTTCCTAGAAAAGAGGTGTATCAGCTTTATTTATTTATTTAAAATAAGTATTATTTTATTGAGGTAACATTGATTAACAACACTATATAATTAATGGGATAGTTTTATACTTCCTCATATATTAAGTCACTACATCACACACACACCCAAAGCACCCATGGTCCTTTATTATAGATCAGTGGTCCCCCTGCCATTTTGTTAATACCCCTATTTTAGTCCCCCTCGAGTAGCCTCAATTCTGCAGTAATAATTCTAGAGTTTGTTTAGATTTACTTTTATCAGTTCCTTTGCTTTGTTTCTCAGTGGTCCACAAATGTGTGAAATCGGTTGATATTTATATCTCTCCTGATGTATTTTGCTTAGCATTTTCTTCTTTAATTCCATCATGTTGCAGCAGAGTTCATTTTTTTTTTATTTTATAGATGAGTAGTATTTCTCTCTTTCTTTCTCTGTGTGTGTACCACATTTTTTGGATCCACTCCTGTTTCCTTGGACACTTAGGGATTTTTTCCCCCTATAACTTGGCTATCATAAATAGGGTTGTGATGAATAAAAGAATACATATATAAGTTCAAATTTGTGCTTCCATTCTTCAGCTAGACACTTAGAAGTGGCATTGCTGGATCACATGGTATAGATATTTTTAATATTTGAGAAACCTCCATCCTCTTTTTCATAGGACCTGGGCCAGTCTACATTCCCACTAATAACACTAACGAGTGTTTCCTTTCCTCCACATCCTCTCCAACACTTGTTTTTTCTGGTCTTTTTGAGATGGGCCATTCTCACAGGTGTAAGATGGCATTGTGGCTTTGATTTACATTTCCCTTATAAGTAATAATGAGCATTTTTCATTTGCATTCTGGACATCTGTATGTCTTCTTTGGAAAAGTGTCTATGTAGCTCTTCTGCCATATTTTTTGATTGGATTAATTGTTTTCTGTTGTTGAGTTGCATGAGTTATTTACATATTTTGGATATCAGCCATTTGTCAGATATGTGATGTGCAGATATTTTTTCCAATTCAGTAGGGTGTCTTTCTGTTTTACTGATAGTTTCTTTTCATGCACAGAAGCTTTTTAGTTTGTTGTAGTCTCATTTGTTTATATTTGCTTTTGCTTCTTTTGCCAGAGAGATGAATCTTCCAAGACATCTCTGAGGCCAGTGTTAAGAAGTTTTTTTCTTGTTTTCTTCAATGTATTTTATAGTTTTGGTTCTTAAATAGGTAGCACTTTTTGATGTTCTTTGAACGCTGAGTAGAACTTTGTCAGTGAAATAGTGGATGAAGAGAGGGACATTCTGATACTGAGGAGAATAAAAGAAGCACAAGTACTGAACAGATAAATAGAATCAGGGCAATGAGGTTAGGGAACGCTGATGAACAGTTTGACTGAGATACACAGGATGTATAAGTTAGAAAATTCAATGTGATCATAATCATTGTTTTTTTATCAGCTAAGGCATTTGGTAGGTCTTAGGAGGCCATTACATTCCGTAATCAAGTGGTATGGCAAGATCTTTGCTCTTCAAGAATTAATTTAGTCAGAAATTTATAGAGTTGATTGGGGAGGGGAAGCTTAAACTAGAAAAACAGCTTTTGAGGATTATTGCAGTATTTCAGGCAGGAGGTAAACAGATTAAATAAAGATAGGTAGATGGGGAATTGAAAATTAGCCAGAAAGGAGAGACTTTGCCAATTTAAGATCAATAAAACTGGCCACTATGCTCATGAACAGTAGTCTAAGTGTTGAAAAATATAGTTGTACACTTGAAGTTATGCAATGTTATAAATTGATGCTACTTCAAAAACAAACAAAAAGTAAGACAGAACTTAAAACTATTTTTGTTAAAAGAAAAAAAGAGAAGATAATCAGACAATATGTGGGTGGAACATGAGGGAAAGAAAGGCATCACAATGTATCCTGTTGCTTTTCCCTGCTTCTGTTCATCACAGTCCTGACATTTTGAGAAGGTAGAGAGAAGTGACCATGCTACTAATTATTCAATGCTGAAATCCTTTGTCATCCCATTGGTTCAGTGCCCAGTGAAAATTAAATTTTGTTCACTCATGAAGGACTGGTAGGAAGATTTGATTTTGAAGGAATGAGACTATACCTGCAGGTGCATATACATTCCTCAGTGTTCTGTCTTCTTTTTGTATTAGGCACTTAACCATGTGCCTAATGCACATGGTGCTCAACTCTGTCTCCTATTAGCTTTTTAAAAATCTATTATTTCCTATTTATCTTTTTTGATTGGAGCTCTATTTTATCTGATATAGCTTAGACTATTCTTTATTATTATTATTTTTGACTGCCATTTGCTTGTAGGATTGTGTTCTGGTGTTTAGCTCCAAATTTGTGTTTGTCTTCATTGGTGAATATGGGTTTCCTGTTAACCACAGAAGTTTGGACTTTGTTTTGAAATCCATTCAGATATGAATCAAGCCATTCATACTTACACGATGACTATTGAGATATGTGTTTATTTCCTTTTGCTTACTTTAAAAATTAGTTTAGTATTTTCCTTTTTTGACATCTTCCTTTTTATATGTTATTCAGCTTCCATTTTCATTTTCTTACATGCTATGTTTATTGATTTGTTTGTTTGAAAGGTCTCTGAAGTTAGTATATGATGAACTAGTTTTGTGACCAACTTGACAGGTATCAACTTCATTCTGGTGGGATTCATTGTTACTATTCTCCTCCATGTTGTATAATTCAGGTATCTGTTACCTTCATCCTTGTAGTTTTGTTGCTTTATAATATCCCCTTTAGCATTTGTTTCATGCGTGGTTTGGTGTTGATACATTCTTTTAATTTTTGCTTTTTATTTAAGCTCCTTACCCTTCTTTCTATCTTGAATGTTAATCTTGCAGGGTAAAGAACTGAAAATTCCTTTGAGTACTTTAACTATCTCTTGCCATTCCTTTCTTGTCTGTAAGGTTTTTACTGACTGAAAAGTCTGCAGACCATGTGTTATTCCCTTAGAGATCACTCTTTTTGTTCTCTTGAAGTTTTTTATATTCAGTCTCTGCCAGTGGTTTTCAAAAGTTCGATTATAATGTACTTTTGTGGCTGTTGATCTGGTACTACTGTGTTTGGAACTTTGGGGTCTCTTGGATTAGGACTGCTGATTCATTCCACAGGTTGAGCTAGCTCTCAACAATTATTTCTTTAAATAAAATGTCTGTGCCTTTCTTTCTCTTTGCTCCTTTGGAGACTCACATGATATTGATGCTATTTCTCTTTAGGTTATCCCAAAGAGGTCTTACTGTGTTTTGTTTTTTTGTTTTTTTTTTCTCTTTCAATTCTTTTTCTCTTGTTGGTCAATTTGTGTGTTCTCTGCCATTATGCTTTCAAGCTCAGTAATTATCACTACTATGTGTATTTGTCTGTTGTTGAGGTTATTTGTTGTATCTTAAATAATAATTTAAAAATCGGTTCACTAGTTCTAGTTTTAGCAATGCCACATTTTCTTGATATTTATTGTTTTCCTTTTTTACCTCATTCATAGTTTGTCTTAATTCAGCAAGCATGGTTATAACTGCTATTTTAAAGTCCTTTTAGATATAATCTACAGTTATGCAGAATTGCACTTTGGTTTTTCTTTCTTTTTTTGCTCTAGCATCTGTGATGTGTTCCATCTATCTTCCTCTTTAGTTTTTTTTTTTTTTTTTTTTTTTTTAAAGGAAATAATGTTTCTGTTCTTTTTTTTTTTTTTTTTTTAAAGATTTATTTATTTATTCATACAGAACTGGGGTACAGGCCAGAGGCTCAGGGACGGTGAGAGGCTTCACCAGAGACAGAGTGGGGAGCAGAACAGGCAGATTGACGAAGTACACTGCTGAGGGGAGCAGCGGGCGGGTCAGGAGAGGTCTGGCACACCATGTGGTCTCCTCCGGGGCAGGCGGGAATCGAACTCATGCGGAAGTGGCTTCAGATTCTCAGTGCTGTGCTTTAACCCGCTGCGCCACCAGGGAGGGCCCCTCTTTAGTTTTTATGGGTTGTAATAGGTAACTTCTTTTTCTTATAATAATAAATTGACTTTGAATATCTCCTACAAGAAGCTGGATATAATCCTAGGTTTTTACTCATGATGTTAAGGTGTCTATTATTTCACGGCCTGCTCCCTGTGCACCTATTCTGATGACAAGGGCCCTGGTGATTGCAAAGGATTATAGGTAGGACAGTAGGATACTGAAAATTGTCTCCAATTAACATCAAGCATTCAAGCTTCCTACTATATCATGGGTTGTGTGGTTGTAGAACCATAGTAATCCCTCCCCCGAGGCTAACTGCCCTAAGAAATGTATCATGTAACCTCAACCTCTCGGCTATGGCTTAACACTGGGTGAGGACTGGAGTTGAGATAGGGCCATATAGGGAATTGGTTTATTGATTTTTTGGGTATTGGAGGGTAAATTTATTGGTCAGGCCATTATGATTCTGCCCTCTGTAGTTATCACCTGCAGCCTTGATTGTGTTAATGTAAGAGGCACTTGGGAGTGTGGGCTCAGGGAAAATGCCTTATCATGGACACCTGGAGTATGGTGTAGGCATGCATAAGTGTGCACAACTGGGCCTGAAGGCTGAAGCTATAAAGAGCAGCATCATTCAGAGTCAGGAGAATGGCTACAGTGGACTGGCTATGGATGACGTTGTGATTACAGGAAGCAGGACTACCAGATGATAACCAGAGAGAGCACAGAGCAAATGAATAAAGAATCACGAGGGGCTGGAAGGCCTCCCTGCCTTGCCAGCCTGCCCTTTGTCTGGTTGCCTCACAACATTTGGCATAGAAAGAGCATTAAAGCTTAAAAAAGCCACCAAGTGCTCCAGGACTATCCATCTGCCTCGATCTCCTGTGCCTTGCTGGCATTATAGGTAAGAAACATTACCCAGGGCAGTTTGTCCTGTTAAGATCCAGGTGCTTAAGCTTTGGTGAGTGAGAACATTCAGTTGTCTAGGTTTTGGCCCTGGATTGATGGTAAAATAGGTGTTTTGAATATCACAGCCTCAAAGTTTAAATAGTCACCTTTTTTATAAGGAGACATAATTAGTCAGGCTCTGCAGGTTTTGGCTTTAGTTGTTTTAGATTGGGAGCCTCAAATTTAAGTAAGTATTCATCACTCTACATTCTTACTTCTATGGCTCTCCACTGGTGCACTCTCTGTCCTGGAAGCCAGTTCAGTGGAAGTCCTTCTCTGATGTAGGTGTGGTCGCTGAGTTGAAAACAGTAGAAGGGTCCAGTGCAGTAGCTTCCCTGCCCTCTTGCAAGTTGTGTTACCCCAGTATCACTGCAAACACAATAAAATGACATTTTTTTCACCCTTTTCCCATCACGTGTTTCTGATGCATGTGATAGTCATCTGCTTATCTTTCAGGGAATGTTGTCTTTATTTTGTTGTAATTTAGTTGTGGATATGTGGGAGGTGAGCCTGGGATCTTCAGTGTAATACTACACTGAAATGTATTTTGATAACCAGCTTAGCTTTCTTTTCATTAGTAGCGTATATTTTTTCATTTTTAAGATATCATGTCTTTATTTTTTAAATCCAGGTAATAAAACTGTGCATGATTCAAAGGTATCATTTCACATCTATTCATGTGTATATACTACACCCCAGCTAAAGGACCCATCATCCTTTGCCATAGTCCATTGGACCTCCTCCCCACTCTGGTCTTTACCCAAACCCTCCCTCTCTGACAGGCTCAGTTCTACAGTCGGATTTCTATAGTTTGTTTTGACCTATTTTGCTTAGTATAATCTCCTCCAACTCCATCTTTGTTGCAAATGACGGAGATACTTTTTTTTTTTTAAAGAACTGAACTGATTTCACTATGTGCATATATGTCTAGACTACATTTTAATCAATTCATCTGATTAGGTCCTTAGTTGCTTCCATAACTTGACTATTGTAAATAATGATGAAATGAACATAGGCATGCACATATGCCTTTAAACTAGTGGTTTTGCATTGTTTGGGTGGATACCTAGGATAGAATTGCTGGATCTTATGGTAGGTCTATTTTTAATATTTTGAGAGTCTACATTCCCACACCAATAATGTACTAGTGTTTGTTTTTCTCTGCACCCTCACCAACACTTGTTTTCTTTTCTATTTCTTGATCTGGGGCATTCTCACAGGTGCAAGGTGGTATATCATTGTGGTTTGGATTTGTATTTCCCTAAAAAGTGGTGATGAACATAATCTTCATTTTAAAGTGGATTTCTTACAGACTGCATGCAGTAAAATCTTTTTTTTTTTTAAATTCAGTATGACAGTCTTTTTTATTTGGGTGTTTAGATTACTTACATTTTATATTGTTATTTACATGGCTGAATTCTAAAAATATAATTTGCTCTTTTTAAATTTGTACCATTTTTTCATCTTTTTTTCTTAACTTATTGAGACTATTATTACATTTAAATTCCTTTTTTGGCTCACTATGTTTTTTTGTTTTATTATATTTTATATTATGTTGTTTAGGATTTATAACAATCTTCTATTACTTGTCACAGTGTTTCTTCAAGTAATATTATTCCAATTCATATATGGTGTAAAAATCTTAAAATTGTGTATGTCTATTTTCCCCCATAGCTTTATGCACTTTTTGTCATGCATATTACTACAATCTATATTACACCCTCAGTTGATAGTTATAATTTTTAATTTGAATAGTCAATAATATTTTAAGGAAATTAAAAAAAATAAAAACTTTTATATTTACTCACATATTTACTATTTTTAGTGTTTTCTATTCCTGTATGTATCTTCACATTTCCATGTGGTAGCATTACCGTCTGAAGGTGGGATTATGTCTGCTGGTGAATTGGTGAGATTCCCTTAACTTTTATATTTCTGAAAAAAAATCTTTATTTGCTAGTTATAGAATTTCGGACAACTTTTTTGTTGGTCAATAGAGATTGTGATCAACTCTCTTTTGATTTGCATTGTTTTCAAAGTGAAGTCTTCTATAATATATATATTTCTGTATGTGATGTGTATTTTCCTTTGGCTGCTTTTAAGATGTTGACTTTATCATTGGTGTAGGAAATTTGATCTCACTTTTTTTTTTAAAGATTTATTTATTTATCCATACAGAACTGGGGTACAGTTCAGAGGTCCAGGGGTGGTGAGAGGATTCACTAGAGACAGAGTGGGGAGTAGAATAGGCAGCTGAACAAAATACACTCCTGAGGGGAGCAGCAGGCCGGTCAGGAGATGTCTGCCTTGTCATGTGGATTACCTCCAGGGCTGGGGATCGAACTTGTAAAGAAGCAGCTGCTGCTTGCTTGCAGGGCTGCGCTTTAACCTATTGCACCATCTGGGAGGGCTGATCTCACTGTGTTTTTTAAAGTAGATTTCTTAATGATCATTAAGTTTGGAACATTTTGAGATTCTTAGATCTGTGGGTTTAGAATTTCATTATTTATATCCATTCTTTGTATATTCCAATTATACATATGTTAGGCAGTTTGTAGTTATCCTACAGTTGATGGATTCAGTTCATGGTTTTTATCTTTTAAACATTTTTTATTAAGGTAATGTAATGTTTCATTATAATATATGTGTAAATCATAAGTCAACATCTCTGCATAATACATCAATTTCACTACTGAAAGTGCAATTTTATTCATCATAAAATTGACCTCTATTTTGTTCATTCTTTGTTTCATTTTGTATTGTTTCTATTCAGAGTCTTGAGTTCACTTGTTTTGTCCTAAAGTGTCTAATCTACTTTTAATTCCATGGAGTGTATTTTTCATCTACTCTTTTCATTGTGTCTTTCTCTAACTTTGTATTGTATTTTTAATTTCTAGAAGCTAATTATCTCTACTTAATATGTTCAGTTTTCTTTTAGTACTATGAACAAATAGAGTGCAATTGTAATAATATTTTTGTTCATTAATTCTATCATCAGTATAATTTCTGGTTCAATTTTAATTGATTTTTATATTTATTATGGGTTGTATTCCTTGTTTCTTTACTTACCTGGTTATTTAGCTTTTTTTACACCAGAACTTGTGACTTTTATGAGTGTTGAGTATATCAATATTCCTAAAATGTTTTTGAACTTACTCCTAGTATGCACTTGTAATACTTGTCAACTGTTTGTTTCTTCAAATGTTTGCTTTAGTATTCTGTCAGAAACAGTAGAATATAGCATAGGGTTAATTTCCTAACCTACTGACACAATATTTTGTGTACTTTAACCAATGCCCCCTCTGTTATGAATTTTTACATGTTTTATGATAGGGGAATAAGCTATTTTTGGTCTTGTGTGAGCTCTGGGAGATTTTGTTCCTGTTCTTTTCATTGTGTCTTTCTCTAACTTTGGATAGTTTTCTCACATACCTGCACTGATTAGTAGGTGGTAAATTTTGGTGAGGGCCTCCATAGGTCTCTGTACAGGTGATCTGTCCTTTGTTACTCTGCTCTAACAATTGTAATCATGTTGGCGTTCCTTTATTCCCAGATACATCTTTTTTACTCACTGAGACCATTTGGCTCTGCCTCTGCATTATAGTCATAATTTCTTCCTCTATGCAGTAAATTGGACTAAACGTAGTGTTGACCTTACTCATTTTTCCTTGTGCAGGAATCGTTGTTCTTTACTGCTTGATGCTCATTGTCTGAAAACTGTTTTCATACATTCTTTTGTTTTTCAATTTTTTAAAGACAGAAGAATAAATTCAGTTCCCATTAGTATATCTTATCAGAAGTAGAAGGCTCTAGAGATGTAAAGAAACATACATAATGTGTATTAAGCATATATTAAGAGTGCTTCCCATATAGAACATATTAAATAATAGATGGTTACTCCTGTTATTTCTCTGGCTGCATCCTATTCATCAATGGAACTTTATATACCACCTTCTATATGAAGTCTCCCTTGTTCTTTGTACCCATGTCACTTTCATTTTTTAAATATACTTTTATTAGGTACTAATTTATATCACAAATTTTGGGTTATTTGTGTTAGATCTATCTTGTTTATCCTTAATTTTCAGCATTTAGTAAATGCTTATATATTTGGTACATAAATCAATGAATAATCAAGAATTTCCTGAAATATTATGTGGTAGAATTTTTGACATTTTTGATCCAGAAGGAATGAGAAGTAATTTAGTTGTAGCAGGATATTTGAACAGAATGAAAGTGGAGAGGGTAAGATTTTGGGGTGCCAGAGAGCAAAAGATGGTTAGTTGATATTAGATATATAATGATGATGTTCTTGTAAAGGTATGCAGTATGGAATGGAGGATGGGAGAGACATTATATAGAAATTTTATAAGGTGTCAGTCTATAATTGAGATAGTAAGATTGGCAATATTGTGTACACATATATATTGTATACATAGTTGTAATTTGAATTGTTATAATAGAGGCTTTTCAAGCAAAATGCTGAGTGAACACTACATAATTCTTGAAGTAGATGAACTTTAAATGAATTGGTAGGGATGGTTTAATTGAGAAGAAGCAGAAAATAATTCTAGATAGTAGAGAATATTACAAAAACAAAAATAATAGTGCAGGGCATAATATTTGGAAAGAACAAAAATGGAACTTGCAGTTGGGCTTACTCTTATCTTCATTCTTGTTGTGATCATTTCTTATTTGAATCTCAATGCCCTTATCTGTAAAGTGGGTATGGTTGTTGGGAAGAGTATATAATGCATAGAGAACATTTATTTTATATCTGGAAGTCAGTGGGTTCAATAACTATTAGTTTCTTCTTTTTAGACTTTCTATATCTTCTGATGAGGAAAGGAAAATGCTTCAAGAAGGACTTTGTGACCCCTCATCACTTTGTATAAGCGCCCAGGTATAATATATATAATTTATGAGTTTGACTGATGTTCCCATTTATTTCTGATTTCTGTGGCAAGTGAGGATTGAATTGCATTTTTATGGACCAATACTAAGGCTTAGGTAACTTTAACAACCAGTTTCTTTACATTGTCTAACTTAACTTGTTTTCAAAACTATTGGGGTTAATGACTAAAAATACAAATTAAACTACTATCACAGTTCACTGTTTTTCAGAAGTGCTTTTATTTACAGGAGACATAGCTATTGAATGAAGATTGGAAAGATATTTTCCTAAGTCTTGAACTCATTTGTATTCACTTATTTATTTTGTGAATAAAATCAGTTTTGATCTGAATTTCTCATCATGAAAATAATAAAAGATACATAGTTAAGTTTAGAAATCCTTGACTTAAAAACATCATATTTTAAATCTCTAATAAGCTTATAAAAGACAATGGTGATATGTACTTACAAAAACATTTGATACATAGGGTTTTTAAAAAGTGGTTCTAAAAAGTGTAACTAATCTAGAAAACAGAAATCTTTTGTTTCTTCACTGAAGGAAAAATTCAGGACTCTGAGTTAACTAACTTTGTATTTGGTTAGTAGAACTAAGGAATTTAGAGTCAAGGGGAACAAGATGAAAAACCTATTATTTCTGGAGCCAATTTTCAGCATTATTATGGTTCTTGAATACTTGCATTGACACACACACAGTTCATAGGTGTAGTGTATAATGCTGCTGATCCTGCTAAATAAAGAGCAACCTTATAGTCATCTCCCTGATATCTTAACTCCTGGGACTGAATTAGCAAGGAACTCACATGCTGTGGCACCTAACTTCATCTGTTGCCTTTGCAGACTGGTTCTTTGCATTTATGAATCTTAGTCTGTACTTGGAAACAGTTGCTTGGTAGAGTCACCTTATTCGTAGTTTAAGACAACTTGTCTTCAGGAAGCTTGTAACCAATTTGAGGGACTGAGTTTTCATGAATCTCATAAACTCTTCTATGGGGCTTAAATTGAAACTAAGAAACTGACAATATTGGTAATTCAGCATTTGGCTAGTTTTGTGACTATTAATACATCTGTAGTTCACCTTAATTAATCTTAGCCCAATCACATGTGAAACTGAGTTTAGTCTTCTGATTTTTGTCTCTGGTGAGCATTTTTACATACTCTTTCAATCTAAATATGAATTAGAGAAAATATTAATCCCACCCAAGAGATGCAAGGTTTGTAGCTCATATGACTATATGTTGTGAAATAAAAAAAATATGTGTTATAATAAATTGTCATTTTTATATTACATGTGGCTAATTTGGGATATTTTAAATGGTCCATTAATTCAACATTTCAGGATAAATTACCTATTGGTATTTCAGAGAAAAATGTAACTATTAACTTTAAATGACCAGTAAATGGTTACGTATATTCAGTATTTAGGACAAAGTTATTCTATAAAAAATTATTTTCATAAGAAAATATATATATCTTATGTTAAAAATTCCATAATAATGGTAAAATTGCTATTATACTATTAGTTATTCTGGGACTCGATTCATAATTTGTGGGACCTGTGATAGTGACAATGAAGTAAAGAGCTGTTTGAATAATTGGTGTCCTTTGTTACAAACCACTTTTTATGATTGCAAGCAAATTATCTTTAGATACATGCTACTTTTGGGCATTGTACAATGTTATTGGGTTTCTTCTTTTTAAGGGTACAAACGAAGAATTATTTTACCCTCCAAATATTTGATTTTGTAGTTCCACCTTGAAATCTTTATTGTTCAAGTTGAACTATGTGGAGAAAGAGTAAACTTAAAATATTCACTTGTGATGTTAAAATTTGGTTAACATTACTTTGTGAAAAATACTGACTTAAAACTTAAAGGAAATAAATCAAAGGGAAATTATTTTGTTTTGACTGCTTTATAAATCTGATTTTACCTTTTAATAAATTTCAGTATAGTCAAAGATTTATATTCTAATGTATCTTTATTAATTTAGATCTTCAAATGGGCAGTAATGTCCACTTGGTAAATATGTGGGATTAATGGTAATTTACCACCTGTGTCCTGAGGCATCTTTTTTGATTTTTGCATAAAAATTGCCATCATTTTCTTGTGATTTAGCATCTAAAAAATTGGATGTAAAAGGAAAAAATTAACACTAAAAATATGACTCGTGAAAAAAGTGAATCACACATAAGGTCTTAAAATAAGAAGGTAAAAGTTAGACGTGTTAGATAATAGATTTGGATCCACTGAAATAATGTGTAAAGTGTGTTCCTTAAGTCATGATAGTAATAAAAAGCATAGTGTCATCCTTGCTAGTATAAGTGGAATAGATTTTATAAGCTAGCTTAGTAACTTTGGCTCAATTTCTCTTCATTTCTGTGTTCTTTGTAAAATAATGCCGTATGTTCTGTGAACAGCCTGAATTTTCCTCTTATCCTGGACAATCTTAAGTCCAACTTGGCTTTTGACACAGTCCAAGAAGCTGCTTGAATTAGATAAGAAAACTTGGATACTCATCAAACCTCAGCAGATACTTTGACACACTCTTAGCTCTGATAAGAGTGTCATAATTTTAAAGATTACCTTTCCTAGTGCAGAAACTTCATTAATAAATGGCTTTATATATCTTATGAATGACTGAGCACCCTGCTTTGCTAATAAGTCCTCTGGAAAGTTATGACTTTTTGGTAATGGTTTTTGCTTGTGGAGGGAGGAGTTTTGAAGAGAAGGTACTGATGAGGTGTCATATAATTTTACAAGTTGCATAACTGCTTTTAACTACAAAAACTATCTCTAATTAAAATAACAATTGTGCTTGTAATTTTTTCTGAACAGCTGGTACTACAGGGGGTCATTACCTTAGAGAGCTTGAAAGTAATCGTACTCCTGATACACGAGTTATGTAGTCTTCTGTTTTATAGCAAAGCACAAAGTTTAAAGCCTATAGTAGAATGTTATTTGAAAGCTGTCAAACCATGTTAAAAAAGACTGCATCGTCAAAAGGCCCTGGTGGCCACGATTCTGCATGTAGCCTTGTCTTATTCATTATAAAATGCATGTTTATAAAGTTCCACAGAGCATCCAATTCCCAATTCACTTATATCAGCAAGACTTAACTTGCTCATTAATCTAAATTCTTTTGCAACTTTAATCTACATGTTTAATTAATCATAAAATGAGGCGGTAAGTAATTTCAGCAATGTGTGGCTTGTTATCAGATGCATTTAATCACTCTTCTGTGAGCTCATTTGGAAACACCTGAAGATGTCGAGTGCAGTTTGAATAAGCATAAATTATTCTTTGTCAGTGTACTTCACTCAACTAATAAGACATTAATTTAAAAGGCACTGTTTGTCATTTTTAGATCTTTACCAATATTTTTAGCTTAGCAATATAACTCTAATTGTATATATGATTCACAACTAGTGCCCGACATAGGAAAGGGTAAGAGTTTAATTCATTTTTCTTATTTACATGTAATTATGTCATGCAATCTTAGTTTTTAATGAGGATTAACCATCTTGTAAGTATTCATATGCTTTTGGAATAAGGTACTATTGAATTAAGTTGGAAAAATTATTTGTTGTTACAAAGGCTCAGATTCCTTGTTTCTTGCCTTGGTTAGCTATGAAAGGTTGTGAGATTTAGGAAATAGCATTGATCTGAACATATAGGTACTATACAGAGATTATCTGATGAAGATACAAACTTGAAACAATGCCAGTAAAATAACTACATTCAGCTGCCTTAAATAACAACATACATAATCTTATATAGGCCAAGAGAACCTAAAATAATGGTTTCATCTCCCCATCTCTTAACAATATTGCCCAACTGATAGCATTTTTTAAAAAGGCAAAAGCAAGAACAACAATAACAAAAGCCCACTCAGCTTCAGAAAAAAAAAATTCATGTGAGCTGAATGAGTTATATATCTCAATGTCAGGAGTATAGGAATAAAAATTGCATTTTATAGGATGTCATCACCTGTCCTGTTTATGCCATGAGAGCTGTGACACACGGTAAGAATAATTATCTCAGTGGAAACAAATTTATTTGCCTGCCGTGGAGCAGCCCTCTTCATCTCACTCATGAGCTCATCTCACTCCTATGCTATCTATGGATTGTCAGCAGTGAGCCAGAGGAATGATTCCTGAAAGAATATTGGTTTGAACTGAAATATAGTCTTATTCTCCATTTTTACTTGATGTGCACACCTCTTGGGTTTCTTCCTTTTGTTAGAGATCCTTTACTCTGAGCTAACAATTATTTATATATCCATTTCTTGCCCTAAACCTCATAACTGTAGGAAAAAATTTTCTATTTGTTTTCCTTCTAAGGAAAAACAAAATCCTGGGAAATTACATTTTTATAATTCAGATCATACAGGCCATGACCGTACATCACAATGAAATGCCATTAACCTTCATTTCACTTAAAGCACTACAAATTATTTTCTTAGAACCACTGATGAAACTTCAAACATTGGAACCTCCTTTAGAATCATGCTTGCAAAATAATATTTCACTTGAACTTAACTGCTGTGTTAAGAATACTTTTCCATCAACTTATTGGATAGAAACACAGTCTGATATGAGGGCTTGCTGTTGTTTATTCTTGATATGAAGCCATTCACTTCCCTTGCTCTCTCTGCTTCCACCTCCTGGCAAAATCTGGCTCATTTTTCCTAACAGATGTGTTTTTTACCTTGTTTTAAATGTGAAGAACGAACACAATATTCCCCCCGTCATTCCTACTCATGTGTGAGACTGCTCTCTTTGTCCTATTTGTCTACACAAAGTCAACTTTTTATTTTATAAAATACTATTTATTACTGGTATATAGTTGTCTGGATGATGTCCAAGAGGAAAACATTAAATTCAGTTCCATGCAGCTTTTATACACTTGTATTAGAATATGTGTTTCTGTAGAAACAGGTTCATACAACTATAGGTTAACAGTGTACACACACTTTTACCCACTCATAAACAGGACATAACCACGTAAACATGCTTCTTAGTGGAAACTCCACAGTTGTTAGAATGCACATGCTCAGAAAGGTGAGCTGCTTCAGTAGATCCAACTAATAAGAGGCTCTTCTATCCCTAGCTGACCATCTGAGATAGCCTAGCTGGACTCTGATTTAATTCATAATTCCCATGACTGAAGTAGAGCTTGCTGATGAAAGGGGTAAGTTACTGTTGGGAAAGGATTCGCCATTGACAGATCACTGTGACACACAGGCATAGTGCTTTCGGAGAAGTTTGAAAGTGCTGAGTGGCTAGCAGAGTCTTTTGCTACGTGGGACTTCAAGAGTGACATAAATGAGAATGTCACAGTGATGTCAGTTATTAGCAACACATCTCACCTCAAACTACAAGTTTCAATTTATAATACTAAAAAATGGGGGAACAATGTTTTATTCAGCTATGTTATTCTCCCAGTTTCATAACTAGGAGAAAGGGCTAATACCTGTCCCTCTCCACCCCTAATTTTGCACACAAGTGGAATTCTGTCATAATTTTTACTGAAAAGTTGATGCATTATTTCCTATAAACATCATCATATTTTATGCCTACCTGTCTTTTCTTTGAATCTAGGATTTATCTGTGAACATTGTCTTTCTATAGCAAGCTAATTTTTCTTAACTTTTGTAATTGACTTTTATTAGAACATTAGTTAGGCATCTTACCAAAGTGAATTTGATAGCTTCATAAGAAGTCCTTATGCTAGATATTCAAAACCATTTGCAGATCATGTTTTAAGGATTGATATAGCCTTATTGACATATAAAAATATCTTTGGGTTGTAGGGATGGGTAAGTGTAAAATTAATTTTTTCTTTGTAATTTGCAAGGAATGGACTAATTTGCAGTTGTGTTAACTTTCTTAGTGTTTTGAGCTTAGAAGCCTGCTTTTTTTTTTTTTTTTTTTTTTTTAGGCAGCATTTGAATCACTTGTATATACTTAGGATAATAAAATAATATAGTTTTAGAAACTATTTCCCCCAATACCCAAAAAATATCATACTGGCATGTCACTCTTGTCATGTTAGCAATATGTTAGCATCACTATTTCTTCCAATTCTATTTTATTTGCATCATTTGCATACTTCCCAGTATTATATTTGCTAATTCTGGACTTTATAATAATTGAGGATAACTTTCACATTTAATTCTTTTTTCATGTGGCTTCCCCTTTTGGAAAGTAGTAAAGAAGTAAAGTAAGGAGATGGATAGTTTCTTGGTTTTTAGTATTATGTCACAAAAAAATATTTGAAGTATACACAGGGATGTAGTTATAGGCAATTTCCAACTTAAATGTTAACATTCTAAAAGTTTATTTGGAATTTGAAGTGGATTTCTTGTATTTATATATATATATATATATATTACATTATTGATTCTCCTTTCAGGTGTAACTCCTATAAAATTACCACTACTGAGACACCCAAGAACTGTCACTATAGTTTTGTGCTTTTGAAATGTGTATTTTTATGTAAATCATCTCAGAGAGTAACTTGGCTCCTAGGACAACCTACTTTCCCCCATTATAACTGAATCCTAGTTAACTACTAACTGTGAAATGGTTTTGATATGAAATGTCATTTTGAGATCTAACTTTAATAACAATTTTGATAGATTTTTTAATAGTAAGATTTGATTTTTCCTATCTCCATACTATCAGTGCATAGCAGTGAAAGTAGAATATCCCTTAACATGGAATTTGAGAGGTAAGAAGAACTTTTTTTTAAGATTTATTTATTAATGAGCACAGAATTGGGGTATAAGCCAGGGTTGCAGGGGTAGTGAAAGGATTTGCCATTGACAGAGTGGGAGCAGAACAGACAGATTGACAAAATACATTGCTGAGGGGAGCAGCGGGGAGACAGGAGAGGTCTGTCTTGCCATGTGGGTCACCTCCGGGTCAATGATCGAACTCATACTGAAGCGGTTGCACCACCAGGGAGGGTGGAGGAGAACTTCTAATATCCCCAGATACAGTTTTCCTGGTTGAGGGAATGGGAAATGGGTGACCTGTTAGCCCTGGTATGGAGATGTATGCTGGTTTGCACATAAATGATATCCTATTGGTAGTTTATGTATTTTAAGAGTGAAGAGGAAGCATTTTCTAATTTTGCACTGATGAGCCAAAGGCTGGAAAGTATAAATACTGCTCCTCATTTACCATGTCGCACAGTCTATTATAAATATTTTCATTTCATATCTATTTACTCTCTCACAGCACTTGAATAATTTTGGTTTTGGCTTTTAAATGGTAGGAATGGTGGGAGTAGGTAAGTTTCTAATGCCAGAACAGTTTCAGAATGCACTGTTGGTTAGGTCTAATCACATGAGGTAACTGGCATTTAGGAAACAGCTGAGGCTGACTCAAAATTAAATATTCTGATTATGTGACAATTCACTTTAATGAAGTCCACTTAATTTAACATAATATTAAAATATTAAAGTATTGTTTAACTATACTATTTCCCTTTTTAGTATCAAAAGAAAGTTCTATGAAAGTACAAATAGGTAATAGAAAATTTATTTGGTTATGTGTTAAATATCATCTTGATCCACAGCAATTGTATTATATTGTCCCTCTTATTTCAAATCTGGCAAATTATATACATTTTTGATTGTCAGGGCTAAGTATGGAAAAAAGGATGATAATGGGTGGTGGAGGTGAGAGGAATGGTATTTAAAAGGCCCAAAAGATCTTAGTTGCCAGTTTAAAGAAAACAGTTTCCCAGAGAAATACATTAGCTCAAAGTGTATGGGGAAATTATTTTTCTTAATCTGGTAAGTTTTGGGACTAAAGAAACATTTGGAAAATTGAAAAGTTAGTTGACTTTATGCCTACCAAGCAAAAAAATCCTATTCTTTATCATCTAAGCACATAGTTGGGTAAATCACAAACAGAGCTACCCAGTGTATAGGTTGCAATGGCAAGAAGCCAACAGTGAAATCAAACTCATAAGCACCCTATAGAAAACCCCTCAAATTACTGCTGTGCTGTTTCCAGCTGTATTGCCAGGGAACAAGAGCTGTATAGATTTCTGTGGAATGACTGGGTTACTTAACACAGCTTGATTGGCTTTGTTCCTGCCCCTTGTTCTCTTCGTGTGACAGTTGACCACCATACTAGTTTGGTTTGATATAAGACCGAAGTGAACACAACCACTGATAGTCACCTTCTTTGCACTCTGTTCTCCCTTGCTTTCATGCCCAAGCCTCACACATTCTCTGTATATCTTGCAAAAGGAGATATATCATAACTGAGTTTAAGTAAAGCAAGGTTATTGAGTAACACTGTGTTCTGTTCCCCAAATCCATCAAATTTTTGAGTTATTTTCTTTTTGTAAGTATCTGAATTTGTGCTGTGTGAAAAGAATGACATCTTAGATCTTCCTAATTATATTAGCTTTCCTTCATTTTATACCATGTTGCATCAAGTTCCTTGAGTTAGGGTGATTATTCAGAAGTCGTTTAGCCTTTTTCTCTTGCCCCTGGAAAAACTAATAGATAATTACTTCTATCTTACAGTATTTCATATATGAAGGTATCACACACTGGAATATCTCAAAGGGTACTTGATGGCTTTGATTGCTATAATCCATGAATTAAAGAAAACTTTCAGCAACATATTTGGCTCTTTCCCTGGTATATAAAAGCTCATGGGTTCACATGGTCTAGTTCTTTTTAAGTTAAGAAGATTTCAAACTTTTTGGACTATTGCTTAGAGAAAGATTGAAATCTATATTTTGCCTCAGTATGCAATGTAATATAACTGAAATAAAAGTTTTATTGAGCAGTACTTAGCCTTCAAAGGTGCAATGTGTTCTGTTTTCTTTTTCTTCTTTCTTTGCCTACCCTTATTTCATGTTTCTTGCCTTTTCTCCTTCTATTTTAATAAAAATTTGCTGATTGGTACTTAGAAAATTGACTTTAAATTTATTCAACAAAATAGTTTGAAAAATATTATATTAAACTAAGCAGGCTTTTAAAAAGTATTAATTTTTCTTTCTTTTTTTTTTTGGTAAAAAACTGAGTCTCCTCCAAGAACACTAATTCCATTGCCTGTTTTGGTAAAATCATTAGGAAGATAAATTTTATAATTTGCTAGTGGCATGTAGCATATTAATAGCACTGTGTATTAAGTGCTTAATTATGCCAGATGTTGTGTTAAATGGTTTATATATATTTGTCATGAAAATTTTCTCATTTATTCCTCATAATTACCCTGAGAGGTAGAAACTGTTATTATATCCATTTTTGTAGTTGATGAAATTGAAGCTCAGGATGGCAGATCAGCTTTTCCAAGAGTAACACAGTAAATTCAAATTTAAGATTGATGAACTCAGTGTGTTCTTTTACTAAACTTGAAAGATTAAGTGCTTTCATGAAGTGTCTGTAGCACTAAATAAAGAAAAATAGACCTGTAATGATGATTGCCACTTTTAATAATGTAAACTAGAAATTGAAACTTCTAATAAAATAATTTTCACTCTGTAAAGAAAAGCAGAAAGAAGGAAGGAAGGAATGAAGAAAGGAAAAACACCTTCCAGAGCAGTGGATAGAAAAATTTACTTATTTATTTAAATCTTATAAATTAAATCTTGTGAAAGTTTTCATTTTAAGGAAAAAATAGACATATATGAAATTATATCTTACACTACAGGCCAAACTATTTTAGCAAGTCAGAGGAACTCAATATGAATGAAAAGTGGAATTTTCCTTTCCTTTTCTATGACTATGTTTGTTGAAGAGAAAAACGGAGGAAAAAAAGTGACCGTCATGCCTGGGTTTGAAGAACAAGTTGTTTATATGTGTAACACATTGGACAAATTGTTTGGGATTGCTTTGACTCTGCAGTAATGTGACCACTGAAATTCTTAAGCAAGGTGTGGGACTATCAACTCCATGAAACTAAGTCAAATAAGAATGAGTATTTGTGAAAGTAATTCACTTACCTCAATTTTCCAATCACTCTCAGTAAAAGAGGAAATATTTTAGAAAGAAAATAATGAGTACAGTTGACTTTTAAGACCTTTTTTTTTTTTTTTTACTGTTCCAACCCCGGTTACATTTCTATGTATAACACTACACAATTTCAGTCTCTTCTTTCTCTTCTACTAGTTCTCCTCTTTTTTTCTTCTTACTCATCGCTTATGTACCTTCTTTCATTTTGCATTCTTATCTGCATTATAATTTTTATTCTCATAAAAAATGATGCTTTATCTTCTAAAATGCAAATGAGGCTTATTATTTCTTATTAAAATGATGATATAAAAAGATAACATTCTCTGCTTTTTTTCATCTCTCTTTCTTCCATAATCCAAACATGTACTTTCAAGGGGAGAAAAAATATGTTATCTTATGTGGTTATTGTATCACCACTAAAGTGAGAATCAAAATTTCTGCACTTAAAAATTGGCATTGGCCCAGATACTTCTGCTACACTAACTATAAATGGACCTTTATAAGCACACTCTTACACAAGGAGATGGACTTGTACAACATGTAATTGCTAGATGCTACCCCAGAGGAGAATTTGAAAGCAGGCAGGTGTGCTCTAGATGTAAGCCTCATTGAACTCAAGGTCAATATTCTAAAACCAGCCTCCTCAAGGGTACTCAGACAAGGTAGAATAAGATGAATTTGGATTCAAAGATAAAAATTACAAAATGTGTTTTGAAGCCTAGAAGAAGATAAGAAGCACAACTTTTAGTAATGGTAGTGTGTACTAAGAACATGATTGAGATGTGTTGATGAAACTCCCAAGTGGTACTTAGGGTATACATATTTGGTTTATAAATATGAGTGTGTTATATTGGACACAAATATACAAACCATGGGGCAAATTTTGTGTGTTGGTAAAGTGAGGTGCAAAACTTGAAAAAAAAACATTTGTGTATTCAGACAAGATGGAGGAGAAGGCAGAACAGCATTATTAAGAAATTTCAGAGATGGTAGCTTATAGTTTCCTTGATTTGATTGTTTAAAGTAATAGGTTTAACGTTACTCTGGTATGATTTTGCTTATATATTTCAAAGAAAGTCTTTAGGTAGAATCCAAGTTTATACATTTTTAGGTATGGCTTCTACCAGTGATTCAGGATTCTTTGGGCTCTTTGATCATGTATGTGCTATCAAGGTATCAGCTCCCTACAGTATCATTGGCTTTAGTAACTCAGGGTGACTTAAAAAAAACAAATTTCTTACTTTGAAGTTACATTTGTTTTATACTTTGGGCTTTAAGTGTAACCTTGGTCAACCTCCTTGTTCACAGGCAGGAGTTGGCTAATTGAAAGTGTACACCTTGCCAGAAATCTATAATTTACATAGGTAGGCCTCTGCCTAACTCTTCATCACTCTTAATGTCAGTTTTGTTCATTTATCTCTTTCTATAAATGACAGATTATTCAATTTTCACTCATTTTAACAACTCCCATTAAATACTTCCATTTTATCTGCACAGTGAAAGCCAATTGTGTACATAGTGTCAGGATGATTCCCTAATAATCTGCATTGTAATATATTCTCTGGGTCATATGTGCTTCATGAAAGAGGGATGGAAAGAACTGGCATTTATTGAGGACCTGCATATGTAGTATTATTTAATTCTCATCAGAACTCAGAGATGAAAATTACATTTAGGAACCCTATTAAAAGAGTAGAAGTGCCGCAGATGCTTATTTAAAGGACTTTGTTTTAAGTAAATCCCAATTTGTACTTGCCATTGTTGTGGCTGAAATGAGAAAGATATAAGTGAGATTTTAGGATATAAATGAGAGAATGTGAATGATAAGACATGAACTATTACAATTTGCTTCACCTTCCTGGTGAATTATTGGAAATAATGCACATGAAAAAGGAAATGGCACAGTAATTAATAAAATATCTCTCAGGGAAGACAAAGATTCATTCTTATAGACAAGTAAGGAAATAATTCTAATTTACTTTCATGTAGATTGACTAGATAAGGGAGCCTTGGTAGAACCATAGGCATGAACCATTTTAACATGTTCACTTAATTTGTCTCCTGGGAAAAGGGTATTCTGATGCAAGAGTTCTTTGATGACAGAATGATGTAATTTTTTAGCTTCTGTTTCCTTTTGTCCCACTCTTAACTTCATGAGGTAGTAATCAATTTTTTTCAAATAGATTTCTAAAACAAATAGGTAGTGTAATATGTTTTAAAAATATAGAACCATTTTTTTCTCTAAACATCAATATTTGTGGTGACTTTATCAAGTTTCTGTGGTTAATTTTTAGCTGATGCTCATTTTAATGGAGTGTGGTAATAAATATGTTCATAGTCATTTATACATTTGTTTTTAAATCAATAAACATTTTCTGAGGACTTAATATATCCCAGATATATATGTTTGAGACTAAAGTATGGATAATATAGTAAAACCAGTCTCTAAGTAACTTAAACGCTTAGTGGAGAGACAAGTAAAGAGAAAAATTATAATAATTTTTAAGTCTTATAATAAAGATGCGAATGAAGTAAGTTACACAGACATTTGAAATTTGTTGGGGGAGAGTTAGGGGAAGGTTTTATAGAGTAATTTAACATTTGAACTCCTTAAAGGAACACTAAGGAGGTATTTAGAGGGGATGTGAAAATAAACTGTACTTTAATGGGGATATAGCTTTTTGAACCCATTGAAAGGAGCTGGTATATCTAAAGAATTGTAAGAGTTCAATAACATTGCCAGTGAAGAGGATGGGGAAATGGCTTAGGCTGGAAAACTACACTTGAGAGGTTTTTGTGATCTAGGTAGTTATTTGTTCCTAAGGACATGGAAAATGTTTAATTTCAACTAATTAATTTTAGTAATATGTGGCTTTTCCTATTACTTTACCCACTTTAATGGGGTTTCTGTGATATACCTTTTAGTGATTCTACTATAGCAAATGTCATATGAAACTCTTAAAATGATAAAGTTGTGATGCAGAATGATGTGATGTGTAAGGAGTTTGGAATGAAGTATTGGAAAAATTGCCATCCTCTTAAAATGGTTTTTTTAAGTAACCAGTACTTGGTACAAGTTTTCTGAAAACTTGTAGGTCAGTTAAATGACTTAAGTCTTAAGTAAGAAGTGGTAACATAAAGACAATTTATTTATGGTTAATAGTTTTTATTTCTATTTTAAGAGAAGAGCCTGAATATGCAGAACATGCAAGTGCATATCATTTTGCTAACTACAGAAAAATGTTAACTAGATGTATTTAAGTTTTTCATTCTGTAAGATACTTATGAAATAAACTTTTAATGCTTTATTTCAGAGGCAGGTTTCATTTTCACATAATGAGAAAGCCCTGCTTTATGATGTTATTTAACATCATTTTCTTTCTTCTAGAGAAACACCTCAGCAGTTCCAGAATTCATTTTAGAGAAAGTATAGTTTTTTTAGCTTTAAATTGCATGGATAGGTCACTGTCACAGAGAGCATGATATGCTTTATAAGTTGAAAAGTTTTCCATCAAGTAATAACAGCAGTGAAAATTGTCAGAGAAACAACTAATTAATCTCTGCTCCTTTACAGCTGTTTAATGCAATGCATAACTAAAAGTCCTGTTAAATTAATTAATGATTTCAATTATGAACTTTTCTCCAAAATGTTATGATTCGTATCAGACTGATAAAGCAGTGACCTGAGAGTGTGAAATCTGTGTTATGAAGAGAGTCGCCAGTTAATTGATTCACAAATTATTTAAAGTTTGTTGCACCCAAGGGAGTGTTCAGTTTCACGACAGCTATTTCTTAAAGTGTACAAACTCCGTTTTTACTTTGGAATGTCTTCAATTATTAAGCTCAATAAAATGCCACCATATTTCTGGGACGATGAGTAACCTTTGAATTTATGATTTTACATTGAATAAGTGGGAATTAAATCTATGTTGGAAAAGAGAGAAGTAGGCTAAATTATCAGTGACTCATGGTAGTTTTTCAAATTGTTTTTACTTTAGAAACTTTAAATAATTTCTAAACACCCCCTTTTTATATATTTTGTTGTATTTTAATTATGTTAAACATATTTCATGTTGAAAGACAATATAATCATGTATTCTTAAGAAATTTTGAATGGATGAATAACACAATGTAAATTGGTTAGGTCATTGATGTTTGAAGTGTTGGATTGCTGGTAGGTCTAAAATGCCTGCTTACATATTGGAGAGGGTACTTACTTTACAATTAATTTCTATAGCACACTGAGTCTATTATATAATATGTAGGAAAAACTTTACCTATAATTTAAATAACAAATAAAAGTATACATATGTACAAGAAGGGAAGGAGTGCTATTAATATTTCATAATATATTTATTAAAGTTGGGATGTTATGGCCATAAGTTAGAATGCTTTTTAGATTGCTCATGGCTAACCAAGGTGGTAGAGAGGATATATTATGAAGCAGAAGGAGAAGCAAGGAATTCTCTGGCCATAAGTGGTGTCTATATTATGAGTGGACCTTATCATCTTTTCTCTTCCATATACCTTTTTCCTTTGCTTATAAGTAGCTTAAAAAGTCTAATGCTTTTGGGTAGCTTAAAAAGTCTATTGCTTTTAGGGTGACTAAGTGATACCCTTAGCAGTTTGATACCAATTTGATAGGCAGTATTAGAAAGACACTTTAAATATAACATGAAGAACAAATGTTTTCCTTTAAAGAAATTTGTCTCTAATTCTGAATGCATGTATTTATTTATAAGATGGAGCAGGAAGCTTATATTCTGGAAAAACACTGTATTTGCAAAGTTTACTTATTCTTGTGACTCTTCTGTTTTACTTGTCTCATTTTTTGACCCAGGAAAATTGCTCAAGGAGAAGAAAATAGAGGAACAGTATTATTAAAAATAAGTTTATCTTTGTTAAACTTGCTGCAGGGCAAAAAAGAAATGGACTTGAAAGGGAAGTAAATTTATACTAATTTTTGCATTGTAGGAAATGTACTATTTCAGACACTGACTGACTGCTTCTGTTTTCTAAAATTAAGGAGCCTATAATCTCAGCACCATTAACAAGTGCTGTCATTCAGATACACAGTGTCTGGCTGATTTAAATAAAATGAAATGAAGATAGTTGTTTCTGGTCCCTTGGCTTCACTCATTGCCATAAACATATGCTCTGCGTCCCGCTTCTTTCCATCTTATTTATGACTTTAATTTGTTGTGTGGGCTGCGCTAGAAATTAAATTTAATATAATTCTCCAAGGGACCCTGTCATATAATAACATGGTAATTTCTGTGTATCCTTTTGAAAAATGAGGAAATTAATTCTTCCTGACATGTTCTAATTATTCCAGTGTGAACGGCAAATCCGTTTTTCTTAGCCCCTGAAGTGTTATAGGCAAATGGCTGGTGTTCAAAGCTGAGGTGCTAATGCTGACCAGCAGTGCGTTTAATTTGAAACATGAGCAGACACCTTTCAACACACCTTTGTAATATTGGAGTACTTTACAGAAATTAATTCACTACTTATTTGGCAGCTTAGCCTTGGGGTTATGTTTTTTTATTCATCAATACTATAGCAATGTTAGCATAATATTTCCTGTTTCCTTTAGTGCTTGACATCTATGTATGGAACTTAAATGTGCAATGGATAGTTCAACTATATGAATGAAAGAGAATCCACACTTTCAAAATACCAGTTGTATGCCAGTTGCCTTTATACTTTATAGAGAGTTGTAGTAAAATCGTGAACTTAATTATAGTCTATGGTTAGCAGATTTAACTGAAATTATGTAGTACAGGAATTAATGGGACAATCTTGCTGTGAAAAGTACTGTATATGCTGCTGCTGTCCTGCTGCAAAATTTCAAATGTGCAAAAATTCAACTTATTATATGGGAGTGATGCCATACAAAGTCAGTTTGTGAGTAGAATTTATGTAATGGGTGTCTCAAGTTCTGAAGTCTTCCTGATAGGAAGAAGCTTTAACTTTCAGGATAAAGGATTAAAACCATTTTTGAGGTACTATGGCCATATGACATGTGTGATTTGGTCATTTGGAGTATTTGAACTTATTCATAGATGCTCTATGCAGTATTTATTAGGGGAACATCAAAAAGGACATTGGTTACTTGGTCCTTTACCTGTTACCTTTGTTGTAAAACTAGCTGTTACCTACATTTTTCTAATTAAGTCAATTATTTGTGTCAACCCTAATATAGTTCCTTTGTTTCAGTGAGCAGTTCATAAATGCCATTACATATTGGTCACATACTGTTATAATTAACAAGAAATATCAGTACATGAGATCCTATTTAAAACAGAAGATGGAAATATGATTACAGTTAAATAAAAGAAGTACAACTGTGTTTAGATAGGCTGTAATCAAGATTTTTCTTGTATATCTCTGTAGTAGGGTCTCTTCAAATTTTAACTTAAATAGGAGAAATAGCAATGTAGTAAATAATTATTCTGATAAATAGTATTTATATTAACCATATTTTCCCCCTGCTGGTCATCTAGCTGCTAGATAAAATTTTATTCTGTACCAATCTAGTCAGGAATACTGTCAGTTTCAGGTTATGGACAAAAGGAAACACACTTATGACATTTCTGTCTTAGTTTTCCTTATACTAGCTCAGTGGGAAAAGTGGGATTCTTTTAGCCAGAAACTGTAGAGAAAAGATTCTTAGCACATCTTGGCACTTTTAAAGTTCTAGGAATGGGCAGGAGAACGTAACAATATGCTTCTTCCTGTTTAAGTACATGTCACTCTGTACTGTTCTTGTCAAGTAAAGTTATTTCAAGCTTATTTCTGTAGTTTTGGAACATGAAACGGGATATTGGTAGTCACATTGTCCCATCTTAGTTTATATACTATACTGTTGCTAAGGTTTTCCTGATTCTGGACTTCTTTGAACTCTAGGGGAGGAAGGAAAATTTAGTGTTTGTCTGTTCCTTTTTTTTTTTTCACTGAAATTATAGAAGAATTTCACCAGATAACAGATAACAGAGATAATGGTTAGAACACATCCCGATTCCTATCAGAATCTGTTCAGCGCATGATGGATCATTTAAATTAGTTCCATGAAGGAGTTGAGTATAAAGAATCACCTCTATTCTTAATGTATTTCAAAATTAAAGATCCATGAAAAGTTGTTGACCAGGTTAAAATAAACTTCTCATATGAACAATTATGCATATACCTTGTTCCATTCTCTTTCAAGGAAAGAAGCTGCAAACATTTTTATATGCCTCCATCTTGGGATGCTACATTCAGTGGATCCAGTAAGATAAATAAAAAGAGGTAAATAGCCCCTAATTTTGATTTTTTAATATGTTATTTGACCTCATTTTTAGTCATTTAAATAAAAAAACTCATAATTTGAAATTAATGTCTAGAAAACTATATTAAATTTATTTTTGTACAATTTTTTTAAGTCAACACTGTTACTTTTACATACTTTATTGGATTTTAAAAATTAAATTAATGTGGAGATACAATGCCATATATGATCCAGAAGTATATAAGTTCACACCTATTCAGAAGTATATTACCACACCACACCCACCACCAGCACACCCACAGTCATCCACCATACCACACTCGGGCTCCTTCACAATCTGCTCCTCATCCTTTTCACTTTCCTTGTGCTTCCTCAGACCTGTAGTTAGATTACTAGGGTTTTGTTTTGTTTTGGCTGATCCTTTGATTAAGTGAAGTCATCTGGCATTTGTTTTTCTCCATCAGACTTATTTTGGTTATCATAATCTCTGCAGTTCCATTCATGTTGCTGCAATGGCAAGAGTTCATCTTTTTTTTGTTGTTATTTTCTAATTGTGGGTTGTGTGTGTGCAGACATGCATCTATAGTGTGTCTGTAGTGTATCTTTTTAACCCACTCATCTGTTGTTGGGCACTTAGGTTTTTTCTATAACTTAAACTAGTGTTTTTGCATTATTCAAGTAGATACTTAATGGATTTATTGGATTGTATAGGCTATCTGTTTTGAGTATTCTGAGAAACATACTATTGTTCATAGGGGTTGGACCTATCTACATTCCCAACAACAGTATACGAAGGCTCTTTTCCCTCCACACTCTCTGTAACACTTGTTTTTGGTCTTTTTGATATGGGCCATTCTTGTGATATGAAGTGGTATCCATTGTAGTTTTATTTGCTTTTCTTGATAAGTGATGATGCGCATTTTTTCATGTGTTGGTTGGCTGTATGCATGTCTTCTTATAAAAGTATCTATTTATTTCTTCTGCCCATTTTTTGATTAGGTTATTTGTTTTATTGTACTGTATGAGTTCTTTGTAGATTTTGTCAGATATATAATGTACAAAAATTTTTTCCATTTAGTAGGGCATCTTTTCATTTAAAGGTCATTGCTTTCACTGTACAAAAAAATTTAATTTGATGTAGTCCCATCTACTTCTTAATTGCTTTTATTTCCCTTGCTATTGTATTTTGAGTCACCATAGATATCATTGTACCCAGTGTCATGAGGTGTTTTACTTATGTTTTCTTCTACGTGTTGCATGGTTTCAGGCCTTACATCCAGGTTGATCCATTCTGAATTAATTTTTTTTTGTACAGTGAGCAACAGTGGTCTACTTTCATTTTACTGGTTGTGACTGCCCAATTTTTTCAGCATTATTTGTTGAAGAGACTTTTTTCCTTCATTGTTTACCCTTGAACTCCTTTGTAATAGGTTAACTGTCAATAAAAGTATAGGCTTATTTCTGAACTTTCAATTCTATTCCATAGATCTGTATGCCTTTATATATATTTGTTTATTTTAAAGAGTAAGTATATTAGAAAGAGGCAGGGGAGGAAAATACACTTGCATAGACACAAGCCAGCAGAAAGAGCTGCCCTGAAAAGGACGAGTTTGCAGTGAGAGAGGCCTGCATGGTTGCAGGCAGATGGCCTTAGGAGAGTGGCCTCCACTGGGGGAAGTCAATGCAGAGAAGTCCCAGTAGGAGGCTGCTGCCCTGCAGAGGGAGAGAGCAGGTGGAAAGAAACACCTGCATAGGCACAGGTGGGGAGAGGACCGGCTGCCTGTGTGTCTTTTTTTTATTCTGTACCATACTGTTTTGAATGCTATAGCTTGTAGTATGGTAATACCTACTTTTTTTTGTTTGTTTGTTTCAGGATTGTTTTAGCTATTTTGGGCCTTTTGTATATCCATATAAATTTCAGGAATGTTTGTTCTATTTCTTTGAAGAATGTCATTAAAATGGTAGGGATTGCATTGAATATTTATCTGGTTTGGGTAAAATGGTTGTTTTCACAATGTTGATTCTTCCAATTCATGACCATCTTCCATTTCTTTGTATCTTTATCTGTTTCTTTAAATAATGTCTTATTCTTTTCATTCTATAGCTCCTTTACATCCTTTGTTAATTTATTCCTAGCCATTTAAGTTTTTTTTATATGTTAGAATTAATAATTGAACTTATTTTCCTAGGGAGGCTGTAACAAGATACCACAAACTGAATAGCCGAATGTAACAGAAATTAATTATCTTATAGTTCTTGAGGGTAGAAGTTCAAAATGAACATGCTGGTGAGGCCATATTCCCTCTGAAACCTGTAGGGCATCTCTCTTTCCTTCTTCCCAGTTCCTGCTGATTTGATGTCATTTCCTTGGCTTGCAGCTGTGTAATTTCAGACTCTGCCTTCATTGTCCCATGGAATTTTCCTTTTGTCACTTGTTACTTTACATGGCCATCTACATATGACACTGGTCATACTGGATTAGTAGCCCACTCTACTCCAGTATGACCTCATCTAATTTTATCTATGTTATGTTCAGATAGAATTACATTCTGTGTATTAGAACTTTCTATACTTTTCTGGGGAGGACACAATTCAACCCATAACTCTAGGTATTTATGGATTTCTTTATCTTTTAAACCTAATGCAGATAGTGGATACTTTTAAAACATACTCTCCTATTGCAATGTTGTTTGTTCATTAATTCTGCAAATGAAATGTTGGTTGATTGGAATGTTTGTTATATATTAAGCTTCCAAATTTGTTGTGCTGTGTCTTGTTGAGGTCTCTCATCTACTTTGCTCATATACTTGCCTAATGAAAGTAGTGCATTATTATGTTAATTATGTTAATTCAATATTATGTTATGAATTATGTTAATTCAATAAATATTTTTGAGCACCTACTGTGGCCCAGAACCATGACTGAAACTGTAGGGCACACTCCTCAACTGGTATTGTACAAAGTTGATGTTTTTGGTCACAAATATTCAAAGAAATTGGTCCTTTCAGTCTAAGTAAGGTGTCAAGTAGCATTTGGGGTGGCTGGACTCTTGAACAGAACACTAGAGACTACTGTCCTTGAGGTTTTTCCTTTAGCATGACATATAAATATTAGCACTGTCTCTGTGCTCCATAGCATATAAAAGATGGAAAGCATTTCTGTGTTTACAGAAAAGTGTAGGTCATCACTGCTTTCCTGGAGATTGTAATCTGACTGAAAGCTAATGATTTATAATGAGTGACTTAGAATGAAAGCCAGTATGTGATAAATGACAAATGAGAGATCAGAGATTTTAAGAGATAGATTTAATTTGATTTAGACTGCAAGTTTGGTAAATTAGTTTTATAAGAGATGAAGAAACACTATAGACAGGAAGTAAGGTAAGAGCCAAGTTATGGGTTTGCAAAAATATACTGTGCTCTTGTGAGTGAGGAGTAGGGCTTTATTTTTATGAGAAGAGGTTTGTATAGAATGTTATGAAGGACAGAAAAGTGGATTGGAGTCAATTACTGCAAAAATGATTTAAGGACTTGGATTATGTCTTAAATATTTTTGGTCAGTTATAATGTCTAGGGAGACTTCTTGCATATAGTAAGTGAACAGCCAAAAACTTTTGATTGATTGGCTAGTTGAATCCTTAGAAGTGGGGATGCTAAAATTAAAAAAAAAAATAAGAAAATAAAACAGTAGCATATTCTATTTAGATCTAATATAATTAGCTATTTTAATAATTCAAAGGTTGCTTATTAATCTGTTTTATTAGTTACATAGATATTTTATGGCTCACTTATTGTGTATCCTCACCTTGTATAGTTTAGTAATAATAAAAACACAATAATCAGTAGGTTATTGAGCTGGAGAGAAGAAGAACAATGGCCTTTTTTTGGGGTGGTCAGGGAGAAACTCATTGTAAATTAAAATGCTTATTAGCTCTCTTTCAACACTAAATTGCTTTATCTTTAAAATGAAGATGTTTGGAAGAATTTTCTATTTCATTTCTTCAAGATTTAAAATTCTATGATTCCAATGTATAGAGTGTATTATTGTGTAAGTTTATATTCTTAAAGGAATACTTGCATACAGATTTTATACTTTGGTCTGCAAGCTGATATTTTGTGTGTATATCATTATATTAAGGCAATTTAAAGTTAGTCTGGAATTTGAAAAATATAGAAAAACAAGCTATTAAAAATAAGAGTGTGTTTTACAGTGGGGGGAGGGAAATGCCCTGGACTATGGTGATGGCACATGGGTGATTTGGTGATGGGAAAACCAAGGGGATTGCAACTGAGATGGAAAAATGCACAAAAATATGTAAAAATAAACTATTATAAAATTAAAAAACATGGGCCCTCCCTGGTGGCGCAGCGGGTTAAAGCACAGCACTAAGAAGCTAAAGCCATTTCCGCATGAGTTCGATTCCCGCCTGCCCCGGAGGTGACCACATGGCGTGGCAGACCTCTCCTGACCCGCCCGCTGCTCCCCTCAGCAGTGAACTTCGTCGATCTGCCTGTTCTGCTCCCCACTCTGTCCCTGGTGAATCTTCTCACCCTCCACATCTCTGGCCTGTACCCCAGTTCTGTATGAATAAATAAATCTTAAAAAAAAAATTAAAAAACATAAGAAAAAAAGTGTGTTTTAAGGCTAACTTTTCAGTTCTTCACAGCATAACTTTCTTCAAAAGAAATTAAATTTGACTGCACTTAAAGTCGTGATTTTTACAGAAGTATACAAATTATTTTTGCTGGGCCCATTATCTGTATTAAATTTGATTGCACTTATATATTTTGTAAAAATAACACTTTTATTTTTGTTGTACCCATTATTGGTATTTATATACATTCATTCTTAATCAATAGTTATTTTCTTTCTTATTGTAATAGAACACTGAAGAAATAGTTCTTTGCAATTTCACCAGCTGTGCAGATGAGTTCTCAGTTAATGTAACTTTAAGTATGAACTGCAGTAAATGCAATTATTTATTTTGCAATGAAGCACTACAGCAATTATATACTGATAGTAGCTGGATCAGAGGGTAAGTTGAAATGTTACTATGGATACAATATCTAATACAAATTTGAACACTAGAAAACACCCAGATAATATATAAATGCATCTTTAAAAGTTGAGTGCTAATTTTTCTGTGACTCTGACTATAAATTAGACTATAGTACTTTTCTCTCAGGTGGGTATTTTTATTTTTAAAATCTCTAGAGGTGGTCCTCCAGACAAATATTTGATGTAGTGTTCTATTTACTTAGAAAACATTTATTGAACACTTGCTTATGAACCAAATGCTCTACTAAAGGCTGGGAATACAAATCTAAACAGGAACAGATTCTTAATGTCAAGTAGCTTATTGATGAGAGGGGGTAATCAGATGGAAACACAAAAATTATAATTGATATGTTATATAGTGGTGAAATTTTATATAAAGTATGTGAACTAACAGAAAAATAGATGAAGTTTAAGAGCTGGAAATTTTCATCAAAGCAATGATTGTCAGTCAGGCATTGATAGAAGACTAAGAATGCAAAGTAAATAAACTCCATAATGGTGTAATAATGGAATCTTTGTTTTGATTGCTGTTCTGTCCTTGTGTCTAGAATAATGCCAGGAATATGCTATGTATTGTAATAACTATTTTTGAATATTGAACCAATCAGGAGGCAAGGGCTGCCATGAGGCTGAAATGAAGAGAATGAATAGAAATTGCCAAAACCTAGTGACCAAGGAATATGCACTTTATTGCTTTTTTGAAAAGTTGTAGTCCTAAAACTGTAAGAATACATATATAATCTTGAAGGACTTTGTGTTGCATTAAGGAGTTTGGACTATCCTGTAGGGATTGAGAGCTACTAAATTTTAGTTTGCTATTGAACATTAGACACAACATAATAGAAGCTACTTTGAAAAGGGTAGTAACTTTTAGGTGAACTTAATTCTTTTCATAACATTCTATTATTGTCAAACAAGTTAACACCCCCTGCTCAATTTGTTGCTGCTCATGTGAAATAGGGAATAGATAGTCTGAACTTACTAAGTTAGCGAAGCAAAATTATCTTTCTCATATCTCCTGAAAGTAGGTTAAATAGCACATATCAAAACCCAATAATTTTTAAAAAAGATTTATTATTTATTCATACAGAACTGGGGTACAAGCCAGAGGTGCAGGGGCGGTGAGAGTCTTCACCAGAGACAGAGTGGGGAACAGAACAGGCAGATCAATGAAGTACACTGCTAAGGAGAGCTGCGGGCAGGTCAGGGGAGGTCTGCCACACCATGTGGATCACCTCCGGGACCAGGGATCAAACTCACATTGAAGCGGCTGCAGCCAGCTTGCAGAGCTGCATCCTAACCCATTGTGCCAGCAGGGAGGGCCCCAGAAACCAATAATTTTTTTTTAAAAAAGGAATAAAATGAATTGGATAGATGTTATTATAGTACTGATGTAGAAATACTCAAACATGTAAACCAAAAGTGGCAAATGAATAATCTAGTTGGTTGCATTTTTCTAGGTCATATTTCAAATCTGACTGACTCAATATTGTCTTTAAACAGACCACACAATTCTAAAGTTTATCACTTCCCCAAAATCTTCTTGCATAATATCTTTACATATTTTTTTGTGAATATATTTGCTGTTCAATGTTACAATTCATATTTTGGTTGATACAATTCATTCTTAAAATATCTTCCTTTTGGTTGATAATATAATTCATTCTTAAAATATCTTTCTTTAATAGAACAAATAAAATGGAAAACAATGATTGAAATTTTTTTAATAAAAACTTATCTGCTGTTATCATACACAGAGTAGAAAAGGTAAAAAATATCACCTCTTACTTATTTCAAGTGAAATTAATACTGCTAGTTTAGAAGTTTTGATTATTTTAGCTTTGGTGATTCAAGTTGGCTCAAGATTTCCACAGGGAAATAGGAAGATTTTAAAGGCTTCGACATGTAATTTTGTAATCTTGAAGCAGAAATCATATAGTCTTATAAGCCTTATAATAATAGAGTGTTGCTGGCTGTATAGCAGGCTCTAAAATAATACCTATTGAATAATTGTTTTTAGTATTTGAATCATGGATGTAAAATCAAATACACTGGGCTCTAGAATCACCTGGAGAAAAGTTAACCCACATGGCACAGCAGACCTCCTGTCTTGCCTGCTGCTCCCCTCAGCAGTGTTATTTCAATCTGCCTGTTCTGCTCCCCACTCTGTCTCTAGTGAATCCTCTCACCCCTCACACCTCTGGCTTAAACCTCAGTTCTTATATGCATATTTTTTTTTTTAAAGAACTGATAGAAAAAGTCTACTGCTGAATTTTTTTTAATAGATATTGCTCCAACTATGGTTTCAATACCAGTAACTGGAATAATTTACTAGATCTAAGTGCTTATAAAGAATGCAGATTCCTTTATAAAATTTTTATCTAAAACTTTTCATTGAAGTAATAGTGTGTGTCAGGTGTGTTATGATTAAAAATCAGCATGCATTTATATTTATCCTATTTTAGTTTAACCATTAAAAGTCAAATTCTATCCTTTAACATATAATTACTTTTACCATTTACCTACTCTCTTCTCCCCCTTCCCTTCTCTGGTAACCACTAATTGGTCTTTTAGTCTAAAGTTTATTTTTATTTTATTTAGGTCTTCTGTTTGTTTTCTCTGTGTACCGAATATAAGTGAAACCATAAGGTGTTTTTCTTTCTTCATCTGACTTAGTTCACTAAGCATGATTCCCTTTAGGTTTGCCCATGTTGTTGCAAATAGAATTTCATTTATTTTTAATAGCTGAGTATATATTGTGTATACTGCATCTTTATCTATTTGTTCATGGGCACTTAGATGATTTTCAGCTCTTGGCTATTGTAAATAATGCTGCAGCAAACATGGGATGCACATACCTCTTCAGATTAGTGTTTATATATTTTTCAGGTAAATATCCAGAAGTAGGATAGTTGGATCATATAAAATTTATATTTTTAATATTTTAAGAGTCTGCATACTGCTTTCCATAGAGAGTACCAATATACACCCCTACAAATGGTATAGAAGTGTTCCTTTCTTCCACATCATCTCCACTCCCATTCTTGTATCTTTTCTTTGTTTAATAGCCATTCTAAGGGTTATAAAGTGATAGCTCATTATTGTGTTGATTTTTATTTCGTTACTAATAAGAGATGTGAACATGTTTTCCTGTGCCAATTCATCATCTACATGTTTTCTTTGGAGAAGTGTGTATTTAAAAATTCTTACCATTTAAAAAATTTTTTGTTGGAGAAGTATTGGTTTATATAATTGTTTGTTTTAGAAGTATAGGCTCTCCCTCTTCAGGACTGTTACCGCACTCTTCCACTAACAAAATACCCATAGTCCACCACATGTCCCATTTTCCCTCCCTATTTTATTCTCATCATTCTGCACCCTAGCCCATGTGTAGAGCCAGTTCTACCTTTAGATTTCTGGGGCTTGTTAGTAATTTGGCTTTATCTAACCCTTTGTTTTGTTTCTCTTTGTTCCATATATATGTAGTACCATCTGTTATTTGTCTTTCTCTTGACTTATTTTACAAAAAACTAGTCTTCCCCAGCTCTGTCCATGTTGTTCCAAATAGCAAGTTTATCTCTTTTGACAGCTGAGTATTACATTGTGTAAATGCATATTTCCTTTCAAATTAGTGTCTTTGTGTTCTTCAGGTAGGTACCTAGGAGTGGACTTGATACATCATATGGAAGATCCATTTTTAATCTCTCAAGAAGCCTCCTGTTTTCCATAGGGACTAGATGAGCCTACATTCCTACCAACAGTGTAAGATGGTTTCCTTTTTTTCTACATCCTTGCTAATTTGTTTTTGGTCTTGTTGATGTGAGCTATTCTCACAGGTGTGAGGTAGTATCTATGTGGTTTTGATTTGCATTTCTTTGATGATGAGTATTATTTCCTGTACTTGTTGGTCATGTGTATATCTTCTTTGGATAAGTGTCTATTTAGGTCTTTTGCCCATTTTTTGATTGGGTCATTTGTTTTCTTTTTTGTTGAGTTGTGTGAGTTCTTTGTAGATTTTGATATCAGCCCCTTGTTGGATGAATGGTGTGCACATATTTTCTGCCATTCAGTAGGGTTTCTTTTTGTTTGAGTGACTGTTTCTTTTGCTGTGCGGAAGCTTTTTAGTTTGTTTATATTCTCTTTTGTTTTCCTTGCTATTGGAAATGAATCCACAAAGACATCTCTGAAGCTTATATCATACTGTGTTTTGTTTATGATTTATTTCAATGCATTTTATGGTTTCAGGTCTTACATCCAATTTTTTAATCCATTTTGAATTGATTTTTTGTGTATGATTTGAGATAGTTATTGCCTTTCATTTTTTTTCATGTGGCTGTCCAGTTTTCTCAACACCATTTATTGAAGAGGATTTCTTTTCTACAGTGTATATTCTTGGTTCTTTGTCATAGATTAACTCCTCTGTAGTTGTGGGTTTATTTGTGGTCTCTCATCTAGTCCATTGTTTTGTGTGTCTTTTTTTGAATTCTGTATTTGAAAGTAAGAAAAGAACTTCCATGTCTTTGTGGTTTGGATCTGGATATTTGTTCTCATTCTGTGGTATAGTATTCACTTAAGGGTTCAGGTTGTACTTTGTTGTTGTTGTTGTTGTTTTTAATCTTCCCATTATTTGATTTCTAAATACTAAGGGGACAGAGATTCTACTTTTCCAGTAGATGGCACTGTGTGCCGGAAGAGTTTATCTGTGCTGGTTTGGCAGTGAGTAGGAGGAGGTCCTGTCTTTGGAGTTCTCGAGAACTATGGTGGGTCTTCCCTCAAGCCCGTAATTAGAGTTCAATGCATGATAATGTATATGAGGGATCTGTGATAGTTTGTCTGCCTGCTGGCTCCTTAGAGCTTACTTACTCCTTAGAGCTTACTCCTTAGAGCAGGAATCTGGAGATCCTGCTAAGATGGGCCCAACCTTGGGCCCTTTCATGGAGCTTACTGAGGCTGTGTTAATTTCTATGTGATGTCCGCAATGGCAGACCCACCCACAGGCCCCCTTTAAGGAGCATTACTGAAGATATGTTGATGTCTGCAGAAGTTTGCTTCTGTATTCCCAGGAAGTCACCTACATTTGTGAAGGATTGCTTCCCAGTCTATTCTGCTTTTTATAGGGCCCCCTAGCCACTGGGGCTCACCTGTTTTATTTAGGCATATTGTTTGTTTTTTCTGTTCCACTTATGCTGGGATTCCCTTCCTCTGGCTGTTCTCCTTAGTATATGCTATAATCATCTATTTTTCTTTCAGAAGTTTTAAGATTTGTTCTGTTGCAATATAGTTGTAAGACAGGAGATGACCTGTCTTCACTCTGTCACCATCTTGCCCCATCCCAGTTACTAACTGTCGACCTCAATTCAGCATCTTGAATTTAGAATTACTAGCATCTGGAGTTGGTTTCTATAAGGTTTATTTTGATCAAGTCACTAAATTAAAGTGCTCAGTCTATTATAACTACAAATGTAACTTTATTTTCTATTTCAAAATTTCTATTTCAAAATTTAACACTAAACTTGCATGTCTGCTTTTCCTTTGACCTCCAAGCTGAGTTTCACCTTCATCATTAATCTTATATACATTTTTAATCAATTTTTAAAATTTTTATTATAGAGTTCTATGATTTTTTATGTTTGGAAATTAACTCCTTAAGGAGTTTGCAAATATGAGCAAATATTTTTCTTCCATTCATTCAGGTGTCTTTTTGCTTTGGCCAGGTTTCTTCTGCTGTGCCTTTTAGTTTGATGTGGTCCCATTTATTTATTTTTGCTTTTGTTTCAGTTGCTGTTGGAGTTGAGCCCCTAAAAATATCTCTAAGGCTAATGTCATGGAATATTTCTTCTATGTTTTAGGTGTTATATTTGAGTCTTTAATCCATTTTGAATTACTTTTTATGTTTGTTGTTAGTTAATACTCTCACTCTCATTCATGTGGCTGTCTGGTTTCCCAGCACCATTGAGTGAAGAGGCTTTCCTTGCTCTCTATCTCCTTTGATGTAGATTAGTTGTACAGATATGTGTGCTGTTATTTGTACTATCTCAACTCTGTTGTGTCTGTTTTTATTCCAATACTGTTATGCTTTAATTGCTATCACTTTGTAACATAGTTTGAATTCAGGAAGTACTTTACCTACATTGAGTTTTTTTTTTTCTTCAGGGATGATTTATTTTTATATTTTGGGTTTTTTTGTGTTGTGAAATGAGTATCATAATTTTTTTTGCTTCTGTTTTTCTATTTCTGTGTAGAATGTCTCTTGGATTTTGATAGAGATTGTACTTAATCTGAGAATTGTCTTAAGTAACAGTCATTTTAATGATGCTAATTCTTCATATCCATGAATAAGAAATACCTTTACACCTCTTTTTTTGTCTTATGTTTAATCAATATCTTATAGTTTTCTATGTACAAGTCTTTCACACCTTTGGTTAAATTTGTTTCAAGGTATTTAATTTTTTGGGGGAGAGGGTGTGATTGTAAGTGGGATTATTTCCTTGAGTTTTCTATTTGCTAGTTTGTTGTTTACATATAGAAACACAACACATATTTTTATGTATTCATTTTGTACTCCACATCTTTTCTTATTTCTAATAGTTTTTAATTCGGGTCTTTGGTCAATGTCTAGTTATTCAATGGCACATTGCTTGGTCTTCACACACTTGTGCCGTCTCCCTCTTTCTTCTTTTACTTAATTTCTAGTTTTCTATCATTGTGAGCTGAAAAATGTTTGATATGATTTAATTCTTGATAAAAGTATTGATTTTTTTTTGTTCTAATCTATAGGCGATCCTTAAGGATGCATTGTTGTTTTAGGGTTGAGTGCTTAAATATGTGGATTCTTGATGTCTATCCCAATGTGTTGAATTTGAATCTATAATTCCCAGGAATCTTCATTTAAATAATTTTCACATATGATATTAATCACTTCAAAGATTGAAAAACACTGTTTTAGAAAAGTAATTTGATAAAAAGATGAGATAAAAACAAAATCTCTCACTAAGGCAGCTTGTTCTCACTAAATTTATCTAAATTGAGCATGATACTGAAATACTCTTTAAAACTATTTGTTTTAAATATATAACACTTCAGAGTAACAGGTTAACAGTTAATTCATAGATTAGTTCAGAATCATTTATAAATTAGATTTGAATTCTTTGGCTTAAATAGAGGAAGTTTACAAATCTACTTTTGACTATAATTAACTTGGCATATGAAACTCTGCAATCTTTTAAAGAGCATTTAAAAGGGTGTTAGTTTGTTTTTGATGTTATGAAGTCACTCAGTGGGGCCCAGATATTTGCCATAAATAAAGTGATGCTAATTAAGTGTTGTTATTCATGTCTATCAATTAGCTTAAGTTAGCTATGTAACTTTTGTTAGGCATAGAGGAATGGAAAGTGAAAGAGGTAACATATCATTAAATATATGTTAATTGTAAAGTGATGAAAATGTCTTATATAATTCCAAGGACTATAAGAAATTGGGACCTTTTGCTGTGTAAAATATTTCACATGGAATCTGAGCATAACAGTTCAAGTAGGACATTAGGAATTTAGTGAATTTCAGCCACCAATAACAATTAATATTAATATGCTTTATAGTTGTTAAAAACATGCAGTTTTTATAATGTTTTATTCCATTATGTTCTTCCTCACACTTTCTTTTTTTAGTTCATAAATTTGATTATTTGCCTTTTAAACCTTTCATCTTCTTAAGTATAGTTTGGACTGAATTTCCCTAAGAACATTAGGGTTTTACTTAGCTATTATGAAATGAATTGAAATTTTATTTTTAGTAAAAATGTTTACATTTACCATTTACGTATAAAGCTATATGAATTTCAGACTGTATCTTCACCTTTGTGTATGTCTTCACCTCACTTACCATAGTGTTTTAGTTGCCTTCCTGCTATCAGATTGATGCCCTCTACAGCTGACCCCCCTTTTTCTCCCCTTCCCTTCTGATAACTACTCTTATTTTTTAAAAAATCTAAGAGTTGTTTTTGTTGTGATGTTTTAGTTTGTTTCCCAAACCTGCACACTGTAAGTGGATTCTGCCATCTGACACTTAAAGATAAAACCTATTCTTAGTGTGAAAGAACTTTAATAGAATAGTGTGCATAAAGAGAGATGAGAAGAAAGGATAATATTGATAACATCCCAATAAAACACAAGTTACCCATCCTTTCAGAAGCAAATGCCCAGTCAAACAGGGTTGGGCCAGTCAGGGCTGCTGAGTCCTGAAAACTTGTCACAAGTCTAAGGCAAGGAACCATTGGGAAGGAGCAGAAGGGCCAGGCAAAGTTGGTATGAGAGGAACAAAGTCAGTATGAACCAAATTAAAGGCTGCCATTGTCAGTCTCTCCATGGGTTTCTCACCCTCTTCTAGGTGTCTACATATGTCTACTCCATGTCTCCTTCCATGTCCAAGTGCAAAGCTGAGAAGCAGAGGTGCCTCCCTTTACCTGTCTCTCTCCTCCTCCAAGTCTTCTTCAAGATGCCTTTTTTTTTTTTTTATTTTTGGCTCAGATCCACCCTTCATTAGGTGGGGCAAGGAACATGAGACCTTCCCTTTTTATGGAAATTATACAGTGTAACAAAGTGAGAATTAGTGAGAATCATATTTCTAAAATACAGCAGAACTTGTTTATTAGTCTCTATTCCTATGTCCTCACTACATTTTCTAGAATAATGTTTCAGTGAAAGTGGAAACTTAATTTTGTTTGAAAATGTTATCTTCAGCAACTATACCAGTGTCTGGTGCTTGGTAGATGCTCAATAAGTACTTTCTGAATGAATGAATGAATGAATGAATGAATGAATAAGATAATGAAATTAGAATCCACATGTATCTAATTTCAGAGTCCATCTTCTTAGCTACATCCTGTAATTCTCATATACGAATACGACTGGATCTTAGAGAAGTTTTGGTAAGGGACCAAAACCTCAGGCCAGTCCAATCCAAAAGTGATGGGGTTTTAGAAGAATGAGTGAACAATTAATGAACAACTGAATGAGTAACAGTGCGCTCCAAAGGGGATGAGGTAAAAGAATTGCTGAAGGGGAACTAGAATAGACTAAGTGGTTCAGAATAATTACTTCTGTAAGCTAGAATGGGTGAGAGTAGAGGAAGAAAAGAAGGCTCTGATTCTAAAGCTGGGTGGCTACTTCCATAATAACTTTCACTGGAACTTGGGCCTGGAAATTTTCTCATTTTCCTATCCCACAGTTGCACATTGTTTTGATTTAGCCAGCTAGTCTGTTCCCTGGGAAACTGAACACAGTCACTGTGTCCTACATAAATTCTTCCTCTTGTCCCCTTTCATTTTTTCACTCTTTAGTCCCATTCCTCCGAACATATTCTATCAGGATCTCTAACATCATCTGTCCCTGGTGCAGTCTAACCTGTGGGACACAGGTTGACTGTTGGTTTCGAATTGGTAGCTCATGTGTGTAGCTTCATCTGTTTATGCGTAGATATTATTCTCTGAAGTGGAACTTTGTATATCTCCCGCCTGGGCATTTAGGCCTTAATCTTTGTTTCTTCATTTCACACTGTTTCATGTTCTTTTACCACTTAAACTGTTTATCCTTTCCCATTTGTTGCAGAGGGAAAATGTTCCATCTTTTTATAATGTGACACCTCCTTTTATGTTTTTTTACCTCTATCTCCTCCTACCTCTATGTCCACATTTTCTCTGACAACATCTATCAGATTCTGTTATCTATTTTGTCACTTTCTGGTGTTGGAAATTTAAGGGAGGAGCTATGGACGTTTTTTGAATCTCAATGTCTTATCTTAAAATGCCATTTGATCTGCTAAATTTATAAGTTTGTAGTAATTCACTTATAATAATGTATGTGAAAGTACTTCATAAGCTACAAAACAACATTCAAATGTATATGATGCATATTATTACAACCTACTTGTATAATCAGGTCTTACTTAAAATAGTTTTCCTCGGGCCCTCCCTGGTGGCACAGTGGATTAAAGCACAGCACTAAGAAGCGAAAGCCACTTCAGCATGAGTTTGATCGCTGCCCTGGAGTTGACCCATGTGGCTCATCAGACCTCTCCTGACCTACCCGCTTCTTCCTCAGCAGTGTACTTTGTCAGTCTGCCTGTTCTGCTCCCCACTCTGTCTTAGGTGAATCCTCTCACTGCCCCTGCACCTCTGGCCTGTGCCCCGGCCCTATATACATAAATAGATAAATCTTAAAAAAAAAAAACAAAACAAAACAGTTTACCTCAGATTTGCTAACCCTTGAAATGTTCTTACTTCTTTTATCCTTTTATACTCAGACCTCTTAGAATAGTCTTTATTTGCTATCTACCTCTTCTTACTCTTAAATCCTTTGGAATCTGGCTTTTCTTTTGATCTGGTTAACTCTATTGAATATACTACTTTCACGATTACTAGAAATTGCCTAATCCCATATTCTCTGCATTTTCCTCTGTTCTCATTTTTTCTTATTCTCTGTAGATATTCATATTTTTGCATAAAAATGGTTCATCAGAGTACTTAATATCTAGTATATAATGTTTTATTATATTTTTAAATAAAGTACCATTGCTTTACAACCTTATTAATAATAGCAATATAAAATAAGTAAACAATATAAAATAAATATTTCTCCCCTCAGGTGTGGTAGTTTAACAGTAAATAAATACATTCTCTTTAGCCTTCTTTGGATTAATCAATCTTTTTACTCTGATAAACCAAATATTCAAGATTTGCTTCTTTATATTCTGTCCCTACTATTTTCTCTCTATACTCTGTCATGGAGGTATGGTCTGTTCTAAGGATTTTCAACTTTTGAAAGTTGGATGGGTCTCACATCGGCTCTTCCAACTTTGTCATGAACTTTATTTTTGCTTGCCTAGGTCTGTATTTCTACCTGGATATCCCATTGTTACTTCAAATTCATCAAAATCCACACTTTTCCCCTATCTGTATATTCAGGTTGTATATTTGACAATGATATACACTAAGTTATTCAGACTTGCAACTATATAAATGTGTTGACCCTTTTTCTTTATGGATCACTATCATTCATTCAGTCAATGAATGTTTATTTAGTATTCATTACATGGAAAACATGATTCTTGATATTGGGGATATTAAGTGAAACAAAACAGACAAAAATAACTGCTCACAAGTATCTTGTATTCTTTTATTTGGCTTCACTCATTTATTAAATTAATATTTAGAGTAATGGGGCACTATTTTATATAAAGCTGTTAATAGAAATTTTTCTGATATGGAAGCATCTGATCAAGAACTTAAACGAAGTCTTGCAAATTATTGGGGGAGAACTTTCAGGCTGAAAGACCTTGAACAGGTCTGTTCAAAAATTATTCCTACTGTTAGAGTGATTATGTTCAAGTGAGTGAGCAAAAAGGAAGTTGGAGATACTGTTAGAGAGATTGTTGGTGACTAGATCAGAATTGTCCTCTAGAACATGGCTTTTTTATTCTAATCGAAATGGGATGCTGTTGGAGGATTTAGGAGAGAGGCAAGATGATGTAATATACATTTTTAAATGAATCACTCTGCTATGAAAATAGATTATAAAAAATCAGTGTGGTAGTAGGGTATATAGTTAAAAGGTTAATGTGGAAGTGTTCCATGGGATATGATGCTAAGAAAAGTGGTAGATGTAGCCTGCTTTGGTAGCTACATCTTGTGGTGGGGAGCTAGTAGAATTAATTTTCCTTTCCTTTTCTTCGGGTGGTAATGGTTTTATACCAGGTACATGGCTTAGTGAGCACTACTTAGATTTGCAACCTACTTTCTCCATCTCAGCAACCTTGTAAAAAGAATAATCTATAATGGCACATAGCTGTCCTAGATGAAGTGTCCACGTGAAGGGAATGAAAATTCACTCATAAAAATTTGTTATTTTCTCATCCAGTCGTTTGTCACTGCATCATCACACACAAATATGTAGAAGTAATAAGGCCACTGAGGATCAGAACTATGTCTCATGCTTTGTCTCAGTATCTTGCATACATGATATCTTATCTATTATTTGATATTTGTTAACAGTGGCAATAATGAAACCAAGTATATCAATTCTTTGTAGAGGTCACGCTAACAGAATTCTTGATTCTAAAATAATTCTTCATATTAATAAAAGCCGACTATAACAGCTGGTATCCACTGTTAAGAGATATAAGCTGTCAAATATAAAGTCATTGATGTAAACTTAATCAGTTAAAAGTGGATGCATTTTTCTGTAGCATGCATTATTAGGTGTCATTTGATGGTTTTTTTCAGTGCACCTGATTTTTTTGGTAGCGATACCAATTTCAAGGAAAGTAACAAAACTTGATTTTTTCATGTTTATATTCACTATTTCAGCAATATCTTGAAATGGCTTGGCATAAGTGATGGAGCAAATCTAGGGAGTGGGGCCAAATCTTACAACATGGATACATTTTAGTTTCACTAGAAGTTTGAAACCTACTGTATTAAAGGCCATGTAGAAGCTGTGTTAATTTTTAGCTTATTTTTCATATGGTTCTGTTTTAATGAAGCATATTTGATGCAGATGTTTGGAAAGTAAGTTGGGTGATTTCTAAGCTGGTCCTAATTCTACAGTGCTTCCGTTTCAATGCTTAACAGTGCCTTTATAAAGTTTCTGTATTCACAACTTTTGTTTTCCTAATTGAAATATGCCCTAAGATAACTGAAAACTATTCTTTCTTCATGACCTCTGAAAAGAATAAAAACAGTTATTGCCCAATCAATTCCAGGTTAAAGTTATACTCCAGTTTCGCTCTTTGGTATTATTGGGTTCTTTTCATTATTATTATAGCTTTCTGAATTATTTAGTTGAGAAAATGAATATTGCAAAGGATCACATACAGGAACTGAAATGACTGCCAAATGCTGAAGTTAGCTTTGTTAACATGACAATAATTTAATTTTTTTCAGTGATATGAAATTGAATAGTCTCGAACATTAATAACTATCTCTTGTTTGCATTTTTGCTGCATCTTATGCCAAGAAGCTGGACTTGCTAGATATTGTTAACTTAGAAATTAAATCAGGATAAATTGTCTAGCAATACTGCAAAAATCTGTTTTTTTCTGCCCTTCTGTGAGACCAGAATATCAACATGTAGTCATTGTGTTTGTCTTAAATCTTAGAGCTCAGATATGTTATCTTGCTTAACAATGCTACGCTGATTTGCTCTAAGTACTTTATTTTGGTGTACTTGTTTTTGAATATGTACATTTGTCTTCATATTTGCTCAAAAATATAGATAATGTCATTGTTAGACTTGAGATTGAGTTCTGCAGAGCAAAAGGGGAGACATGGTTCAATAGGCTTATATCCATTTTGCTATTTTTTTTCACATTGTCACTAAAATATTCTCTTTGTTATCAGAATCGGACATCTGCTGACTAGCCTGACCCTCTTTACCTGATTGTGTGAAAAGTCTTGGTTAAATATGTTAGGCCTTGGATACCCAGGAATCTGCTAAGTGCCTCTGAGCTTGAAAGATATGCTGTCCTTGGTCTGTTTTGTCTCTTCCACTTATGGACACCTTATTTTGATAAATAACCCTGATGTTGGTATGAAATAAAGCAAACAATACAGTATTCCTAGCAGCAGTTGATTCAAAGGACTAGTCACCTCTTAATCAGCAATAGCTTTTTTTTTCTTACCATTTTTAAAAGAGAGGTTCCAAAAATACAATTTAAAATTAGATTTTTTATTCAATTCAGTTATCTTAATTCAGGGATTCCTAACTCTGGAAAGAAATACTTAAAAAAAAAAATGATGTGAGAAATCTTCTAGAATCACAGCCCTGTGCTTAGCTACTTCCTCTCCTCAGCTGTTTTTCACTAGAGGAGGTAAACACTGGACTAGACAGTGTTCTGCTCAGATGTACTTGCATGTGTTTGGGGAGTTGTATTGAACATATCCCTTTGCCACATAAACTAGTCATCTTTAAATGTCAAGTTCACTGTTGAAATTTTATTAGAATGGAAAGGAATACACATTTTCACTTATTTTAGACTTCCTTTGGAAAATGTAGTTTGCTGCTGTTGTCTCAAGTTGGAAGAGTTTACAAAGTTTTGTAGGTGGAAAGCAAATCTAGTCCTGGATTAGACTAGAAAACTGTGTAGCTTCTTTTTTAAAAATCTTAATTGCAGCACATCAATTTTAGTAATTTTCCTTGCCCTTTCCCTCACTGTATTTACTCTTGAGATTTTCTTTTTCAAAATTCTTTTGTCTTGGCTTGTTTGTTTTATTTCAAGCATGGCTTAGCTTTTCACTGGAGCAAAGTCCTAAAAAGGTCAGAGTGAGAAGAAAGCAATTATTTTTGTGACAACTGTCAATTCAACATAGAATATGTTATTCGCCAAGTAATGTTTAAGAACAGAATTGGAGAATTAATGTTGAGTTGATTCACCTTGAGAAATTGCTGAGACATTTTAACTATTCATCTGTCACTTTTTTCCTTATGTAAAAATGTTCCTTAAACTCAAGGAGAATAGATCTTTGGAATGCTCTCTGACTTTGGACAAGGGACAGGGAGCCTTATGTTGAATTAGACAGCTAGAGATCAGCTATCACCACAGTGCTGATAGTAAGGATTGGAGCAGTTTTCAATATGAGGCTTAGGATACCAGGTTGCCCCAAAAGTTTAAGGACAAGTAAAAAAAAATCCAGTTATAGTTTTTCCATTATTATTCTAGAGATGTTAGGTATTTTTTTTTAAAGATTTATTTATTTATTCATACAGAACTGGGGTACAGGCCAGAGATGCGGAGTGTGAGAGGATTTACCAGGGACAGAATGGGGAGCAGAACAGGCAGATCAACGAAGTACACTGCTGATGGGAGCAGCGGGCGGGTCAGGAGAGGTCTGCCGAGCCATGTGGATCTCCTCCGGGGCAGGCAGGGATCGAACTCATGTGGAAGTGGCTTAAGCTGCTTAGTGCAGTGCTTTTACCCGCTGCGCCACCAGGGAGGGCCCAAGATGTTAGGTATTTTGGAGGAACTTTTCTTTTTTTTTCTTTTCAGAATAAGAATACTTTTATTTTAAAGGTAAGTCAGGATATTTAATAAGACTGAGTTAGGCTATAGGCTTTAATTTTTTTTTTTATTTAAAAAATTTCTCACTGTGGTTTTCAGGTCTAATTTTTGAACTGTATCTCATTTGGTTGTGATTTTGTTTTCAGAGAAATAGCAGAGCTAAGCTTTTCATTTAATTGTAATAAAATACTGCCCTAAAGAAGAACAAAATATGATTTTTTTACTGGTTTATATAGAAAAGCTTATAACTGTAATAATATTTTAACTATAGTTTGTATAGACCATACTCATTTAAACTTTATGCAAATCTTTGTTACTTCAGGGCAAGCAAGCTACGAAACCATAATGTGTGGTGTAGTGAGCACACACCATAAATTTGATAATCATATTGTGAATTCATCATATTTTATATAGGAGATCATCGTAGCATTATGAATAGCAATGTGCAAATGACGTGAAAAAAATGTTGCCACACTCTTGAATGTTTAGTGATTTTAATGCTACTGTATTATTTTGTTTGGTGCTGAGTTACATTGATTGATTGATAAGTGAAGGCATTAAAGTAGCAGAAATTTTACATTGGCTTTAATGTGTGGAGTGTTTGTAATCCCCTACAAATCTGGAATGTTAATATAAATACTCCTTTTGTGGTGTGGCAGGAAACATGTGCCCAGATTACACATGTTACCCAGAGAGTCTTGCCTCTACTGTTTAGAGAAATAGGAGTGGGAGGCTGTCTTAAGTGAAAGTGAAAAAAGGCATTTGTTTAGCTGCATGGCAACACAAATATTTCACTTAGTGAGGTCTGACAATGCATCTCATTATGTGAGTGGGTGCCAGCTTGTAAAAAATTTGTTTAACTTTCCATATTAGTTGAAGGTGCCTGTGCTTAACTGTTTGAAACCTGGTATCCAGGTCCCTTCCTCTACCCAACCCCCTAACACACACACACATACATATATAGTCTACCACTGTTTATTTGAGTCCAAAAGCAATAGATGAGAGTCAAGGATAGCTAATCTACTGAATGTTATTAGAAATATGTGGGGAAGTCTGCCAGATTGAATTATGCCTCTGGCTAGACACTTGTCACTTCTTCCCACTTCTTTTGTTCCTCATGCACTTTTCTGAAAGCCATTTGTTTATATTCTGCCTTGACAGTAGAAACATTCCATGATATTTGTTTTAAGTTGACAGTTATCTTGTGATGTTACCACTGCCTGAGTAGCAGTCCCATATCCTGGAGAGCTTAAAATTCTCCCCTTTCTTTTCACGATGCATTTGGATTATAGACTATTTTTGCTTCTTATGGTGTTAGAAAGTAGAGGAAAATAAATTACCAATGACTACTATATAACTTGGTTAGAATTATTTTATGAATTTTGTGAATTACAGAATTGATGAAGAGAAATAATTTATAATGGAGATAACATCTTTAAAGTTATAAACTGAGAGAAAATTATAGATTACCTTGAATGAACAATTAAATATAGTCATATTATTGATTTCTAGGTACTAGTATCTGCATAAGGTTTAGGGGATTGCCTTTTATGGGGTCATTTATATTTTATGAAAGTAGTTGAGGCATTTAGCTTTTTTAAATTAAGAAATATATTCAAATATGAGGATTATATCTATTCTAAACTGATTTTTTTTTCCAAATTAAGTTGCTGGAAATTTGTAGTAAAATCTTTCCTTCTTTTTCCATTTACTGAACTCTGCTTCTTATCCTAACCTATTTTTTTTCTTTATTTTTAATGTAATTTGGTTCTCTTGGAGAAAAATATTCTTTTTAAATCCTGAAGACTATACTATCATCTCTTAGGCACAAAAACTGAATGGGCTGTGGATGCTAATGACATATCAAAAATCTTTCTGACTTCTTTACCCTTTACTACCTCCATAATAGCTGTGAATTTTTGCTGAATTAGCCATATTCTAGTTCTGTGTCTGAACCTTTCAGATAGGAAACACAGTATACCATTGGTTCATGGGATGGGTGTGAATGTGCTTGAAGGCAGTGTAGTTATAGTCTAGATGTAACCCAAAGTAAATATTTTGTGCTTAGCTTTTTACCCTTTGATAGTTATAGTGTCAAAGGATCTAAATATGGACTTTGAAAACATATCTTAATTTTTATTATTTGCATGTTATTGCTTAGTTCCTCCTCATCAAAAAAACTCACTTTATTTATCTATTTATTTTTCTAGCAGAACAAGGCTTCAACTTTCCCTGCAAATTTTGTTCTAGAGTAGGTGACTGAGTCCCATATCAAAGGTAGCACATGTGGATCACTAAATTTATATAAGCAGTTCTGACCCATCATTCTGTAGTTCAGAGTGAAAGGCAGAAAGAAAGCACAGTTTCTGTTTTGTCTTTGTCTCCATATTTCCTATCTGAAACATCTAGTCACTAACTCAGATTAGAGTACTAGCCTTTATGGGACACTATCGTGATGTTCTGTCACAAATCCCAGAGTCTCCAAAGAGAAAAAAAATAATAACTCTTGTTCCTAGTCATTTACAGTAGTTGGTGGATAGTGAGGATACAATAAATAGTTGTTGAATGAGTAATTGAGTGGGTGAGTGAAAATGTAGGAAATGTTGACAAGAGGACAAAAAAGTTCTTGAAAGTTTCAATTGGAAATGATTTAATGTGGACACCTGATGTTCAAATTGTGGGATTTATTTTAGCCTGTTGAAATGAGTAGTTCTTAATTTAAAAAAAAAAAATTTGGACATATGTTTTACATTTCTGGCTGGTACAATTAGCCGTCAGTTGTTTCCAAGAATTGTCAGGTAGCATTCATGTTTCCACATTTCATGTTTTGGATGGCAGTGAGAGCTTTCAAAATGTCTTACTTGGAAAACTGCCTCTGATTGAAAATAACTGATTTTTATAGTACAGGAGAGACCAGCGGCATCTTGCAAATGTACCTAGCTGCAGTTTCTTATTTCTTTTGCTAAAGAATAGTGCTTGGATCATGAGGCTAACCAGTGGAAAAAGTTGGCATGTCAATCTGCAGTAATCTTGGCAAAAGAAGTCTCTTTTTCTGGACTTGTACCTTCTTCCTACTAAAATTTGACTGTGAACTACTAGTCGGCTCTTGGTTTAAATGGAAAGGGGGCTGTTTCCAAGCTGACCACAGTACATGTGATAGTCAGATTGTCTCTAGATCAACTTTAACCTAATGTGGTGTCAATACCTTTAGGGGAAACTGTGATCATGTCCATTGCACAGGAAGAGGTATGCTAGTAGAGTGAGTGGGTGTTCTTTAAATAGCTACCTACAGTGGAAAAGCCCTTGAGAAGTCGCATTTATGGTCAACATCTACAGTTAAAATACTATCCTCAAATCCTACTAGTATTCAAGTCTTTACTGTTTTAATCCAGGATTTTACATATCAGGAGAAACTATTTTCCCCTAAGGTTTTCAGTCATTATTGTGGCTAGTGCCATGACATTTTGACTGCCAGATGCTCTTGAGGTTTGCTAGTATTCCTCATGATTGGTCTTTTATTTTTCCTGTGTAGACAATCCTGTATTTGTTTAAAATTGTATATATTTTATTTGCCAACCTCAAAGGTGACAAAGCCCAGTTGTTGTTTTCATGGTGAGAGGGATACGGTTTTCACCTGTTCAGTTAAGTAGAAAATTTACATATCTCACCTCTGAAATATTAAACTGTACTTCCCATACGTGTAGGAATCTTTTCTTCATATCTTACTTCTCATTGAATAAAATATAAATAATAATAAATTACAAATGTATCTTGAATGTCTTTGGTTTTAAAGCCAACTCAGATTGTATATTAAATATCCCATTCTTTATGCATTTGTACCTTGTCAATATGACAACTGCCAGTGTACTTTAACATGAAGTAAAAATTAATTTTGAGCAACTTTATATGTATTAAAATGTAGGATTCTAAAAGTATATACATGAAAAGGATTAGCTTCATCTAAAATTCTCTAATACTTTTGAAATGATTGGTATAGAAGATTTTTGCATTTTTTCCCACATATATCATACCATCCTCTCTACTCAAATTACTTTTAACAAACATATTTACTTATAGGATTTCTATCAAGGCCCATCTCCTTCTGGTTTTCTCTGATCTCACTTCCTTTGGATTCCTGTAGTATATATGATTTAAAAAAATTTTTTTTAGATAACATTGAGTTAGCATTGCATATGATTCAGAGAAATAAGTTCACATCTCCTCAGATGTATATCACTGAACCCCACCCATTTCAGAGCATCCATATTCCCATATCATGAGCCATTGGGTTCCCTTTCCATTTTGTTCCCACTTTCACACCCCTGCCAGTAACTTCAATTTATAGTCACATTTTAAGAGTTTGTTTGAGTTTAGTTTTGTCAACTTCTTTGTGTTTCTGTATTCCATATACAGTGTTTTGTATTTTTGTTTTTGTGCTTGTCACAATGACTTTTTCATAGTTTCTGCAAAATTACTTTCTATCAGTTTTGATAGAATTTTTTTTTAACAGCAGGGATATTAAAATGAGCCCCTCTTAAACAACCTACAAGACCATTTAGTGCCTACTCTTCTGAAAACACACACACCCCTAATCCTTTTTATAATTAACTAAATTTGGGTTGTTCTTATTTTGCTTCTCTTATATGTACTAATAGCTATTATTGTTTTCATGTTTTCTGGGCAGTTAGGGGAGGAATAGTTTCTCAAATTTGCAGTTGAGTTGAATGCAATATTGCCTTAAAATGTAAAGTATATTATTTATTGTGAGACCCTGAACAAAATCTGGATCATTCCAATGGAGAGTGGGGGAGGAATTGGTAAGTCACCTCACTATTCCTACTTATGCTCCTTCTATACCACTTGTTAATTATGATTTAGCATCTAAATTATGTTATATCTGTAACATCTTTAGTACATTAGTTCTCTCATTATCAGCTTTAAACATACACATAAAATAAATGTCTGAGTGAATATGACATCAGTATGTCTTGCCTTTGATGCCTTAGCTGCTCTTCCTTTACTCTACTCTGCCAGACTTTATTTGCATTTATGTTCTCCTTCCATTCTCTCATATAAAATACTTCTTTCAAGAATGCTGGGTTGGAAAAAAAAGAAGCATTTGATGATGATATTTACCCAAGATAAAATGGCCAAGTTATATGGAGTCTTAATTCAAAATTAAAGTGTTGACTTATTTGACTTTCTAGAGTAACATGTTTATAGTTGGGCTACAAAACTACTTAGGGAAACAAAACTACATGCTTAGGGAACCATGAGTAGAAAGTTATAGAGATGGTAGTGATGATAGACTTCTATAAATCTTTGCAGTGTTATAAATATTTAAACTTACCAGTGACTAAGGACAAAAAGAAGGATAGAAAAAGTACTTTGGGATAGCAAGCTCTTAAGTGAGGGAATGAAATGATAGTTATCAAAGGGAAAATCCTTTTGCTCTCACTTGTCTTAAGAATGTTTAGATTCATAGTTTTTGTCACTCTTTTGTGATTGCTGGAGATAATTTAAAGAAATATTTGCCGTGTAACTATTTTTACAATGAAGAAATTATAGTTGTTTTTATTTTCCCCCCTAAAGTTACCTCACTAAGTATTTTTGGAAAAAAAAAAACTCATGAATTGTAGATATACAGAATGCAGTATTCCTTATTCAGCTTGATAAAAGCACCTGATTTTCTTTTGCAGAGCAATCGTTCTTTCACTTTTGGTAAATGTGTTTGGAGTAGAGCTGTCCTTACCCTCCCGAGTCATGGAAGGTGGATGTATTCCATATGCCTGACTACAGTGTTTGGTTCAGAAACAGGCATGTTATCCAAGCTAAGTCAACAAAATTTGGTCCTGGCTTCCTCCCCCCCTCCTTTAATTAGTGGGAAAGAGTGTCTTTTTATTGTGGTTGTTAGCCTGGAATTTCAGACAGTCATCTTTGCCACCGAAGTGGGATTGCCTGAGAGATACTGACTCCTGGTAACATTTTAACACTGAGTCCAGCAGTGTCAGAGGCCATGGTTTTTCATTTATATATCTCAATAAGTTATTTTGACAAAGATATTTTGGCTTTTCACTTACAACTAAAAGTGTTCTAACATATCTGGCCATATTTCATAACTAACTACTAACTGCTGGTGGATATACATACGTGATTTAGAGAAATATTTTCATGTACAGTTATTCATCCAATAAGTGCAATTTATTTTCATTTCATGAATGTGAAAAAATATAGATGACATGATGAAAGCCATTATTTAAATAAGTATAATTTTCACTGAAATAATTTTATTCTCAAAGAATAAAATGAAAATCAAGTACAATAGCTAAATTTTAAATTTCATATAATTTCAAAAATAAAACATGTTTATGCATTGTTCCTAAGTAAAATACATTTTTTATTTTTTCTTAAATGATTTACATTTGCTTATATATAAAAGATTTATTTATTTTTGCATATAGAACTGGGGTACAGGCCAGAGGCACAGGGATAGTGAGAGGCTTCACCAGAGACAGAATGGGGGGCAGAACAGGCAGATTGACGAAGTACACTGCTGAGGGGAGCAGCGGGTGGGTCAGGAGAGGTCTGCCGCACCATGTGGGTCACCTCCGTGGCAGGCGGGGATCAAACTCTTGCAGAAGTGGCTTTAGCTTCTTAGTGCAGAGCTTTAATCCTCTGCGCCACCAGGGAGGCCCAGGCTTATATTTTTAATACACTTTTCTATTGCAGTTGATGCTTTTATTAGCTACACAACTTCTATGGGAATTGGAGAAAATATTTTTGTATTTCTAGGCTCAAGAAATAATTTGTACTTGACACATCCATGTTAATTCTAATTTTATTAATGTATAATTCTACTTAAGAATACTTTAATGAATTTACTTGAAATTAGAGATTTTCAAACTATTTTGGAAAATGAGACATATTTAGATATTATGGTATAAATTCAGAAAAATAATCTGAATTTGGAAGAAAATTTACTCTCCAAATAAATAGAACTATGCAAATCCTTCTTGACTTTGGTAAATTGCATTTAAAGGGACAATTGTATTTGTTACATCGTCTTAAGGTCTCCACTTTGTCTGTTTATCTTTAACATTGTTTGAAATAGGTATATAAAGACTAGGTTGATATTTGACAATCTGAAAAACATGTCGGAACATTTTATATTCAAATTATATTGCTTAAAAAATTAAAATACCCCAACATCAAGATCAGATCCTAGGTCTTCTTGATTTTTTTTCCCAAGTCATTCAAGGGTATATTTTCTCAATTATCAGTTTTGTTTTTTTCCTCCTGGTAGGCCAAGATCGTAGGCTTGGTCTTAATTTGACTTTGCTTTCTCCCTAATTCTTATAGAGTATAACTATATCCCTCAGATCTAAGTCCCTTAGGAGTTGATGTTTTCTTTAGGAAATACTTGCATTCCCGTCATTAGAACCATTTTAAGAGAAAAGCAAAATTACAGAAGTCTCTTTACCTTTAATAGTACCAAGTGGCTACAGCACATTTGGAGTGTCATGCTCACTTAGGAGTATGGGTAAAATTCTCAGAGGTAGTGGGTTTTGAATTTTTGTTATCTATCACTATGCAGGATTTCTCCTTTCCTCTGATGATCCCAAATTTGTAACCCAAAGCAAATAAAATTTAAAGTGGATAAAATTTCTATTAGCCTCTCTTTTTTTCTTTCTATAGTTCTTCTATTTGGTGATTTTTATTTGTAGCCACCCACTGTTTATTAACTTCTCCTACATAAACCTATTCATAGGATCATATAGCATAGTGGTCATATACACCTTAAATATTATTATTTTTATGAGGTTAAAATTTTATTGTATTTATATTAAAACAATAAAGAAAGACAATAATACTATATATACATTTTGACAGGTCACTTGTTTCATTTTTGCCTATATATTTCCAGTCCTAACTGATAGCTTTTAAAAAAATAATTTGGCATAAATATGATTGGAGCATAGATGTCACTGTGTACTGTTTTTTTTTTTTTTTAATCTAATGTTACATACTATACCTTTCCCACCAAAAGAAAAAAAGGCTTGCCATAACTCATAAAGACTTTGAGACTCTCCTGGTGTGTCTATGGATCTTACCTTCTTTGGGTGAGAGCTGCCATTTAAGTCTTATTTTACATAGTCTTCTTTCTTGCCCTGAAATATTTCTATTCATAATTAAGTTCTAGAGCAATTTCTTATGTTCTGCTTACTTGTATCGCAATTTTACTTAACACACATTTTTGAGGTCGCACTCTCTACCAGATGTTGGTTAATCAGAGTTGGTATTAACTAGATTGATAATCCTTTTTCATCTTTGTTCTCTAAGGCCTTGTTCTTTTCTGATACTCAGGTGCTTTTATTTCTCTTTTTTCTTTACCTCTCTCTCTGTCAAAGCAAAGATACCTTTAAATGAAATTCTGAGTTAACCCCCAGTTGCTTCTATTGAGAAATGTTAGTGCAGCTCTCTCAACATTGTCCTATTGTTTGTTTAGAACCCAGTGTTAATGAGGGCATAATGCTTGTCTTGATTCTTATATGGACCTATTAGCTTTGCTCTGTTCCATGACCTTGGATCACTGCTCTAATGATTAATACTTACTATTAAGACCAGGTGAGAGGATTTGGTTGGTGAAAACATTAGAAAACCATTGTAAATTGCATTCTTGCCAGATGTCATATTTGTTTATTAAACAGCATGCCATAATTTAGAGTTTCACTTTAAAGCACAGTTATTATTGAAATAAGTTGTAAAGGAATGTGGAAAAGTGAAAGGGGCTTAAAAATCATCTTATGCTTTTTTCCCCTGTTCTCCATTAAATGGGGGAATACTTAGTTTTCTCTGTGTCATTTAGTTTTCATTTTAATATCATTGGATGCAATATTGAGCTTTGCTGTCCTTTCTTTCTAGTTACTTGGGTGTTTGTGCCAGCTTTGGCAACCTTCATTGTCAGTGCTGGCTCAAATGAAGGAATGACTGAAGGCTCCTTTTGGAGACCCACTTCACTGGTTATTTTAATTACTCACAGGGATAATTGTTGAGTGGTGCTATATGGGATAGTATTTCTCTTGCCACAGGGTCTAGGAATTCTGCCCAGTAATCATTCCTACTCTGGCTGGATGAGTGTATCTGATTGGAAAGACTGGTATCTGACTCTCCATATCTTCCTAAAACTATGTGTAGGACCCCTGCCAGATTAACTCTGAGAAATTGGTGCAGGTACCCCAAATACTTTCTTCATTGATCTTTTGCTTCATATTGTCAGAAAGAGAATTTGCAATTTAAAATTAACTTCTCAGTCTTCTCCTAAAAGCATGTACTATAGGATGCCCTTTCTCCTATAACTCTGTTGGACCAAAGTTTCTTTAGCACTTATTTTTCACAGTCAGAGATATTGGAACAGTAGGAATATGAGTGTATGAGTGTTAAGGATTGGGTCTTAAAAACTTTTTTTTTTTGCTTCTTTTGAGCTTATGGCAAAGCTTGTGGCAAAGAAATGTGAAATATAGTTTGCTGGTATCCTGTGAAATAAAACTGTCAATACTTTCTGAAATAGTGATGAAGAAAGTTCTGTAGCTTCCACTGTTAATTATTTTTTTCATACTTAACCAATTATGTTTTGGGAAGGGAGTCTTTTGATACACAGAGGTTTATAGTTTTCATCAAGAAATAACTAATTTACAACAAACCAATGAATAAAAATAAGTGGTGAACTTTTGCATTTTAAGTTTAACTTTATAGTTGCGGTTTTTTAATTGGAAACCAGTGACGATAAAGTGGGGTGGAAGTGCACATTTTTTAAAAAGGAGTTTTGTCATTTATTAAAATAAAAATACATAAATTTTGAGTATCTATCTAGATAATTTATCAATAGTTAAAATCAAGCAAGACAGAAACATTCTGCTCAAGAATGTTGGGAATCATCAAAATGACCTCAGCCTCTTTGCTAAGAGTGATTGTGTTAAAGGCCTCAATTCTTCTCCACACTTCCACTAGCCAGTTCTGTGCCATGAAACTTTACAAGTGCACTTTTAGTTTGGACAGGGCAATCTGTCTCACCGTTTAATTCTAGGATCAGTTTTTAAACTTGCTCTGGCCAATGGGATGTTAGCAAATGTGAAACAAGCAGTCTTACAAAACATTTGTGCATTTCTGTTCATGCTGTTGCATTTTTCTGTTACCAAGAGAAGAACAAGTCTGACTAGCATGCTGGAGGCCTAAACATATGAGCAGAATTTTATTACTCTAGTTGTCCCACCAGGCCATCCTACATCTGCCCAAAGCTAACTAACCACAAGACATTTTGGTGAGCTCAGCTAAACCCAGAAGAAATGTCCAGCTGATTTGCAAACACATCAGCTGAATAAATACTTCTTGTTTTAAGTCACTGATTTTGGAGTGCTCAGATGCGTAGCATTCTTGTGACCATAGGTAACCGAAACAAGCTCAGATAACCCCTATTTCAAAAACTAACATGGGCAAATGCCATAGTGATTTCTTCTTGTTCCAATGATAAAATATAGTTTTCGCACTGATTTAGGAAATTTCTGGACCTAGTTACTCATGATACTTGTGTGAGACTTAATGCAAAGCAGAATGTTTTCTTCATGGGTGATTTTTTAGAATTCCCACCCATTCTATATTTTAGCTAATGTGTGGTAGCCTTACAGTGCACAGGATCAGTCAGTCTATAAAGAAAGGTAACGCAGATAATGCAAGTGGTGCAAGTCATGGCGTTAAATTCATATGGGAGGATAAATAAATACCAATATGTCTTTATCAAGAGCAATTTTTTTCTTAGGGAGAAATGGTGAATGGAGTCAGTAAAACAGAAGGAAAAAATAAGTCTTAGAGGAGGGACACTTGATTTCCTTTGAGCCATTTGAAGATATCAGTATAAAAATGAATACTGGTAAAGAAGTTGTGACTGCACTTATGCTATGTGGTCTAACTTATTACATTGGAGGAAGGTGCCATGGAAAAGGCTAGTTTTGGTAGGAACATGGAGTTTTAATTCATTCTTTATGCTTTCAAATAAAATGACTATTGTTTTTTCTACTTCCAGGCTCATTACAAATATTGTTCTTTCATTCATATACAAAAAGCCTGCTTTTTAGGGAATATATAAATAGTATTACATTGAGGATCAGAATCCACTGGACAGAAACAGGGCATTGCTGATTGCACCATCACAGTTATGGACCTGCATCCTTTGGATCTATACCGGAGAAGGGGTGCTGGCTAGGGGACTTGTACTTGGTTAATTCATCATATTACTTGGAAAGGTCCTTATTATTTTGCACAGCAGTGTGGTCACCTGGCGGTAGGTCATTAACATTTTAGTCTTCTTTTCCTCACAACAATGCACAACATGCTAATTAGAGGATTCTGAAAGCTAAGTAACCTGTTTTAAAATCAGACATTTTAATTTGCAGCTTTAATGGCTGTTTTTATAATAACTGGCTTTATTGGGGGTAAAAGCACTTCTCATGTTCCACTACCGAGGCAGAGTATAACAGAAGCTGACAAAATTAAAAACCTCATAATGCGACCTTTGCCTGGGATAAAAGGCTGTTTCATAACAATTTCCTTTTGTTCCTTGTTTAAGCCATTACTCTAAAAGGAGCCTCCGATTAATCTAAGTAAATGCATCATTACAGTACTAATCCATGTCCTTCTGTCAGTGTCTGTTTTAATTAAATAAGAAATGCTAGCAGAAAGATATCACGCACAAAGCTGTGATTGGAGAAAGAAGCACTGGTTGATCAGGGAAAGATTAAAAAGGGCTTTACTGTTTTGTCCATTTGCATAGCTCCAGATGCCACAGTGTTTCAGGTTGAAAGAAAACTTACAAAAAGAGTTTAACACATTTTCCTCTTATAGATTTAAAATAATGGGGCTTACCAATGAAATTCTAATCATCCAATTTATCACATGTTAGACATTCCAAAGCAAGGAGCAGAACAGCTTGGGGTGTGTCTTTTAAATCTTTTATGTAGTGTTGTGTTGTATCTGTAAAAACATACCTGCCAATTTGTGTGTTTCTTTTTATTTTAGTTGATATTGACAGTGAAATCTAATTGTAAACATGCAATATGATCTTTTCTTTTAAAAAAATATAATGCAACTTTTAGTTTAGTTTTTCATTTGTGTTTTTTAATTGATAATATAGTAAGAATTTAGGCACTTAGGGGTTTTTAACGATAAAAAGTACACTTAATGCATGCTTATAAAAATAAGTATGTCTGGTTAATATCTATACACTGAGTGTCTTAGCAGTAGAGTTGCAGAATTCCCATGGTGAAAGCTTTCTCCATATATGGGCCATTATTTGATGTAATGAAAAGAGAAAGTGTGCAACAGTGAGATTGTTAATTAATTTAGCCTAATAAGATGAAGATAAATGAAGCAAAGCACAGATTGAATGAAGCAAGAGGTCTTATTTACAATTTAATACATTTTTATATAATGCAGATTTCACTTGATAAAAAACAAACACCCTCCCACCCCAAATACCTGCTAACAAAGAAAAAGTATACTCCCTCCCACCACAATCCACACTAAAATCCTGACCTGATTTACAGAACACATGTTCTGTGGCTCCAAATAGGAGACACTTTTACAGTGTGTAAACAATGCTTTTCTACTGCTAAGAATTCTACACTAGTTAACCTTTAACTTCAGTATTTTACTATTCTTGCTATAGACTGGGGTGGCCATAAGGATAATTATCTGCAAACCTTTGGGTTTTTTTTGTTATCCTCAGATATCTTGCTCCAGTTATTTGATAATCATTTTATTCCTTTTTTTTTTTTAAAGCAAAGCAAAGAAACTCAAAAGTGAGGGGGGAAAAAAAAGAGCTGTAAGCCTGCCTTTTTACTTGTGCTTGAATCTGGAGCAATTGTGCAGAATTCTTAAATTAGCATTATTTTTAAAAGTCTCCCTTTCAGAGATTAATGAGCTTTATCCAGTATTTGACCTTTTATCATTCTTGCTTTCTGCTCAGAAGTACTTCCTTCCTTCCTACAGTAGCTAGAAAAGACTGTCTCTTATCTTATGTTACTGTAGGCAGTGGTAACAGGGCTCTCTACAAATGGTGTTATTATGGTCACTATGTTTTTATCTCAGGGGTCACGAACAAATCCATGCAACTGCTTCTAAGGATTTCAATAAATAGGACTTTTTATCCAGACAATCGCCTTTTATGTTACTTTTAAACAAAACTGCTAGTCCATCAAGAGTTTCAAAAGAAAACAATTCTACAGAGTGCCGGTATGGCCGCACAGACCAATCATCATGGCACCCATTCTCCAGTCCTTTATTTTTCAAGTCCACAACAATAGGTTGTTGATTCAATGGACAAGACCAGAACAATTAAGTTCTCTGTTTAGCAGCAGTGCAGCATTTTAATGCCCTTCTCTAATAATGGTCTCATTATTGTTATTCTAAGACTGGGCCTCAGGAGGAGGAATATTTGCTGGAGGTACGTCATTATTTTGCAAATTTCGATTAGCTCATCATGTTGTCTGTAGTGTGAAAATCGTAGCTAATTAGGGCAGCCAGTTAGACTACCAGCTTTTGAGCTTATGAGTTAAAAGGTAGCATACTTGATAGGCCAGTGATGTGAAAAAGGTGGTAAAAAGGAGGATTAGAGCAGTTGCCTTAGTAACTCCAACTTCCATCTGTGAAGGAACAATGGACTTGTGTTTCTCCCCCACCTTGGTGTAAAAATTGGTTTTGTTTTGAAAGGACAGGGTTCTTTTTATGACAATCTGGAATTCAGCCCAACTGAGTGTAGTTTTAGTTGTTAGGAGAGACCATTGGGGATAGGAAAGATGAAAGGTCATGGTGAGCTTCAAGGACATGAAAGGTTGTTGTCTCATGTAACAATGGTAGATTGTTTTTTTCTAATATTTCTAGCCAGTGCCTAAGTCAGGTGATGGAACAAATACCTTTAGTTTAGTCAGGTGAAACAGGAGGGGGTGGGGGAAGGTAAGGAGAAAAATGGGCTGAGAGAGAGTTTGTACTTTGTTAAAAAAAATAAAAAGGTAACTTCCATTTGCTTTTATTAAACAAAGTGATATTTTTTTGTCACCATCTCTGAGATTCCAGTGTGCTTTGGATAGTTTGCCTCTGTGGGCCGTCACATCTCTGGGAAGCTCTCCAATGTGTTAGGAAATGTGATTTAAGCTTTCTTCTTGAACTCCCAGGAGGACCAGTGATGTGATACTTAACAATAAATTTAGTTGTTGTAGCTTTCACACATTATTGGTGTTCTTAAAAGGTTTTCCTTCAAATGCACACTGAATAAAATGAATGATAAATATGAAAGAAATTTGTTTCACCACTCTACAGGGTTTTATCATAAATTCTATGACTTCCACCACAGAAAGTTTACAGGAAACTATTTAGATGCTGCTGCAATAGCAACACAAATTTTTCTCGCTGCACATAAAAAAATGTCACAATCTTAAGAGCTATGAGGAGCTTTGTATTACAAAGGAGGTGATAAAAAAAGGATTGAATACACAGTTATTTTTTATGTTTTCTTCCATATAAATATTAAAACATTTGGTTGTTGGTGGTGATCTGGTGGTGTGTATGCATGTTTGTATGTGCCTGTAGAACCAGACGGAGTATAGAAACAATACCATTTTATGTAAAAAGACTTTCAGTGATATAAGGAACCTTTATACTTCTTCCTCGCTATTGTCCCCAAACAACCCTTGTGCAATTGAAGCTGGCCTTGGTCCTAGCTTGGGAAGATTTTAATTCTTTTTTAACCCTGGAACTTTGTTTTCTTACTTGCCCTAGCCAACTGTCTTTATTGCTGCAGTCTTTCTTTTTTCCTTTTATTTATTTATTTTTTTAGAGACTATGTTCCCTTTATTTAGTGTAGATATTCCATAGATTTGGAATAATAGCATAAACTGCTCTAGCTTAAGAACTTTTGTGATCATTTAGTGCAATTCTCATGTTGAAAAGTAATAAAAGGAAGATCTCAAAATTGACATGGCTTGTCCCAGGCAACCTAACTAGTTAGAAGTAGACAAATGCTATTTGCTATACTATTGAAATATAATAGTTGAAATCAATGAAAGAATGAATCAATTCTAGAAATATGGGAATATGTCTAATTTATTTGCTGGTCATTTTAGTGACTGAGGGGAGATTGAATAAAGGAAAAATAACTGATAGTGGGGGTGGAGTTGAGATTCAGTTCAGATTTTTAAAATAACTGTGAAACTTCATTTTAAATAAATAAAATAAATTTTTTTTTCTGGCAACCCTTGCAAGTTCCTTCGCCATTCCCCAATCTCACTTAACTGATGATTTAATAATCCGAAATGCTAAGGTACTACCATAAGTTTTCAAAGACTATCTTTCTTGACCCATGAACTTTCTTAATCTATTTTTATTCTTTAGTATTTAAATACCTTTTCTTACAGGGTAGCAAATTAGTGATCTATTTTATTTCTTAGTTTTTGCATCTGTAGAAGGGATGTTGTAAGACATCAGAATCAGTATATGACTGAAAATGTAATATGCATTTGACAGAATATTATGAATGTAAATTTGTGCTTTTTTCAAGCAAATATCCCAAGACAAATGTGAACCATATGTAGTGCAATGTAAATGCACAGTTTAATTTTTAGAGTCATTCAGAATTTATTTAAAAATTTTGGACAATATATACATGTATTGAAGAAAATAAATAACCCATAATTTTACCTTATTTCATAATAAAACTACTCCCTAGTAACACTTCAGTATATTTTATTTCAGTCTTCTGTCTAGTTTGTTTACTACGACTTTTTCTCCAGTGTTCAAGACAATGGTGGATCACAGTATATACTCAAAGAATAGTTGCTGAGTATGTGAGATAAAAGTAGCAAAATTGAGTTGTACAATAGCTACATTACTGTATTTGAATTGTGTAATAGCTACATTACTGTATTTTTTGGATCTTTCCATGTTAATAGTCTTTAAATTAATGATTTTTAGTGACAAAATTATGTTCCATCATATGAATATACCTCAGTATGTTTTACCATTAAATTATTAATTACAACTTCTCACTGATATAATAGGAAATTTAATTTACATGGATGTCTTCCAGTTATCATTAAAGTGGTAAATTTATAACTGATGAAAAATTAAAAACTCTTCATGCTCATAGACCATCAAACCCCATCACCTTCAAGAAGGTTTTTGCTTAAATGTTATCTTCTCAGTGAGGTCTACCTTTGCCAATTACAACCCATCAGATATCCTGATCCCTCAACACTGTTTTTATGTGTTCCATAAACTTTTATAAAGATTTATCAATTTTAACATACAATTTAATTTACATGCTATTAGACTTACTATCTTTCCTTCGTAGTTTATAAAAATAGCTGTGATAGAGAATTTTGGGCTGTCTTTGTTATTCATATTCTCCACTGCCTTGAATATGCTTGGAATATCTTAGATGCTCATTATTATATGTTAAATCTTAAAATGATGTACGTATATATTTTTCAAGTCAAGAATCAACACGGGCAACTTTTATCAACTAATTAACTAATTTATATACCAGCTGAGGACTCCTGTTTTCCCAATGTTAACATGTATGCATTATCCAGTTTAAATTAAATCATAACATTTGAATGTTGGTACATGTAAATGTCTTGCAACATAAAACTTAAGCCTTTGCCACTTGAAATCACTTTGAATTCTAGCTTTAGGGAGATGATTATCAATAGAAAATATCACCAGTTCCACTTCAAATGATCTTTTACCTCATCTAGACGTCCTTAGTGTAAGACACTTAAGATTTATATGCAACCTTGCAAATTTAGGTTAACCTGATCTGTATTTTGAGATGTGTATAATTTATTCTGTCTCTAACTGACGTTAGTCTTATTCTTGACTTAGTAAAGTCATTTCACAAACACCTGTTTACCTTTCTAAAAATAATATAAAAATATTTTATTCCTTGTGGATAAGTGCCCATTATAATTTTCATACCATAGCAACTTATATATTTATAATATTCCCTTATATTTTTTATAGTATAGTTTCAAAGCTTTTCCATAAATATCATCTTGTTTAATTAAAAAAATTTCCTAGACTAGTGGACATGTTTTATTGTAGCCATTCAGAAGACTAAGACACAGAAAAGTTAAGAGACTAAGTATATATAAATTTATAAATTTAGTTCAGAGATGTGGTCTATATTAGATGTGGTCTATATTAGAATGGGATTGAAGCTGCAAGAAATTCTAGTCTTCTATGTTCCTCTAGTTTACTGCTATCTTACTTTTTAGGCACTTTAATCTTCTATTTTTGAAAAGAGATTTTTATTCCCTTTATTGAGAATAACTTTGGTTTACAACATTGTATCTCTCTATCTTATCATTATTTTAAGATTCTTAATAGATTGCATGAAAATAAAAACCAATTTGTAGAACTAATTTCTTTCATTTTATTTTTACCTTTATTTTTACATTTTATTTTACTGTTCAGTTCTCAAGAACTTTTAGTTTTCCATGGTTGTTATTTTTTTATATTCTTTATCTTTTCCCTGATTCTTACTATGAACATGAGCTTTATAGCAATTTGTGAAGCGTCTAGGCTGTTTTCTATGTACTTTACCTTTCAACTGTTGTTCATTTTACATCTCTAGACAAAACTAACCAAGTTCTGTTCATTTTAATCGATATAAAGTATAGAATAGACTGATAGGGATTCACTGAGCTAGTACCAGCTTTGGGGGGAAGTCAGTATAGCTGAAAAAAAAAAAAAAAACAGTAGCTACTAGATAATGGATACCAGCAAATGTGTATGTATGTAGAAGAGGGTCATAAAACAGGAGATTAATGTATTTCATAAGGAAGACAAAGTCAGAAAAGTCTTGAGCAAGTGTTATTTAGAGACTTAGGTATCCTGGCCATAGTAAGTCCACAAACAGCAAGTAGAGTTTAAAAGATTTCAGTTTCTGAGTAACCTGCAAGTAGAAGGTTATCAAGACTTTGAAAGGGTCATGGCCTTACACAGACTAGTATAGTCACGTACTGGAAAACAAGGTAGAATTCTAGTAATTGGGATAAAAGCCAAAAGTCAAGGTCAAACTAGCAGCAAGAACAGTTAATTTCATTCTGAATTCCAAGGAATTGTGCTGTAATTTCTCTTTTCTGAGGTGAGATGTGGTCCTAAGAATAGTGGTTCTGAAACTTTTAATGTTTTTAAGAATGAAATGGGTGCTTCAGATATCTGGAGTGGAGCATCTATGTTTTTAACAAGTACCCAGGTTATTATGATGCAAATAGTTGCAGGTCACATTTGTAGAAAATTGCTTCAAGTATGAGATGGCACTTATTGTCGGATAAGGGACCAAGTGATTAAAACTGTTGAGAGAAGAGGCATTTAGAGGTTGAAAGTCAAACCTTCTACTAAGAGAAGGGTTTCTTAGAATTGAGGTGTATTAATTTGCATGTAAGAATGCAGAAAACTTGGACCAGTAGCCACTGGACGGATGCATTGTAAATCTTTTAGGTATTTCTCTTCAAACTTCTTGTGTTCATATTTATGAGCTGAGTGCTTTTGCTATTATCTAACATAAAACTATATACTGTTTAGTGTAAAAAGTAAGGCTGCTTTTTTTCTGTGTCTAATCTAAACTGTCCCTTACTTTTACTTATCTTTTGTTATCTGTATAATTAAATTTCCTTTTTCCTTCCCGCTTCATAAATTGATTAGCATGAGTTGGGCATAGTGCTGTAATGCTAAGGGTTAACCAGAAGAGAATTACAAATGAACTATCTAGAAAGTTGATTATTAATCCAGCTAGAGAAGAAATATCCTTTTACTTAGCAAGAATGAGTATCCGAAGAGCTGATAATATTGTTCAGGCAGTGAGGAGGAATGGCAAAGCTTGGTAAGTAAAACAAAACTCGGAGTTAATCTTTTATATCCATTTAAAAAATGTACAGAATGTTTATATATTTAAACAGCTAAGTCTAATATGAATTTACAAGCTTTTGGAATGAATCTAAAAGGTTCCAAATGTGTTGGTTACTGAGATCGCAACATAGGCTATCTGTAAAAGTTACTGAAAAGTATTTACATAAGTAGATAAATATATTTAATTTTGAATATTTATAAAAATACAGATTAGAATTTGTGATTAAGAACAAGGAAGTAGGCATGGAGGAATGATTACTAAGACAGTCATAAGTCCAAACCTCAAGCTGAATATTGAGTGACAAACTGTTGTTTCACAAGAGCAAGCTCTGGCTTCTTAGGCATGAAAATATTACTTAAAATAAAATATTCACAAAAAGAGTTTGTGAGATATTTTTTAGATTCCTAAATAACATAAGCTGTCATAAGTTCTTTTCTGGATCCTAGCACTCATTTCATGGTGATGTTTAATTTAAAGATCTTTATAAAGACAGCTTTTATTGTATTTGTGAGTAGGGAGGAAAGAAAAATGAAAGGATCTCTGCTATTTGTACAAAGAAAATTAAGTGAAAAGATATGATTTTAATAAAGCTCTGCCATCAAATCTGTTCCTACTGTTATAGAGGAAATTTTGATGTCAATATTCAATTCTATAATATAGAATTTTGCATGAGTTACTTGGTTTTACAAAAATGAGTCTTTTAAACATAGCATGGGCCATATTGAATATTATTGCAGCTTTCTGTAACCATAAATCATTTCAATGTAATACTGTAGTTAGAAGAATTTAGCAAACTTTTAAAACTTAACTTAGATTATAATTGTATACCACCAAATTCATGACTTTAACCTCTTTTTTCAAAAGTATTTTTTTAGGGCAAATATAAAGGTCTCAAATTGATATTTCATTTAATATTTAAATGAGCTCAGAAAAAGTGTTTTTAAAAAAGCTATGAGTTCGGCATTGGCAATATTTATTATGTTTATGCATGTGTTAGTTTATGTGTACTTGCAAACATTTTGGTATATATGCAACAAAATAGCAGAGGACCTTTGACTATATATACTTCTTTAAGAATTGTTTTAACATTCTGGTCCATATTTAAAGCTAATAATACAAACAACAGTAAGTGGAACAATAAAAACAAAGTTAAAATTTATTGAGCTCTCTTTATGCTAAATGCTGTGTTAAATGCTTTATCTCATTTAATCCTTATATTGATTCTGTATTTGTTGGAAAACTCCAAACATTAAAACAAAAGGTAAACTAATTAAGGAGCCTAATGCTAACAGTTTATGAAAAAAAGTCCCGAGAAATGGTGTGTATGAGGGGAGATCCCTAAATTCTGGGAGACTTTTCCTGGAAATTAAGAAGATTGGTATGAATAAGGAAAGAAGAAAAGAAAGGAATTAATTAATTGTTAACATTCATTATTCCTTAAAAATTTCATTACCAAAATTTTAGTTTTATAAAATAGTACACAGAATAGGTTAAAAACTATGTATTCATAAGAAATAAAACATTACTAATGTAGTGGAACCTGTGAACTCTGTTTTTAATCTCCTCTTTGTGCCAGATGTGAGCTTTCTTTTGAATTTGGTGTTATCATTTCTGTTTTTCTTTATACTTAAATTTCATAGTCATTATATAGGAGGAAAGACTCCACTTACTATTTGCTGGTTCCAAAATGACCTTTTCTTGTCTTTGTTTTACATTTTAATTAAAACAAAAAATTCTTAATGTTATCTGCAGAGCCTGGGTCTTGTATAACCTGGCTCCTGAATTACCAACATCAGCTCTCTCCTTTCTCTCCATCATTTTTTTTTTTTTTAAATTCAGCTGCTATGCTGGCTTATAAGTCTATATACCTTTTAAACTTTTTTTCCTGCTCCAATACCTTCACATAATGCTGTCTTCTCAACTATAATACACTTCTTGTTCTTCATCCTAATGGTTCCTTTTCATTTTTTAAGTGTCCCATTTAAATATCATCTCTTCAGAGAAGCTTTCCTTGATCCTTCAAATTTATATCCTTGATGCCTGTAAACATCTTGCTACCCATCCTTCAATTTATTTCATAGTAGATATAGCTATTTTTAAAAACTAGGTGTTTGTTTAACGCTTGCTCTTCTCTCTGGACTGGTCAATTTTGTTCCTAGATATTGTCCCAATCATTCAGCAGATATGCTTTTGTATATTATATTCCATAAGCAGTTGTTGCTGCTTTCAAAGAAGAGTATACTGAAAGAGAAAGAGGGAGAAAGAGAGACTGAGAGAAAGACAGGGAATTACATAAAAATTGAGTCTAGGTTACTTTGTATATACTGTTTAGGTAAAATTATATAGTGCTGTACTAGCAAAGATTGGGGGAAGGGTGGTGGTAAGGCTAGTGACAAGGAATCTTTTTGTTTCTTGTCATCTATTTATAGGATACTTGACAGCTTTTTCCTGTTTCTTATTTTTCAAAGTAATCTTTCATTTTTTTTGTTCTTATTTTGGAGAATTGGTGTACCTGGATGCAAGAATGATTTTTCAAGTTATAAATTTGCAGAGCAGCCCTAGTGGTTATAATCTTAATGTGGAAACACTATAATGGACTCTAAAAATCTGGAAAAATTTAGGACACAGAGTTGAGGAATTGTTTCTGGTACTTTTACACCGGAAAACCATCAGGCCACTTGTAAGAGTTTTATGTGGGAAATTAAAACTAAAATATTCATAGTGGTGACAGTTGCTATAATATTGCTTGGCAGTTTGATTTTTTGCAGGAGAATATAGGAAAGGTTATAAAGTAGGAAAAAGAAAACTAAGTCAGTTTGAGAGAAGGGCTGGATTTTTCAAATGTCAGAACATACTTATGCTATACTCTTTGTTGTCATTTGTAATTAAGTCCAAGACTGCTGTATTATTATTATTTTTTTTAGTTACTATATGGGGAAGGAGATTAAAAAAAGAGGATAAGAAAAGATAATTAAAACTTCATAAATTAAGGGATTTGTAGAATGTCTCATTTGTGGTCATAGAAAGTATCATGAATATTGATACTATTATGCTTTACATTTTTTTTCATTTTCATTAATACTATTAAATTAAGTTTTTATTATCTTATATAGTTCTTAGAGTAACCTTGTACAGTAGTTTTAACTGTTGTCTTTGTCTTATGTATTTCATAACTAGGAAAACTGGGACACAAATTAGACAATTTATTGAACTAGAACTTCTTAAAAAATAACTCTGGGTGTAGTTTTCTAGGCAAGACTAATAGTCACTCCACTTTCACCCCTTAAGAAAGGCTGAAGTTGGAGAGGGTGTAACTAGGTTCTTCTTAGGGCTAAGATGAGTTAGGTAATTGTCCTCTACAGGGTTTCTAGATTTAAACATTTTATTTATTTCTAATTTCCTAAAGATTCAAAAGATGTAATCTTCAAAAAATGGAACCTAGGTGGTTAAATACATAATAACATATGTATTCAATAATAAGTTATTAATTTATCTGCTTTATAAATTATAGATTATAAAACTATAAATTAATTATATTAAATTATTAATGCATATAATTAACAGATGCCTTGCTAAGATATTATCAATAAGCTATAAGTTAAAGCTTATTGGATGAAATTTAATGGATCACAGTCTTGCCTGATCTCTCAGTTCTGCAAATAAAGAAAAATAAGTGTGAACTTATAAGAATGAAAAACATAACCTGGAATAAATAAATGTAGTGCAAATAAAGTAATGTGATAAAACAGCAGGAAAGAACCTCTTTAGTGGAAAGTTAAGACACATAAACTGGGAATGGACACCTCTTGGCACTCATTTAAAAGATTTTTAAAAATGAAAAAGTACAAGGCAATAGGTTCATTGCATTTGTGTACATTGTACATTGGAGGAATATATCCTTGAATATATGCATTTGCAATAAGGAGACATTTTAACTGAAGACAAATGCCAGGAGGTATTTATAATGATTAATTGAAAGGCTGTTTGTTATGTTAAGGTAAAAGTAAATTTTTGTTATGTTTCATTTGGACAAATAACCTGGTTGCAGGGAAATTCAGTTTCTCACTCTTTCTGGGTCAACTGACAGAGTTTCTTTTAGGTTAAATAAACCTAGATAAGAAATATTACCTTGTATTCTACTGGCTGTGTGTGTGTATAAAAATGTATGTATTCTATATATAGACTATCTGGCAAGTATTATTATATACTATATATCTAGCAGTGAACCTGTGTTAAATAAATCATCAGTGAAGACAAAAAAAATAATAAAAAGAAAATGAAATAAACAAAATCAGGAATGTTTATTCTGTAGAACATAAATCTTAAGAGAATCCAATGACTGTCCTGAGATGGCTAAAGAGCTGCCACAGGGAAAGAGTGTATACTGTGGAGTAGCCAAACCCAAGCTACCAGGTGAGAGTCATAGGAAGCAGAAGCAGAGGAGCAGTGAAGAAAAATTTTTTACTTATATGGTTATCTAAAAATGGAATGAATTTCATTGTTGATGCAGAAGAAGCCATATTACAGAAAGGATTGGGAATAAGATTAAAATGATGAGTTATGTAAAATTATTTTAAATTAAAATTTATAATTGTCTTTATTGAGTCATTTGGCTAAGCCAAGGAGGCAGGTCAACATAAGGGACAAAGTTGTATTCCTCCGTCATGTGTAGTAAGGAATGGACTTCCAGGTTTATGTTCTGGCTTGCTCAGCCACACTTACTTTAACATGGGAGTTAAAATAATCAGTGGATTTTTATCTGTGAGCATTTAGTTGATATTCCATGTAAGAAGTTTAGAACTCACCAGCTATCCCCAATCAAAGAAGAAATAGCTTAAGAGAATGGAACCTCTAGTATAAGATGAAAAAAGAAAAAATCAGTTTGTTTCTCCATTTATTCAGATAAAAATTTTATTCAGATAAAATTTTCCCGATTTTATCTGATCGGGAAAATAGACTTAAAAATGGAAGTTGGGGGTGAGAAGAAAGGAGTGAGGGGAACTGATAGACTGTGGTGAAAGATTATTGATGCTTTGTTGGTATAGCAGTAAGGTAGCACATATCTGAAGAGGTGTGAACCTATGACCGTAAAATCATATATACTATTTTAAACCAATAATACACCAATTAATAGGGCCTTCCCTGGTGGCACAACAGGTTGAAGCACTGTCCACAGCCATTGCAGCACGATTTCGATTCCCAGAGAGGTAGCCAATATGGTGTGGCAGACCTCTCCTGTCTTGCCTGCTGCTCCCCTCATCAGTGTATTTCAGTACATCTGTCAGTTCTGCTTCCCACTCTGTCTCTGGTTAGTCCTTTCACAACTCCATCCCACCCCCAGCACCTCTGGCCTGTATCTCTGTTCTTGTGTGCATAAATAAATAAATAATCTTAAAAAAAATTAAAATATTCTAAAAATATTCTAAAATTATATAGTAATATACAGAAACATTGTTATGGTGGAAATATGTCTGGCACATAGCAAGTCAATTTTCTAGAGCAAAGACATTGAAAAGATTTGTATAAAACAATTCTTATTGTGTGTGCTATAAAAATATGTACTTCAATTTTCAATTCATGTAACTTGTGAAGAAAATAGTTTACAAAATGCATTTCATAGTATGAACATTCATGACAGATGAATAAAATTAGGAAAATGGTGAAAAATTAGTAAAATTTTTTTTTAAAGATTTATTTATTTATTTGTACAGAACTGGGGTACAGGCCAGAGATGAGGAGGGTAAGAGGATTCACCAGAGACAGAGCGGGGTACAGAACAGGCAGATCGACAAAGTACACTGCTGAGGGGAGCAGCGGGGGGGTCAGGAGAGGTCTGCCTCGCCATGTGGATCTCCTCCAGGGCAAGCGGGGATTGAACTCATGCAGAAGTGGCTTAAGCTTCTTTGTGCTGTGCTTTAACCCACTGTGCCACCAGGGAGGGCCAGTAAAATTTTTTTAAGTAAAAAATAATGTAGTGGAAAAAATTTAGTGTCTTCAAAATATAGTGCTTACAATGTCTAAATATATTCCAAAATTATTAGACATCTGTAAAACTAGGGAAATGTGAGGAAATTGCATTGCATCATAGAGCTAGAAATGATAAAAAACAGGTGGGAGCTTAAAATGAAAAATATAATAATATATTATGATCAAGTATGGTTTAGCCCAGGAATGCAAGGCTGATTTAACATTTGGAAAATTTTACCCTAGAAAAAAGAGAAATCTATAATCATTTCAGTAGATATGGAAAAGTTTTGACACTATCTTTTTATAAGAAACCTCAATAGGTCAATCAGTAGAATAGAAACAGCTGAGGAAAAAGTCAGTGAAGTTGAAAATAGATCAATAGAAATTAACCAAATAAAGAACAGTGAGAAAAGTGGAAAAGAAACATATATAGTATTAAGGATAGGTGGGACAATATTAAAAGGTACAACGTATGAGTACCAGAGTTAAAGGAGAACAATATGAGCATAAAAAGTACTTGAAGAAATAATGCCCCCAAATTTGATGAAAGATATAATAATTTAGAGATTTATGACATTTATTGATTCCCAATGTAAATATTAAGAAAAGCATACATAGGCACATTACAGTGAAGGTCTCGATAAAATTTGGGGGGAGGGTGTAATGACCGGGGAAAAAAATTAATACAATTAATACAATTTACAATTTACAGGAATGAAAGTGGAATTATAACTGCAGTACTTATAAACATTAAATAGACAACAGTGAGTACTTAAACACCTTTATTCCAAAAAAATGATAGTATTTAGTTAGATGAAATGGATACATTTGTTAAAAAAAATTGTATTGTTTCTTATTAAGGTAATGTTGGTTTACAATAGTGGATATGATTTAGGGGCTTGGGCTCATACCTCTTCAGATTATACAAAACTGAGTCCTAAATCTTTCCCTGGTGAATTCTAGCAAACCTTTATGAAACAACACCAATTTTATATACATTCTTTCAAAAAAAGAATAGAGGAATAATTCCTACATTACAAGGCCAACAAAAACCTAATACTAAATGCAGAAAATTACAAAAGGTAAATTTAAACATCAGAAAATTACATCCAGTAATATAAAAAAGAATAATATATTATGATCAAGTATGGTTTAGCCCAGGAATGCAAGGTTGATTTAGCATTTGGAAAATTTTACCTACAGAAAAAAGAGAAATGTTTAATCATTTCAGTAGATATGGAAAAGTTTTTGGCACTATCTTTTGATAATTAAAAACTCCCAGTAAACAGCTTCCTTAAATTTAAAGGAAGAGCTGTGAATAACCTACAACTAACATTAGATTTTATGGTGACATACTGAATGCTTTCTTTTAATAATAGAGAAAAAGATAATCATTCCTCTGCTCACTCATTTAACATTATATTGAAGTTCCTACTTTTAGTAATGTGGCAAGGAAAGGAAATAATATAAAAATGTGAAAGGAAAAATGTAGAAGTCTCTTTACTATACCTTTGGGAAGGTCACATGATACAAAATGTCTTTGGAGATGACTTGAACAGAAGGGAATTAAAAGCGAAAGTAAACAAACGGGACTAATCAAACTAAAAAGTGTTGGCACTATGAAGGAAACCACCACGTAAATGTAAAGGTAATCTACTGTTGGGGAGAAACATACCTTCAAAAGGGATTTAATATCCAAAATATATAAATAACTCCTAAAACACAAAAACAAATTACCCAATCAAAAAATGGCCAGAAGATCTGAATACTCTTCTCCAAAGAAGACATACTGGTGGCCAATAGGCACATTAAAAAAAAAAAAAAGTCAACATTGCTTACTAGGGAAGTTCACCTTAAAACTGCAACAAGATATCACTTTCACTTGTGAGAATGGCTGGTATATAAAAACAGAGAAACAATACATGTTGGCCAGTGTGTAGAGAAAAAGGAACTTTTCTATAATGTTGATGGAAATTGGTGCATCTTCCATGGAAAACAGCATGAAGATTAAAATTTTGTATTAATCAATGGGGAAATGATTTTATTTAGACCCAATGTTAAAAATGAATATTTAAGTAAAAATAAGTTTATACAGTTGGCAGCATTTGTAATTCTAACTATTCATTAATTCTAAGAAAATAAATAAAATTATTTATTAATGAAGTACCATTGTTTTATATCTTTATTAATATTTTGACGACATAGGGTTTCTCCACTTAGCTGTGGCCATCCTAGCTCTCCCATTGCCAAAGCATATGTAGTTCTCAACCATAGTTCATTTTGTTCTCCTCCCCATTCTCATCCCTCTCCCTCACTCTCTCCCTTCCTCTTGAATGCCTTAGATCTATGTTGGTTTCCAAAAATTGGTTTTATTGTTTGTCTTTGTGTGACCCTTTGTTTTGTTTCTCTATATTCCACATATCAGTGACACTATCTAGCATTTATCTTTCTCCTGGCTTATTTCACTTAGCTGAATCCATTCACACTCCACACTTGTTGCCACAAGAGGTGGAAGGTTATCTTTCTCAATGGCTGAGTAATATTCTATGAGTATATACACTACATCTTTGTCATCTGCTCATTTGTTTTGCGATGTTTATGTTGTTTCCATACCTTAGGTATTGTCAATAGTGCTGCAGTAAAACTGAAGTACAGGTTTCCTTTAGAATTAGTGTCTGTGTTCTTTGGGTAGATACCTAGGAATGGAATTGCTGTATTGTATGACAAATCCATTTTTAATCTTTTAAGGAACCTTTCCATAGGGGCTAGACCATAAGTACATGTTTTTCAAGAAAAATATTTTAGGTCAAATGTTGTGATTGTACAATAATTTCTGACAAGGGACATTTTTGTAAAGAAGATATTCTAAGAATTTACTTAACCTTTTTTATTGAAATCATTTTGTTTTGAATAGTGTATCATATAACTGTCTTTTCTGCCAATTTTTGGTTCTTTGGTTTCAATCTATCTGCAAATTCTTGTCAGTGATTTAAGCTCCTCTCCAATGTTTGTATTTCTTCATGAATTCTTGAATCTTTTGCATGATTTGCAGTTTCACTTTGTAATCACTTTTTAATTTTGATTAATAGCTATAATATTCTACAGTGCAATATATATATATATATAATTCAGTTAACCTAATTATCTTGACTGAAAGAATGACAATTTAAAAAATATTTCTATGTTTAGGTTGTTCTTCAATCAATTAAATTAATTTTTGGGAATGGGACCCAGGAATCGATATTTTTTTCAGTAGTCTTGTGACTCCAATGAGTAGACAAATTGACAACTCTGAACAGTGATTATCATTAGTGGATATTATGATAACTTGATGCCTTTCATTTCCTGTATAATTTTGGAGACTCACATAATAAATATTTGTTATAAGATAATCTCCTATATTCATTGAATACTAAGAATTATGGACCAGTAAAAAAGGTGAAGTAAAATTTATATTGTGCCTTTCTCTAGAAATTTGCAATCCAAAGGTGGAGAAATTAAATATTTATTTTTAAGATAAATACTATGAAGGGAAAAGAATTTAATTTAGGCTTGGAATCAAGGATGCTTAGTATTAACAATATTAACCCTGAGATCTAAAAGCTAGTAGGAGATAATTTGGGAAATAGGAGATGAAAGAAAACAGTTTCAAAGTTCGTAAAATGGGTAAATTGGGTACTTGTAAGTTCTAAGAACAGAAATCAGGAAAAGATGACTAGTGAACAATCAACTGGGAATAGAGACCATGTCTTAAGTTGCTAAGTGTCTGTGAATGTCCAAAGATAAGATTAGAAACATAGTTTGGTAGTAACACAGGCTTTTAGGGGAGCAAACCACCCTCAAGACCCCCAACCCTCAAACTAACCAAAAAGAAAAAAAAACCCAAGATCTTTCAGTGTGGTGTTTTCAACTTAGATAAACTTCTCTGTTTTTGCATTTCCTGCATTGCTTAAAGCCATTAAAGTAGGATGAATTTGTTCTTACTATTACCCAAGCTAAATGCAAAAACCACATGTATGAGGACAAAAAAAAAAAAAAAATCTCCGTGCGCATTCCTCAAGAAGACCCATATGTATATATAAGCATATGCATATCCAAGCAGAGTCTTTCTATGAGTTTCAGAGATTGCCAAAGACAGTTGAAATAAGGCCAGGTGCTTGGAGTTATACTCAAGGGATTGACCCTGGAGAATACTGTAACTGCAGAAAACCACAGATCTCTAAAGATACTAAGATGACCTAAGGCAATTAATTTGACAACAGCAAGCATGTGACTGTCCTTTTAGTTTGACTGTCTACTAGTAAGATAGGCAGTGGAAGAGGAAAAAAAAATGCAAAATTTTAATTAAATAATGTTTTACATATTTTTCTCCTTTGGACTCAATTCAGGCACAAATGATATAGCAGTTGCCTGGGATTTCCATAGCATTAATTAATTCAAAAGAGCAGAAAATGAATCAGAACCAGAAACTTATTTAAAATACCCTTCTTTCCTTTAAGTACCATGAAAAAACAGTGTCTCTTGTGATCACTGGAGTTTGCATTTCTAAGGCTTAAGTGTATCCAATTTAAAAATGGATTAAAATATATTTTGAGACATAATACAGATTTCTATTTTATTTTTCTTTACCTTTCTGTTTACTGAAAGTAAATAGTGATGGGAATTTTTAATATTATATGTACTTTTGTAAGTGAGGGAAATAGGACGTGAAAATAATGATTCTATTGAAAATAAAACACACTGAAATAACATTTTTGTTTGTTTCCCAAAGATAAAATGCTCTCCAGAAAAACAATTTATAGGCATGATTTTAATTTACCCTCCTTATTTTACAAATATAGATGCAGCTGGTATTAATGGTGTGCTTTACCTTTAGCCCGCTGACTATCAGAGTCTAAGAAAATAAATAAAATCATCATGGCTAAATCAGCTTAAGTGACAGCTCCTGAAGATATCAAGTTTAGGGGAAATTATGAAAAGGGGTGAACTGAATATTGAGATGGGGAACACATAATTTAAACAGGTCCTGATTATGCCACAGATTAACTATTTAACTTTCATTTTCTCCATTTACTGTACTATTGCTATTACTGATAATACTACAAATATTAATACTTAAGTTGTTTCCAGTGTCTCAGTGCCTTTTTAATTCTTCTACTTTTCTCTTTTTTTAAAGTTAGAACTATAATTAGACAAGAAATAGGAAAATGATTTTTATTTCTGGAAAGAAACATTATCTAAATGACAGTCTTTTTTCTAGCTTCTTAGAGGATTTACTGTGTTAACTTTATGCATGTTGTCTGCCAATCTACATGTTATACAATGGGGCTTTTAAAAATGCATATATGAAAACAGTTTTCCATAGGTTCATTTCTAATATTTTAATTTACTTCTTTGCCTGTCACATTTTCTTTCTTTTTCAACCGTGCTGTGTGATAACTTTGCACTAATTTGTCTAAAGCATTTAATTTCTATTTTAGAAAGTAAAAAAGACATTTCACTTATGAGTATGGTTCTTGAAATAACTCCATTTTATCAGTTTATTTTGCTCTGTCCATGTAGTTGTTTAAACATTTTTAGCCTAAAAATAAGGGTGTGTCAATTTGTTGCAAGCAAAGATAGAGGTAATCGTGTATGGTTCCTGTTATAAGCTTTGTGTTGATATTGCTGCTATTTAAAATAGTACATCTAAGATGAATCTACTTTTAGCATTTTTTTTCTTTCTCAAGTGAACTTATCATGCGATATTTAATCATTTTTTTTAACATCAGTTACATTTTTCTGAAACCTTTATTATCTTGGATCAAAGAAGGCTATTTGAACAAGGGACTCAATATAATGGTTTATTCCTCTGTTACACATTCATGTATTTCTTAGGTTTCTAAAGACTACGTCTTCAAATACCAACATTGTTTTGCAATTTTCTTATACATTCTGACTTCCTAAATAGTGGCTTACAAAAGTATATGAAAACTAAAAGAGAAAAATACATAAATCACTCTTAATTCTGTTGGCAGAGATAGCTCCTGTTAAAATTTTGGTGTAATGCATATATAGATACAGTTGTGTCAGCAACAGTTTTAAATTATGCTTTTAGAATTTAGTTTATTGAAAGCTGTCTGATGACTTATATTTACTATTAGGAACTTCTGATTCCTGAGTTGTTCCTTGAGTTTAGTTTAGGGCCTTATAGGCTACTGATTACTATACTTGAGTGGGCCCCAAATTACTGAGCTTTTGAGTTTTGTGTCTGCATTTTGAGTTTCCTGTGCTTGCCTTTGTTTACAAACCATATGCCTCATTAATTTATAATGAATGTTTTTGCCCTAGTAGTACCAATTTTCTTTTAATAGTCCTAGTTGAGAGGAAAAACCAGAGTTATAGCATTCCTGTTGTGCAGCATCTATGCAGGTGTTTTCACATAAATTATGCTATTTAACTATCTTAGTGAGACATTGAATTGTTATTCAATTACTTTTAGACAACAGGGAAACTTGAACATTTACTGTGCTAAGAACTTTATGTATACTATGAAATTACCTAGGCACAGAACAATTGGCCAAGATCATAGAACCAATGGGGTTTCCCTGGTGGCACAAGGGGTTAAGTCACTGCAGCATGAGTTGGATCCCCAGCCAGGGAGGTGACCCACGTGGCTCAACAGAACTCTCCTGTCTCCCCCACTGCTCCGCTTAGCAGTGTATTTCAGTTTGTCTTCCTGTTCTTCTCTCCATTCTGTCTCTGGTGAATCCTCTTAACCCCTGCACCTCTGACCTGTACCCCAGTTGTGTATGCATAAATAAATAAATCTTTACAAAAAAGGTCATACTGCTATTAAGTTGTGGAATCTAAATTTGAACCAGGTGTGTCCCTTAAATAATTAAAAATGTGGTAAGTATAGCTGAAGTAAGAGTGAATAGATTCTGAATTCAGAAATTGTCTGTAAAGAAAAGTAAATCAGTTTTAGTGTATTATCTTGAGAACTGTTAAGGGTTTTGCTTCCTTTCTAATTCTGATCGCATACTATAGGGAGGTGGTTGTGTCAGGTAACTTTGGAAAAATGTGGTGTAAGTGTGCAAGTGTGTAAGGAACTCAATATTCATGCTAAATTAATCTGAAAAAAGGGAGATAAAAAAATCAGCTAAGGAATTCTTATTGTTAGATAAACACTTTCCATAATTCATAGACTGTGTATAATCTTTGCTGAATTTCCTGTAGAATAGGTACTGATTTATGAGTGACATAACAGTTAATACAGTAGTTAGCAAAACTCCATTGTATTGTTGGTCCATAGTTATCTTTTTTTGGAGAAATAGGTTTTAATCTTAAGATATATTTCTAATTGCACCTGAAATGAAGAGATAATTTTAAGAAACAAAGATCCTCAATTAGATTCTTTTATGGCATTTAGTGGGTTAAGTGGTTGTGAAGAATTTGGTCTTTGAAGTTTCTTTGCCTAGATTCAAATCCTGACTGACCTATTGCTAGTGCAATTTTGCACAAGTTAATTTCTATATGCCTAGTTTCTCATACATACAATGAGGATATTGATAATAGCTACATAAAAATACCTACTTCTACATGGGTTGTTTGTTTTGAGTGTCAGAGACCCTTTGTCCCCAATCACGGATTATTGGGGGGCAGAACAGGCAGGGTGTCAGGGTGGGAGCAGAGAGATTCCTAAAAAAGGGGGAAAAGGAGAAAAAGGGGAAAGGGGAGCGAGGAAGACACGGGAATCAGAGTTGGGTGCAAGTCTTCCTCGCTCCCCTTTCCCCTTTGCCCCCCTTTTTAGGAATCTCTGCTCGCCAACTCTGTTCCCACCCTGAGACCCTGCCTGTTCTGCCCCCCAATAATCCTTGATCAGAGACAAAGGGTCTTCGACATTTGAGGACTGAGATATATGATGTAAAACAATTAGAATAATGCTCATTGTATAATAGACCACTATTAGCTATTTAATTTGAATTTTTAACCATTTCCGTTTCTTTGACATAAATACAAAAACACCCAAAGTTACAATATTTTCTTCAGAATGGAAGATGATACTATATCAAATATAGTATCTTATTACCTTCAGACAATTTCCCCTCCTGTGAGATTTTCCTCTGCCTTTAGAAAATCTGATACTTTAGGCAAGCAGGATATCGGTAGAGTTCAAGGACTGACTTTTAACAGAATATGCATTGGTATTCTGTAATAGAGAAGATGCCTGGTTTGTTGCAATTTTATTATTGAAAGAAAGTTGCAAATAGCAATTTACTCTTACACCCCGCCCCCAACACACACACTATGATGTGCATGTGTAAGACTAAGATAAAAACTGTTTCCTTCGTGGAAGGGTGTGGAGGTGGAGGATCATTTCAAATTAGAAATAATGACAGTAATAGAGGCTTCCAATGAAGGTTCTGTGGCCAGAGGACAAAAGGAGAAGTTAATTCCTGAAGTTGAGGTATTTGATTAAATATTTAGGTGGTTCTATATGTATACAATGCTGGGTATATTGTTACTTGTGAAATTCAGACTGTGTTTGACAAAGATGTTTGAGATTTGATGACATTTGAGAGAGAATCAACTCTGAGATAACCTGCAATAAGTAAAGTAGAATATAAAATATCTTATAGGCAAAGACTTTTATTTCCCTTTTAACTGTAAGAATTGTCACATTGCAATGGTGGTGTATTGTTTTAGATAACATTGACATAGAGAAAAAAATTACTAGACTATGATTAGAATAATATAATTAGAGTAATGTTTTCTTTCATTACTTTAACAAAGTTAAACTTTTTTTTAGAGACAGCTTGAAATTTTGTCACTCAGGAAATTTTATGTAAAGGGGTATTTTAAAAGTTTGGTTGTGTGTGTGTATGTGTGTGTGTGAGAGAGAGAAAGAGAGAGAAAATTTGGATTGGAGGAGGTGATGGGGAGGGTAGGTGAAATTTTAAGGAGATGTAAAATCAGTGAAAGTTAATGTAAGCTGCTGGAGTTCTGTACTGAAATAAAAGATTTCAAGCATGTTTTTTTCTCCCTTAGTGGGAAAATCAAACTGATTATATATATATATTTTTTTTTTCATGAAGAGTATATAAATATCGTGCAAAATTGTAAGAACTTTAAAAAACTTCAAAAGATGGAAGAAGTTATAAATGACTTTAAAAAATTTTAGGAGCAGTAAAGAAGAACTTTTGAATACACTCCAGTGGGATAAAGTTTTAACAGAATAGGTTGGGTCATTTATAGATTACAACACTTTTAATTTCTCAATGTTACAAAGTGTTGATTTTGATAAAGAATTTGGGGGTGCTATATCAGCTTCTCCATTGGAGTAGTGCTACTGGGTGATTAGCTAGATGTAGGGCTAGTAGCCAAAATTCAGAAATGTGGTCCCTGGTTTTCCTGACCTTATGAGAACAGAAAAAAAGTAAGTTTTCTTGAGCCTTGATTCCCTACAAAGGAAATTTCATGATTACCAAGGATGTTAGCCTTTAATGCTTTTCTCCTTTTCTTTCCCCACTGCCATCTTTGTTTAAGTAAATATGAAGCTTAGTCACATGATTTTAAAAAATATTTGCATATTTTAAACTGTAATTTAAAGGCCAAATGGCTTTTTTTTTTAAAATCTAAGTTTAAAACTGAGGACTCTGCCACTTGGTTAGATTAATTGATTTGCTCAAAATTACATGGTTAAGATTAAATATGTGGACCAAGACTTTTGGCAATGGTATACTACAAATAATTAACCTCTATTCACATTTTATTTCCCTTGCCATAATGATTGTGAGTGTCAGCATATTTGTTTTTTTTTTTTTTTTTTTTAAAGATTTATTTATTTGTGCATACAGAACTGGGGTACAGGCCAGAGGCTCAGGGGCGGTGAGAGGCTTCACCAGAGACAGAGTGGGGAACAGAACAGGCAGATCAACGAAGTACACTGCTGAGGGGAGCAGCGGGCGGGTCAGGAGAGGTCTGCTGCACCATGTGGATCACCTCCCGTGGCGGGAATCGAACTCATGTGGAAGCGGCTTTAGATTCTCAGTGCTGTGCTTTAACCTGCTGCGCCACCAGGGAGGGCCAGCATATTTGTTTTTAATAATCAGTTTAACTATTTTAAATTGTCAAATTTTATTTCTTTGCCAATCATCTATTAGTAGATGGTCACATATCAAAGTGATGTGCCTGATTGCTCTGCAACACTCATTGGCTGCTTGAGATAATACATGTAAGGGGTTTTAGCACATTAAATGAAGTATTTGATTGATTAGATTATCTTAATACATTTATGACATTTGGTTTTCACAGAAAAACTATTTTTTGGTACCTTTTTAATAGTTAAAAGGCAGGATGTTATTTAACAATTAGAACGGATTTGGAGGAAAGGATAAACTGTATACCCTTGTCATTGCTTTTTCTCCTTTACAAAAAACAGTTTACCAAAGAAAATTTGGAAAATATGAAAAAGAAAATTAAAAAATACTTCCACTATGTTTTCTAGAGATACCTCAAAAGATTTTTACTGCTTCTATTCTAGAAGTGTTATACTTAGATACACACATATCTTAAAAGAAAAAATTGGATCTTACTGTCTATGCTATTTTGCAAGCTACTTTTTGTAAGTTAACATGTCATGTTAATATGTCACTGCCCATGGGCCATTAAAATGAACATTCTTCACTGTGTACATTTTCATTTTAAAATGAACTTTACTATTTACTACAAAAGTAACAGATATTTATGTAAAAAATTTAGGAAACAAAAAAATGTTTTTGTAAACAGATTATAAACAGGTTAAGTCTCTATAATCTTCTCTATACATAAATGGAATCATGGTAAAAGTGCTTCAGAATCTGATATTTTATTTAATATTTTGTCTTTTCATTTATATTTCTTCTTAGTACATATTTCTTTATATCATTTAAAAAATGGTTGCATTGTTCTATTTGTGGGCATTCTATAATTTAGCTATTGTGGGTAGCTAATTTTGTTGTCATTTATAATTAAGATTACTTCTAATTCTTCCACTATTATTAACCATATTGTAATAAACTCCTTTATAGTGGAATCTTTTTGCATAGTCTGATGATTTCTTTAGTTCAAATTTTAGAAATGAAATTGGGTAGTCACTTTGAAAGGCATTTGTTCATATATCTAGAATGCCCTCCAAAAATGTTGAATCAGTTAACTTTTCCAGGAGTCTTGAGAGTTATGTCATTTTGCCACATCCATGCTGACATATCTTATTGTCACTATTTCCAAATGTCACAGGTAGAAAATGGCAGGTTATTTTGGTATAATTTATAGGTATTTGACTAGTAGTGAAAAGAAGTAATTCTTTGTTTATTTGCATTAAAATAAAATTTTGTGCTTCTCTCCTTTGATATGTGCTTGTAACAGTTGGGACAGAAGCATAAATAATGAAGCCAAGTGTTGTGATGAACTTTGAATTTTGGCTCTACATTCACCACTTATCAGACTCCTTGATTTACATACTTATTCCATACCTGTTTTCTTGGCTATTTCAGGTTCCTTTACATTATAGGGTTGTTGCTATGATCAAATGATTGATATGTAAAATATTTACATAATATTTAATATTCAAGGCCAAATAATGCTCCTTATTCTAATGCACAATTCATTCTTAACTGATTTGGAAGAGGTTTTTATGGCATTTTATTCAGCTATCATATGAACACTTATCTCCAAACTTTTCATCAAAAATTTTAAAGAAACATTTCATACCAAATCTCATTTTATTTTTCTTTAGAGTTTCTGTCTTTGGTATCACTTTTAGGAATATCTTTCCCATACAATATTATATGAATATTAATTAATGTTTACTATGGCATTATCATGGTTTTATTTTTGCTTTTAATTTTGAAATCCACCTGGAATTTCTTTTGCTTTGTGATATGTGATTAGTATATAAAGAACCATTTTCCTGATATTTGCCATATAACCTAACCTTTCAGTGCTACAAGTATAGACCAACTTATTAGAAATATTTGGTTCTATTTATCGGCTCCTTTTAATAATATTTCTATCCATTGGAATATTTTATTTTTTATTAAAGTATAATTTACATATAGCATTAAATTTTAGTACAAAACACGACGACTTAATATTTGCATATATTGTATAATTATCACCAGAATAAATCTAGCTAATATTCTCATTACATAAATTTGTTTCTTGTGATGAGAACTTTTAAAGATCTATTCTCTTAGTAACTAAAAAATATACAGTACAGTATTATTGATTGTAGTCACAATGCTGTATGCTATATACTTATGACTTATTTACATACCTGTGACTTACAACTGGAAGTCTATACATTTTGATTCCTTCTCACACCTGCCTCTGGCAACCACCAGCCTGTTTCTATACCTATGAGTTTGGTTTTTATTTTTTAATTTAGATTTTACATGTAAGTGGGATCAAACAGCTTTTTTCTTTCTCTTACTTCACTTAGTATAATGCCCTCAATGTCTATCTGTTTGTCACAAATGGCAAGCTTCCCTTCTTTTTTATGACTGAATATTGCAATGTATGACATGCACACACCCACACACACACTCATTCTTCTTTATCCATTCACCCATGATGGACAGTTAGGGTGTTTTCATATCTTGGCTATTATAAATAATGCTGCAGTGAACATGGGGTTGCTTATATCTTTTCAAGTTTATATTTTCATTTTCTTCAGATAAATATTTAGAAGTTGAAGTGCTTGATCATATGTGGTCCTATTTTAAAATTTTTTAGGATGACACACTTTCTAGTGAGATCAAAATGTCTTATTGAATTACTCATCTTTTCAAAGCTTGGTTATTATCAAGCTATTATTTTGCTGATGAATTTTAAATTAGTTTATCTGCTCCCATTTTCACAAAAACTGGTTTTACTAGAAGTATACAAAAATGTTTATAAAACATTTTGGAGTCAAATGATTTTGTGTTCTGATGGCAATATTTTACTTCTTTGGGTAAAATATTTAATTTTTAGTTAAATCTATGCTTAGCACAAAGTGGGCACACAACACAACTTGTTGAATTAGTATTTGAATGTATTAAAACCAACTGTTGAATATTTGGGTTGTTTTTATTTTTTCTTCTGTCATAAGCAATATTTCAATGAACATATTTCACATATAAATCTTTGAATAACACCATGATTGCTTCTGTGAAATAAATTCCTAGACAACTAAAATTTAGTTCAAAGAGTATTTTTAATGATTTTGACATATTGCCAAGTTGCCTTCCAGAAAGGATGTACCAATTTATACTCCCCTCAGCAGTTTGAAACCATACTGTCTTGATTAGCTTCTTATTTGTCTCCCCATTGTAAAGTGCTGTTTCTAATGAGTTTGAAATTAATATTTCATGGCAAAAGAAACTTTTACTTTTTAAATGCTTGTTTATATTTTCTGAGTATGAAGAAGGAAGAAGGCACAGCAAACTTGCAGGACTTACAGTTAAAATATATAACTCTTTTGCTATGGGATATTAAATAATCAATGTGTGGTTGTGATTTCATTCGCTTAGGCAGAGTGACATGTGCAGGGAACCAGCTAGTAATAACAATTAAAAAAATAAAAGCACTTTTATTTTAGAATGTTATCTTTAACTGGCTTTTTCTCACTACCCTAAATACTTTATTTTTTCCTTTATACTGTGAGGTCACTCTTTTTCTCTTATGATAAAAATAAATGTTGATTTTTTTAAGGTTGAATGTTTATCCAATTTAAGCATCTTTAATAATCAGAAAATATTTTCTCTGTTACATGGAATGAACCACCTTACTTCTCTGATTGAGTGATATATATATATTTTTTTAAAGATTTATTTATTGTGCATACAGAACTGGGGTACAGGCCAGAGGCTCAGGGGCGGTGAGAGGCTTCACCAGAGACAGAGTGGGGAGCAGAACAGGCAGATCGACGAAGTACACTGCTGAGGGGAGCAGCGGGCGGGCCAGAAGAGGTCTGCCACGCCATGTGGTCACCTCTGGGGCAGGCGGGAATCGAACTCATGCAGAAGCGGCTTTAGATTCTCAGTGCTGTGCTTTAACCCGCTGCGCCACCAGGGAGGGCCCAAGTGATATATTTTTAAAGATTTATTTATGCATAAGAATCTGGGGTACAGGCCAGAGATGCTGGGGGGGTGAGAGGATTCACCAGAGACAGAGTGGGGAGTAGAACAGGCAGATCGACGAAGTACACTGCTGAGGGGAGCAGTAGGCAAGACAGGAGAGGTCCATTGCACCATATGGATCACCTCCCAGGCTGGGGATCAAACTCACACTGAAGCAGCTGTGGCTAGCTTCGTAGTGCTGTGCTTAATCCTTTGCACCACAAGAGAGGGCCCTGACTGACTGATTTTAAGTTGCAAATTTTGTTGGAGGAAAAAAATTTAATATTTTGTCCCTGCATACCTGGGAACTGAATTTGAAAGGAAACAAACTAATATAGTTCTCAGTAGTTTAAAGGAAAGAAACCAGTATTCTCTTCCTTCAGTTTTTAATTGATGTATTTACTCTTTATTTATCCTTTTTAGCCTTCTCTTGATGCAGAATATATACTATAAAGAGTAAGGCTCAATCGTGAGGTGCATTTTTTACTACTAAATTTAAAAATTAAGCCCTCTTTCCTTGGAAACAAATACCAACAACTCCAATATCTTTGTAACTAGTACCTTGATTTTTTTTGTTGTTGTTGTTGTAAAAGAATCATTTGTAGATTAAAAAGTATTAGTTTCTGAAAGAATTTCTCCCTCACATTTTATTTTTATCATTCCTACTCTCTCTCTACCTTGCTGCCTTCCCTTCCCTTACATCTCTTCCTACTTTCTTTCTCTCTCTTCCCACTCCCCTTCATCACTTCTATCCTCTTCTTTCCTCCCTTCTCTTTCTTTCTGTCAGGATTAAGTTGAGTGGATGTTAAAAAGCTACAACTGTCATTTCTGGAGTCTGAAATGTTCCATCAGTAGTAGGTTTTTCCCATCCTCAGCAGTTGCCTAGGGAGATTTAAGTGTTATAGGCTGGGTCTGCAGAATGTAGCCACGGTTTTTAATGATGACCATGAAGAATTCCTCCTTCATTTTATTTTTTTTTCACTTTAACCTCAGAGAGATCATGTGAAACTTTTACCCTTAGCAAGAATGCTATGATTTTAATACCAATTTTCTTTTCCTAAATTTCCATCTTTTAAAAGGAGGTTTCAGTCATTTAAAGACAAAAATGTAGAGGAAATGGGTGAAGGATTTCACTTATATTTCATTCTCTATCAAACATGCATGGATTATGTCATGAGCATTAAGTACAATTTCTAATCCTGGATGCCTTTTCCTTGACAGCCATGCATGTTTCTAGTTGGGATGCTGTTCTTTCCTGTTTCCACTTTGATCTCTCTACTATTATTCCTTGCCAGTTTTCTTTTTTTGAATTCTAGTTTATTTGAATATTGACCTTAAACCAATCTAATTAAGAAGGCGTAGTTCCAGGAGAAAAATATGCTGGAACTATACACTAATGACTTGATATTAATTATTTTTAAGCCCTGTTTGCATCAGACCTCAGTTGCCTCCATTTCTTTGGTCATTTATTATTCATCAGAAACCACAAAACTATAGATTTTTTTAAAAAGATTTATTTATTTATGCATACAGAACTGTGTACAGGCCAGAGGTGCAGGGGTGGTGAGAGGATTTACCAGAGACAGAGTGGGGAGCAGGACAGGCCAGCTGAGGAAGTACACTGCTGAGGGGAGCAGTGGACGGGTCAGGAGAGGTCTGCCGCGCCATGTGGATCACCTCTGGAGCAGGGATCGAACTCATGCTGAACTGGCTTTAGCTTCTTAGTGCTGTGCTTTAACCCACTGGGCCACTATAGAGGGCCCCAAAGCTATAGATTTTTAGTGAATTCTTTTGATCAGGGCCATTTTTACTCTTTATTGTACAATGAACAGTGTTTTGGAGTTTGGATAGCTGGATCCTAGTCCCAAATCTTTGATGCTTTGGAATTTAGAGAACTGGATTCTAGTTCTAACTTTTTGTTAATTAGTAACTAGCTATTTGGTGGAGCAAGTTTATACTTTCAGTCTCATTTTTCTTTCAGCTTTAACACTGCTTTAGGGAGGCAAAATTTATCTGCAATCTCAGCTGGAGAGATTAAATTTGATGAGGAGAAGCTAATCTGTTTTATAATGTGCATAAATTTGGTATGAGTGAGGAGGTTGAGAAAAAAAAGTAAATTGGGAGGGTTAGTAAAGTTTGAAGATGGTTTATATAGTATTAACTAATAATGAAATTTTAGGAGTCCTTTCAATTGAAGTTGATGAAATTGTACCTAGTGGATGTAGTGATTATTTGATTAGATAAATCTTTTTAGTTTCATCTTAAAAGTTGCTAATACTCATAATTTAGCATTACGGTTACCTTTCATCCTGTGGGTTTTTTTTTTTTTTGCCATTGTCGTTCCTTTTCTAAAATCAGTGAAATAAAATAAGAAAATGTCAAGAATTACAAAAATAAAGGGAGTAGAGGAAATGTAGAAAATGAGGGAAAGAAGGAATATTTTTGCTTTATTTCCCCCCTTGATTTCATATGGAATAACGTATTGCCAAAAAATTCTACAGCATATGATGGATAAATTTATGACAAAAATGTAATCATTTTGCTATACCAGGGTTTTGCATCACAAAAAACCCTCATCACTTTGTTTTTAATTTAATTATTTAAAATATTTGAGGCATGTTCTAGTGCATGTTTAAGCAGAGATTGCAAAATAAGTCTTTAAAAGTGCTAGATAGGAGAAAATGAAGAAGACATTAATACTAACATCATTCTTTTTGTTGTTTTAAAAATGCATTCCACATGTGATATTTGAAATACCATTTGTATTACTGAAGAAGTTAGTTTCTAGAATTAGTTTAAGATACATTTCTTTACCTGAATGACCACTAAGAATACAGAGGAGTTAGAAACAAAAGCTGCAATCCTGTGGATTAGTGACAGCATACCTCAAAACATTATATAATTATAAAGAGTCTAATGAACTGAAAAACAGTTGAACTCTCAACAAAGAAATATTATGAATAGGCTTTGAAGATTTTATAACTATATAGGGTAGAACTTTGATTAGGACTTTTGTGTTTTAGAAGAGGTAGTTCATAATGTGTGCATTTGTAGACCAGGAGATTCAGAATGGCGAAAAGGCACTGTTTTTGGTCCTTTTGAGTTGCTTTTATAAAATGTATAGCCTAGATAACTTATAAGCCAGAAAAATGTGTTCTTCATAGTTTTGGAAGCTAGATGTCTGAGATCAAGATGCTGGTGTGGTAAGTGAGGGCTCTGTTCTGATCATAGACTTTTCCTTAAGAGAATGGAGGAGGGAGCAGAGAGTGCCTTGAGGTCTCTAATATAAGGGTACTAATCCCTTTTATAAGGGCATTAATCCTATTTATGAGGGCTCTACCCTCATGACCTTATCACCTCCAAAATCATTAATACTATCTTCCTTGGGGATTAGGGTTTCAATATATGATTTTTTTTTTGAATTAAAACATTCAGATTACAGCAAGAATATGGGAAACTCACTAGAAATGGACTTAGTTTTATGATTTAGGTAATTATGATACAGTGTAATGTACTGAGATGATATTTGCATCAAAGTTATGGTAATTGTATTATGTCAAAGATTTGTAACCTCAGTTTATTAAATAAACCAAAAACTTAGGGGTTATAGTAGTGAAGGTGATAAACTTTTCTCTCCCTCCCTTCTACTCCCGTTTTCCCCTCTCTTCCTATGTTTATTGTTTAATAGTGTATAATATGCATTAATATCTAGGATATATGCATTTATACATGTGTGCCTGTGTTTCTTCAATTTATTTGTTACATACTTTCATTCCTGAAGATTACATGTAAACTATATAGCCACAAACTTGGAATAAAAGTTGGGAAATGCCTGGGTATGACTGTATCTCTGACAATTAGGAAGCCCATCAATTCTCAGGTATGATGCCACATCATTTACTTGCAAGAGACACTATTTGTAGAACACTAGGGGGAAGATGTAGGTGACAGGAACTATCTACTAGAATAGAAAGCCAATGTAAATTGGTATTAAAGGAGTAATCCAAAGAAGGAAATTGAATTAGAGGGTAATGGACAAAGTATAACAGGAGCAGTGAGTTGAAGGAGGAAACTTTAAGCAGTAGAAACATTGAAGGATGGCTCATTGTTTGAATTGATTACTAAGATACCTCTGTCTATATATCTAGAATTTTTTTCTTTATATTTTGTAGAAATCCAGAACCATACATTATGAACTCTCCTCTGTGGTTATCATTTTATCTCGGAATGGTGGAAATATCTTAGAGATGTAAAGTTCAAATAATTTGTGTACTAGCCATAGTTTAATGATGAAGTTACATGTTTTTGGTACATGGCTGCTCATAGCTGTGTACATCACATACTAAAACACTACCCTGAATAATATTCTGATATGCTATTTTCTTCTTTTGTATTTCTTGATGTATTATGACATTATACTTGCAATGAGTTTAATATGGTTTTATCATATGAACTTTGTAAGTTCTGAATATAGTTCACATTAACTAACGAACTTTTCTAGCGTTAGGAGAAAAAATAGAAATGTCATCAAAGTGATGGGCAGGGGTTCACAGTAAGTGAAAACATATTTATATAGCTGAACCCTAATGAATTTTTTTTATTATGGCTCTCTCAGATCCGGCTGTTCCAGTCAGGTGTCCAGCCAGTGATGCCGATATCACTAATCTGTACTGCAGATAGTCATTGACATTTCAAGATGGTCAATGATGGTTTTAATTTCACTTTCCATGCTTTTTTGTAATTCTGCAGTCCTCATTTTGTTAAAGACTTTCAGTTTCTTGTGCCCAGTGGTAAATGCAGACTTTTTTGGGAGTCAGTTATGATTCTATCACTCAACTGGACTTATTAAGTGACCTTTTGGAGAAGTATTCTTCCCAACAATGTCACACTCTGAGCTGTCAACCTAAGTCATTGCTAATGCTCTGTTCTTCCTTATGAATCACATAGATTTGGTTGATTGTTGACTCAATTTAAAAACCTGCCTTTTGTTTCTATTTTTCCTTTCTTTGTTTTTAAATCCCTATAGCATTAATTTATTGTTATTTCTTTTTATTTTTTGACTACAAAATTTCTTTATTATATAAGCTTATTGTTCAATTTTAAAAATATTCTTAGTATATTTATTAAAAAGTCTTGTATATTTTAGTTTATGTGATAAGATGAGTCAGAAGTTACAAACTTTTCCCCCCTTTTCCTGTTGCTTATTCTGGTCATCATGACTAACTTGGCTTTTGTCATCAAATTTTTGGTAGATTAAGTAATATGTCTATAACTAATCAATAAATTAATCAAATATATTTTGAATTATTATGCTTAGTACTATTCCAGGTATGAAAGAAGTATAAAATAGGACTCTTACTTCAATAAGTTCACCAGTTAAACAAATTCAGCTACTTAAAAATGTTGAATTTTAGAACATTCATTTGTCATTCAACAAATACTAGGTTCCTTCTGTAATAATAGCTAACATATACAGAGTATTATCTATGCTCCAGACACTATATTAATATGTGCAGCACACTGCATTTCTACGTGTGCTTATAGTCATCCATTCTTTGGTAAGCAGTTATCTACTGAACATTTATGATATGCAGGCACCTCTGAATTGAAGATAAATCAGTGAATAAAACAACAATTCTTACTCTCAAGGAGTTTACATTCTAGGGAATAGAAAAAGAACATATTTTAAAAAGCAAAGCAAGTAACTTATTACATAGTAAGTCAGAGTATAAATGCTATGGAGAGAAGTAAAACAAGGAAGTGTAATAAGGGATACCCACTGTGGAGGCATATGCAGTTTTAAGTAGGGTGAGCATGGAAGGTCCATTGAGGAGAAAATATTTTTGTAAAGCTTTGAAAAACAGCAAAGGAACCATGTATATGAGTGGGGGAGAATGTTGCCGTCATTGCAAGGATTCTGAAATAGAAATGTATCTGGGTATTTAAGGAACAGGGATTTGACCAGAAAGGTTGGAGACAAATGAATGAGGGGGAGATAGTAGATGAAGTCGGAAAGTAATAGGGATAAGTAGGAACTTGTAGGTCATTGTAAGAATTTTGGCTTTCTCTCTGTGTAAATGTGGAGCTACTAGAATATTTTGAGCACAAGAGTGATATGATTTGAATATATTTAACTTATTTTTTTTAAAAGATTTATTTATTCATACAGAACTGGGGTACAGGCCAGAGATGTGGAGGGTGAGAGGATTCACCAGGGACAGAGTGGGGAGCAGAACAGGCA
>NW_004567116.1:28055966-28065966 GCF_000260355.1 Condylura cristata
TTCTCAGTGCTGTGCTTTAACCTGCTGCACCACCAGGGAGGGCCAATCTAAACATTTTTTAAGGGAAACTGTGTTGCAAGAGTGGAAGCAGAACAACCATTACAGAATTATTATAGTGATCCAGATGAGAATTATTGGTGGCATGGACCCTCGATGTAGTGATAAGCTGTTATGTTCTGAATAAATTCTGAATGGAGTACTAACAAAGCTTTTCAAGACATTGAATTTCATGGATGAGAGGAAAACAAAGAATTGAAGATCCTTTAGAATTCTGGCCTTGGAAACTGTAAGGCTTAAGCTGCCATTACGTGAGATAAGAAAGGTTATGGAAGGAATAGATTTTAGAGGAATCAGGAATTCAGCTTTGGACTTGTGAAATTTGAGATGCACATTAAATATCCAAGTGAAGGTGTGGGATAGGTAGCAGAGATGATCTGGCTGGTGATAAAATTTATGTCTCTATGATATGAGAGTATACAGGTAAGAACATAGTACATCCAAATCTCAATCTGTCATTTGTTCTATTTGTAATACATGCTTTCTCATTATTTGGTTAAGATAATAGGAAAAAAATGTGAATTATGTTTAATTTTGAGTGATAAAAATATAAACTTATTTTACTGTAAATCTTTTGGACTGCGTAAAGAGTTATGCTCTTCTAAATCTAGCCCCATCTAGACAACAGAACAAAACCCATGATAAATGGGTTCAACCAGATGGGATTTAATTGAAAGAAATTGTTGTACAAGTATTGGAAGTCTGAAAGAGCAAAAACAGAAGTCAAGTAAACCAGATTTAAATAACTGTGTGGAGTAGCTACCAGTCCTTGTGTGAGTGGAACAAAATGGAAGAAATTGGATTGCTTGAACCCGGGAACTTGGAAATGTTTTTGACTGGAGCTTGGACCTCTTGGGAGAGGGTGTGCTATGTGACTTGTGCTCAGTCCACTGATGGAAAATGGCATGGCTTATCCTGTAATCACTGAGGAGTGTGGCCAGCTGGTGCTGGTCTGTCTGAAGGGGTTATGCAGCTGGCATTGGGAGTGCTGAAAGAAGACATTGCTGATGGAAATGTAAAATGGTGCAGCAATAAGTGTATTTTGCTGCAAGAGGTGTACTGACAGGAGCTAGAAAAATGAAGTCTTTTTTTTCTTTTCCTCTCATTACCAATTTCCAACTAGTCTCTCTCATTGGTGGAACTTAATAAGAAGCCATCTTATAATGGAGCTTGGCACATACAGTGCCCCAGAATCATTAGGCAGGAAATTCAATGGTGATGTGAGGGTCAAGAGATAAAAAATAAACAATTGGCATGTGTAGTGTGCATATTAAGATTTGAATGAAAAGTTGAGATCTTCTATTGAAGTGTTAAGAGAAGTGGAACCTTTCGTATTTTACATCAAAGCTCTTTGGTTATTTGTTGATGATAAAAGAAGATAATATTTGATGTTGAAGAATGTTAAAATTAATTTAAGAATGATTTGGTTTTCCAAATGTTTGAACTATTTTCTGTATCTAATTAAGAAGTCAATTAATGCATATTTTTAGCAAATATTTATTGAGCACTTAACATGTGCCATTATATGATGTACTTTTACACTTTAAACATATTAACAAATAATTGCAAGTAATTCTAGTCCTCATGAAAGTTATTTTATAAGTGGGAAAGACTGATTACAATGAGCATGTAAATTATATGATGTATTAGAAGTCTATAGATGCTATAGGAAAAGGAAAATATGGAGTAGACTGAGGAAAATGTTATTTTCTACATTTTTGATAATTGCCCTCCTATGGATCTGATGTATTCCTTTGGTTTTCATTTGTATTTGCTTAATGGCTTATGTGGTAAGCCTCTTTTTATATTTTTATTGGTCATTTGCAGGTAACTGGAAAAATGTATATTTAAATTATTCACCCATTTTTAATTTAATATTGGATATTTATATTTTTGGAAATTGTCTAGCATTTAGCACTGTTTTTCGTATATCTCTATTACTTGCTATAATTTTCAAAATGCAATAGAAATGAACTAACTGTAGAACTACTTTGTGGCTAAACATTAAAAGAACACTAAATTAACCTTAATACTTTCAAGGAAAACTGCATTCACTGTATGTGTACCTTTTATTTTTGTGCATGTATGTTACCATGAAGTATTAGACAATAATTACTGTTTAGATTTGAAAGTCAGTTCTTTATTGTAAGTCCATAAACAAGATTGTATTCTGTGTTAAAACTAAGAGGTATCATAGAGCTCTCAAGATAGAGCATGTGGTATATCTTAGTCAATGAGGAATGTGGCATGGTGTGAGGAGAGTACCTTTAGAACTTTGTTCTTTCCCCTGCTCTTATTTTTCTGAATATAGTTCTCACCTTGGTTTAATGGAAAAACAAAGGTGTGTTTGTCCTAAGAGTGATACTTCCAATAAAAAAGGCAACTTGAAGTATTCCAAATAGGAAGCTTTACTTCTGTTTCAGAAACAAAGCAAAACCAAAATCTGAACATACATAGAAACAAAATATGGTTCAACAAAATTCAAACTACACCTGAAGCATAGCTTGCAAAGGTACATTGCAGATTCAGATTTCCCTTTTCTACTCATTACCCTTGAATAAATTTCACTTAAATGAAAGATTGATCTGGCAAACTTCTGGTTTCCACACTGTATCAGTAGACATTCTAACAGAAGCTGTATTGAATTTTAATTATTTCACTGACCAATAGGTGACCTCATTTTGATGAAGACATGTGAATTTGATGTTTTTATGCTCTAACACTTAATTTTCATGTTTTGGTTACAAATTTGTAATGTGATACTGTGTATCAGGTATGAAAAGAAATGAAGTATTCTGATGTACATAAGAAATGTTTTAGTGTTAGTGTTTGGTTTTAAGTATTTGCCTAGTAAATTTGTATACATCTCAATGCAGAAAGAAAGTAATTATGAAAGGCCATGGACTATCAACTAATTTCTTCAGATGACAGCTGTTGAATAGTGAAAACATGGGATTTGGACCTGTGCATAAATCTTTGTTCTGTAAATTACTAGTAGTATTCTTAAACGTTTCTCAAGAACAACTTCCTATTAATAAATTAGGGGAAAATATTAGCATCTCTTTTCCTACTTGAAATAGTTCTTTACAGTTTAAAAATATTTATCTATATATGATTTGATTTGATTTTATGTAGATAATTTTATAATTTGCTCCCTTTTCAGGGTGTTAGGATCCAAGAAGAATAAGAGTTCTTTATAATCAGTCCCTAGCAGCTGATTAAACACTGTATGGCAGAACTAGGAAATATGAAAGATGGTAAATGAAATCCTGGCAGGGAGAACAGTCTAATCTCAAAGGACATTTTCAACAATAGGCCGGGCCCTATGCCTAGTGTTTAGTGGGGCCCCTGGTAAGACACTCCTGCCCCTCACTGTACCATTCCCAGAATCTTATTTGTTAATGCTTGGCTTTATTAATAAAGTCATGACCACTTGTTTGGCACTGCATATGGTTGGTTGTGATTTCCAGCTGCCCTTTGGGTTAAAGTGTAAACAGTGAGTAGATTGTTATGTTCTTCTATTAAGCTTAAAGCTGTGATCTCATGTCTATACCACATATGTCTGCAACCAGAAATATATCCTTTTCCTGATCTCCTGGAAGAGAGGCAGCACTGTGTCTGAAAGTCTGAATTCATTAGTCTAAGAGCTTTTTATTTTCTTTTTATTGAAAACAAAGAACAAAATAAAGGCATAAAAAGTCATGAATATCACCAATAGAATGTCACCATGACACCAAACAGCATAATGTATTGTCAAGATGAGTGTTTAATCTGGTGACTGAAATTTCTTTACATTTGTCATTTTCACAGAATACAGAAATGCAGGCAATACTCCAACAATCCACAGTCACAAAGAAAGCCTCAGTGCAGTGGATTTGAAATAAGCACAACAGTTTGTCTGAGTGACTGAGAAAATGCCCACTGATAGAACTAGCTGCTAAACTCTGTCCCAATTGTTAATATTCTGTGTTAATTCACATCTCTCGTGCGTGTGTGCTCTCTCTCTTTTGACTTTAATATGTTGATAAAGGAGGCTGTGTTGTTTTTGAAGGTGATTTTTCTTTTTTAAATCAATTTAAACTGCTTGACACATTAACATGTTTTAACTGGTCACATGGTCTAATGCTATACAAAGCCATGAATTTTGAAGCACTTTAGAAAGGGAAATTGCTAAAACTGCTATCATTTTATACTATGTAAGCAAGATGTTTTTAGGTATATATATTTGTTACTTATTCTTTAGAGCATTTTCATAGTAGTGTTATCCCTGTTTTCAGATGAACAAACTGGTTAAATTTGTTTAAAAGTTTAAACAACTTGCCAAGGTCATAGTCTAGGTTCATAGCTAGGGCTTATCTGATCACAAAGTTTGTATCTTTCTGCTTCTGCCTCTTTATTATTGATGTTACAAGAGAGCTTTCTGGCCTCTGAAATGCAAGCAATTCTGAATAATACTACTAACAATTAGTTGTACTATCTTACCTCTTTTTTTTTTAATACAATAGTTTATTTTTACATCATTTTGTGCCCTTTTCCATCTCAGTTGTAATCCCCATGGGCTTTCCATCACCAAATCACCCGTGTGCCACCACCATAGTCCAGTGCACTGACCACTCCTCCATTTTTGGTCCCATTCCCCACTCCACCCCCGTAAAATGTCCGTGGTATAGAGCTATTCATTATTATTATTTTTTCACCTGGTCCATTATACTCCTTCTATTAGTGAAACCATCCAGTATTTTTCCTTTTTTTTTTTTCTGGCTTATTTCACTAAGCATAACCTATTCCAGCTCCATCCATGTGGCCGCAAAAGGCATGTGTTTATCTTTTTGATTGCTGAGTAATATTCCATTGTGTATATGTACCACATCTTTTTAATCCAGCCATCTACTTTTCGGCATTTGGGTTGATCCCATGTCTTTCCTATTGCAAAAAAAGTAGCAATAAATATGGGGGTGCAGGTGTCTTTTTGAGTCAATGTTTTTGTGTCTTTTGGGTAAATACCTATGAGTAGGATTGCTGGGTCACGTGGAAGCTCCATGTTTAGCAGTTTGAGACTCCGAACAGTTTTCCATAGTGTTTATACTAGTTTGCATTCCCACCAGCAGTGCAGGAGAGTTCCTTTTTATTCACATGCTTGCCAACATTTGTTGTTGCTAGTTGTTTTAAGATGTGCCATTTTCATTGGTGTGAGGTGGTATCGCATTGTGGTTTTAATTTTCATCTCCCTTATTGCAAGTAATGTTGAACATTTTTCATATGCTTATTGACCATCTGCCTTTCCTCTTTGGAGAAATGTCTTTTTAGTTCTTCTGCCCATTTTTTGATGGGGTTGTTTATTTTTGTTGAGTTTCATTAGTTCTTTGTATATCTTTGTGATAAATCCTTTATTGCTAGTTTGTATGAGAATTTTTTTTTCCCAATGAGTGAGGGATCTGCTTGTTTTTTGTAATGTCTCTTTTGCTTGTACTACCTTACATTTTATGGTATTTTTTTTCTTTTTAAATTGATAATATGGCTGATAGCTCATGTGTTCTACCTGTCTATCTTATGAGGTGAAGTAGGATGTTATCATCTTTTTTCCACACATGAATAAAATAACCTCAGAAAGGACAAGTGATTTTTGCCTCATGACAAATAACTTATTAATGATAGGACTAAGACAGAAACTAAGGTGCTGTTGCTCCTAATTTAGTACTCCTTGGGCAGTCTGAGTTCATTGAGAGAGCTGACTTCAGGGTAGATTAAGTTTATAAAGGCAACTCAAGAAAATTATCTTTCAACTAATCTAATAGGTAAAGTTTTTCTTACCCTGAAAATGCAAGTGTTTGGGTTACCTAGGTATCTTCTTGAAAATTCCACCTGGGAAGGGCTTGTCCTGAATCCCTGACACTTTTGAGGAAAGAATATTATGATAGTGCTATTCTTCCTGCATAATTGAGCTTAGCTAATTCCTACTGGAGTCCTTTAGGTCAGTGTCTTAGTCCAGAAATGTTTAGAATTCTCTAGCCCAACTGCAATAGAGATATTTCAGGAAGAAGGAAAACTTGGGTTTGAAACTAAATTTCCTTATAGTTAATTTATTGTGTAATATAATATGGTAATAGTCTTGTATACTAGATATAGTTTCTCCTTTTTGGTGAAAATACAAAGGACATTTAACATGTCCTTCCTACTATCAAGGAATACAGGAGAGACATTGTGGTGATAAAAAGGAACATTGAGCAGTTGGGGGTTTTAGTGCTAGTTCTGTTGTCTACTCCCCGTGGGAATTCAGGCATATCCTCTACCCTTCTCTGATCAGTTTTATTACTTGAAAAGTGAGGGACGAGAACTGGATTTTAGGGTACTGTCATTTCTAAACTTTTTCAAATCTTTGCTTTTTACTGTGTACAGAGAAAAAAATCTGTTAGAGAAAATTTGTATGATACTAGTCAGTGCAGAGGTAAGCAAAGATGCAAGGACTCACACTATCAGGGAGATGCTTTTTAATAACTACTGTCCTTAAAAATGACATTTTAACCATGCTTCATCCAGACTATTCTGTGTTTGTAGAATAGTTACTGGGTTAGGATGCGGGTCTTAGCTCTACCACATACCATCTATTTTACCTTAGGTAGTTAGTAAAATCATCCTGAATCTCAGTTTCTAGATCTATAATCTAGTGATTATCCCCATTTATCTTAAAAAAAAATAATTCAGCATTAAACATTCTAGATTCCGATGCTTGATAGTCCTTTTTCTATGGGCATTCAAAGTGATACACTAAAAGGGGCATATGGAATTTAAGCTTTTTCTCTAGTAGTAGAACCATAGAATCTTATAAATGGAAGAAATCTTAGAGGTAGTTTACCTTGGAATTGAGATGCAAGCTTCTAAGGACAAGGCCTTTATTTTGTTCAATGCTTTATCCCCAGAATCTAAAACAGTGTCAGGCCATCTATCGATTATCTGTCTGACTACTTGCCTACCTGCCTACCTACCTATATACCACCCACCCATACATAGCAGGTATTTACCTTAGACTGATAGTGGGGCAGGGCTTATGGACGTGTCTCTGTTTAGAGATGGATAAAGGGATATCTTCTGTAGGTATTATTACAATGACTGTTCTGCAGTGAAATGCCTGAATTGTAGTTTCTTGCATAGGAAAGATGAGAAATTTAAGTGTGTGTGTGTCTTCTGTAAAAGGATAGATTTGCTTCTTGATCTCTGATCCCTAGAAAATTGTAGAACTCTGAAGCAAGCTTTTACCTTTACTCTGGACCACAGAATAATAAAGTTTAGGTAGAACTGCATTCTCTTAAAATTTTCTTCCATTTTTAGAACCTAGCTTTCTGATGTCTTCTACCAGGTGTCCAGCACTCTACTAGTGGTTCTAAATGATCACTCTATATTTTACTTTCCTATGGAGAATTATACAGTGTTATATGGTAAATTGCTTTATTTCAGGGTTCTAGATTTTCGCTGGTTTTCTTTTGGCATTTCCTTGACTAGAGACATGAGGTTTGTTTTCACTGGTGACAGCACTTTGTGGGTATTGTGTTACAGTAATTGTTACACTGTAATGATCCAGGGAGGAAGGAGAAGTTAGTTAGAAGAACGCAACTTGGGGAGAGGGGCCTTTCCTGGCTCTTTTTTTTTTTTAAAGATTTATTTATTTTATGTATACAGAACTGGAGTATAGGCCAGAGGTGCAGGGACAGTGAGAGGATTCACCAGAGACAGAGTAGGGAGCAGAACAGGCAGATCAACGAAGTACACTGCTGAGGGGAGCAGATAGCAAGGCCAGGAGAGGTCTGCCTTGCCACGTGGATCACCTCCAGGTCAGGGATGGAACTCATGCTGAAGTGCCTTTAACTTCTTAGTGCTGTGCTTTAACCTGCTGCGCCACAGGGAGGGACTCTTTTACTTTCATTTTTTTAAAAAGATTTATTTATTTATTCATACAGAACTGGGGTACAGGCCAGAGATGTGGAGGATGAGAGGATTCGCCAGAGACAGAGTGGGGAGCAGAACAGGCCGACTGACAAAGTACACTGCTGAGGGTAGCAGCGGGAGGGTCAGGAGAGTTCTGCCACGCCATGTGGTCACCTCCAGGGCAGGCGGGGATCGAACTCAGCTTAAGTGGCTTAAGCTTCTTAGTGCTGTGCTTTAACCTGCTCGCCACCAGGGAGGGCCCCTCTTTTACTTTCTAAGGAGGAGATGAGGGTTTCCTTAAAAAAGTAGAGATGGACCTACCGTTTTTATACTTGTCCTTGTCCCATTTGCAATTATGTTACTTTTATTTTCTCTATCACACAAGGAGCTCTGTTTTCATTTTCTTTGAGAAAAAGCCATGTGGTATAAGAAAATGAGCCTAGTTTCAGTTTTGGCTTCACTTTCTACTTTAACTAACTGAAAATGTATCTTCTCTGAGTCCTATCTAAATGTAGAACCTGATTTTGTAGAGATGATAATATTACTGATCTCATGAAGTTATTGTATTAATTGCAAGAAAAAATGGTCAAGAAAAGGCTTCAGAAATTGTAAAATGTGAATTATATACATTTCTACATCACTTACCTCTTCTTTCATCTCTAAATGTTAACAATTTCTTTTTGCCTTTTCAACTATAAATAAATCTTGCATTTTTTTCTCTAGCATTTGCAACAACCTAGTGAAGTTTAAAAGATTTGGAAGTGAGCATTCTGGTTTCCACTTTTTCCTTGGGATCATTATCAGGCCATTTCTATGACACCTTAAACAGCTGTTGTGTATCAGTCCAGAAGTGGTTGTATTTCACTGGGTCAAGATTACTTGATTGTGGGGTAAAGTTGCAGGCTTTATGCTAATAGTGGTGTTTGCTCTGAAGTACACTATATAATTTGATGTATTAATGAAAAAAAGAAGGCACAAATGCTTTATAAGTCACAGAAATTTTGTGTGAAAATGGCACTTTATGGTTACTTGTATAAAGAAATAGTTCTCAATCTATTTTTTCTTTTTATGTCCCTACCAGTTTTGCATCTTCTGTTCAGGTTTTCTGTTATATGCATATAGAATCTTTCTTTTCAAATCTTAGCAGAAGTAATATGTAACTTTTATATTTATTTTGAATATGAGTACTTACTTTTAGAACAACCTCTGTTGATAAAGGTAGTGTTGTAATGTAGTCATGGTGTGTTGACTCTTAAGAGAAGGGTATGGATCATGACTGCCGCTCTTACTAGCTTTGTAATCTTGGGCAAGTCACTTAACTTTTGTTCTTCAATTTTCTCTGTATTAGAACAATAGTACCTTCATTGGTAGTTATGAAGGTTGATTTCATATATATATAGTGAGCTATTATTGATACTATTCAATACCATTCCTGAAAACTTCCTACTATTAATGTATATTGGCACAAACCCTAATATGTGCTTAGTATTCTGCCAGGAAAATACACACTGTTTCACAGTATGTGAAACAGTTCTTGTCTTCCTCTGAAGGTTTATTTATATATTTGATGTACTGTGTAGTACAATGCCTGCAGAATCTGCTATTGGACACTTATGTAGGTTGACTCTGGAAAAACATGAAACTGAAACAGAAAGAGCAGAGAGCTGACAAGAATGAATCTATCTTAATCCAGATCAATGAATGTTATGCAAACAATTGTAGTCAGAATGCAATGGTGGATTGATAATGTTCCTATAAGATTTCTGGAGAAGGTAAGATATTAGATGCACCTTTGAATTTGTATCTGAAAATGAAGAAATGGAAAAGGGTGTCTTGGGGGAAGGAATGGGTAGGGGATGAGGATATACATACCTCAAAATGTAGTAGAAAGGGTGTAGCCAACAGATCAGGGTTAAAGAATTGGTACTTACAGCTTCTTACTAGTATTGTGACTTTAGATAAATTACATAATCTGCCAGAGTCTCAGCTTTCTCTACTGTAACGTAGGGACAATGATAGCTAC
>NW_004567116.1:28070966-28100090 GCF_000260355.1 Condylura cristata
GCTAGCATATCTCTAATTCTTATTGTTGATTTCTCTAAAGTACAATAAAATGTGGTGAGTGACTTTAAGGTGAGTTGCTTTCTCAGTCCATGAGGATGTGCTGGAGTAGCACACTAGTAGGAACTTGATTTTAGACCTGAGCTAGAAATAAAAAGTGGTTAACAAATAACATTTTTAAACATTTAAAGTTTGGGGAGCAAGGATTACTAATCCGCCAGGGCAATTGTGGTTTTGAATCAGACAACAAATAATAAAAGCTTTGAAATGTATTGGTGCATTTCATAGGGTATAATAGCTTAAGCTTTTTATTTATTATCAAATTAATGTTGCTTCTGTCTAAAAATTGTGCAAAAAAAAATGGGTACAGTCTTCAAATTCTTGGACTGTTCAAGTTGCAAATAAGGAAAGAGGTTGATAGCAGCAGGTCTGAATGATTAATCAGAGCCTATACTACTCTATTATTCTTAGGAATATATTTTTCAGAAGCAGCTGTATGCAATGGTCTCTTCTATGTAAAGTGAAGTTCCCTTTCATCACTACCCTCTATGGGAAAAAGTAGTAGCTTATACACTTTAGCATTTTTGCTAACCACCCTAGTCACTGATGCATTCAGAATTGGAATGCAGGTATATCACTACTAGGAAACTCTCCCTTGGAACTTTTATTTCTTGTGATCTGCGTTCAGAATTGGGATGCAGGTGTATTGCTACTAGAAAACTCTTCCTTGGAACTTTTATTTCTTGTGGTCTGTAAAATTAATGATCACTTTTTAAAACAGTTTTGTTTTTCTATGAAATATTATTTAAAGGAAGCTAGCATTGTTCAAATACCTACTACATAGTAAATAATTGCATATATTTTAATTAATCTTTACACCAACTCTTCAAATAAGATGTATTGTTGCTAATTTTAGAAATATGGGCATGGAACCTCGGAGTGAAGTAACTTAACAATTTCATAGATCTAGTAAATGAGTGTTCTGGGATTTAAATCCCTACATGTTTCCACTATACCACACTTTTTCTCCTGGTAATCAATTATGTTAATACTGGTTGTGCTTTTCTAGTTCTAAGCAACATGCATGCAAACTTTTGAAGAAATAAGCATATATTTAGTAGATTAGTCATAATAATAGTTTTAAGGGACTTTCTTACTCAGTGTTTAGAAATTTTTGATGTGGTGATTATCTGTGAAGACAAAAAAAAAGGAAATGGATAAATAAAGCAGGGTTATTTTTCATTATAAACTCCAAAAAATGTAGGAAAACTAGTAAAACGCTGTTTCTTAAGACAAGGCCATAAAATAATTGGTAAAGAATTCTTTACTATGCAAGATACTGGGTACTCATATTTGTCTTTTATATTGATAACTAAACAATTCTGTGCATGGATCCATGGAAACAATTGGATTCTTATGTTCTCCTGGAGCTGTTTATGATTATATGTTCAAATGCAGGTGAGCAACTTAAAGCAAATAGCTGTAAGGAAGGCAGAAGGTGATGTAGGTAAGGTGATGTAGGGAAGTACAAGCTAGTAGCACCTTGGTTATTTGTGAAATCAGATAATTTAATGACTATAAAAATGTTAATTTGAGTTGATGGTGCAAACCTTTCTTTAGTTTTCACAATTACAATACATAAAAATATATATGCCCCATGTGCGAGACTTTTTTTGTATGGAATACTGTGGTAGTCAGATTTTTGGAGGATATCTAAATTACCCTGCATTTCCTGAGATGAACTCTAAACAGGTGGTGTGCTATATACATACTGCTCAAGTTCCTCAAGAGTGTCCTCAACACCTACTTTTGCAGTGAAGGAATGCAATTTTATCTCATGTTCCTAATATAGCTTCTTGGGTTGGGGCTGGAAGGTAGAAATTCGATCTGAATAGTTACCATGGACTTTGATTGCCTGTACTTTGAAATAAATGGGCAGTCACATCCTTATTTTGTCTGATTTTCTACATAACAATATAGTTAAGTGATGATTATCTTGGCTAAATATAAAAATCATACTATGGAGAACACAGAGTTAAGAACCAACAAATATTTGTTGAAAAAAATTATTGTAAAAAACTAATGTGAACCTCTAAACCTTCTGTACTAGTATCCAGTTTTGTTGTCAAATTGATTAGAGTCAAAGGATTGATGGATAGCTACCTGCTTTCTTCCCTTCTCTCTCTGTCTCTCTTTCCTTCTTCTTTATGTTTGTTGACTAGTAATATTGCTAATCTTCGTAGTGGAAAGGAGGAAAAAATATAGATAGCAAATTATTTGACTAAATTTGTATTAAAATGAATATCTTGCAATGAATTATTTTGAAATGTGATATTATTGAATATTTAACTGGAATATTAAAAATAAAATCCTATGAGAAGTATACAAATTAGTAAAGAAAAATTCAGGTGGTAATTGAAAAGTTACAAATTTCCTTAATTTAATTTTAATTGCATTTGCCCTGGAGCTACACTACTTGAGTCTAAATTCTGCCTTCAGTACTACCAGAGATGACCTCAGGCAAATTTTAATATTTTTTAAAATGGGCATTTTTGTGCTTTGGTTTCTTTATCTGTAACCCAAGGATGTCATTATCAAACTCCTAGAGTTGCCCTGAGACCCAAATGAGATAATACATGTAGTAGTGCTCAGCACAGTCACTGGTACTTTAATTATCTAATGAGTACTCTTTTTATATTTTCACTCTTTCTTTCTCTGATAATTGTCCGTCTGTTGTCCATCTGTCCTCCATCCATCCATATCTACCCATTTACCTTTCTATTTATCTTTCTAAAGTTTCTAACAAAATAGGTTGTTTTTTTATTTTTATTTTTTTATAACAGTTTATTTTTACATCGTTTTGTACATTTTTTTTTCCATCTCAATTGTAGTTCCCGTGGGCTTCCCATCACCAAGTCACCCGTGTGCCATCACCATAATCCCGTGCACTTCCCTCCCCCCCCCCGTTTTTGATCCCATTCCCCACTCCACCCCCACAAAATGTCTCTGGTATATGGCTGTTCATTATTTTTGTTATTTTCTGTCCTGGTCCGTTATACTCCTGCTATGAGTGAAACCATCCGGTATTTTTCTTTCTCTTTCTGGCTTATCTCACTAAGCATGATCTTTTCCAGCTCCATCCAAGTTGCAGCGAAAGACATGTGTTTCTCTTTTTGATTGCTGAGTAATATTCCATTGTATATATGTACCACATCTTTTTAATCCAGTCATCTACTTTGGGCATTTGGGCTGCTTCCATGTTTTTCCAATTGTAAATAAAGCAGCAATAAACATGGGGGTTCAGGTATCTATTTCAATCAGTGTTTTTGTGTCTTTTGGGTAGATACCTAGGAGTGGGATTGCTGGGTCATAGGGAAGCTCCATGTTTAGCAGTTTGAGGAACCTCCAAACAGTTTTCCATAGTAGTTGTACTAGTTTGCATTCCCACCAGCAGTGCAGGAGAGTTCCTCAAAATAGGTTGTTTTTGACATAGACTATGTAGAATTTTAAAAATATGAAATGAACTTAATTGGGGGTCTGGGAAGAGGACACAGCTCAGGGAAACCAAGTTATTTTGCAGCTACCTAGAGAATTTAGTTCAACAATATCTATATCTATATCTATATATATATATATATATATATATATATATGTAATCTTAAATTTGTATTTGCCTAATGACTTAATAATGTTAAATTATTGGGGAATTATTTTTATTTCCTTTTTGTAAAACATAGCACTAGAAACTGTGAGAATATAGAGAGCCTCGGGTTTTGTTCTACCCTTGAAAAGTTTGTAATCTGATTTGGAATTATTTATTGGAGCATTATGATTTTTACATTTAAAAAAAGATATGTAAGGTAGCATTGTGTTAAATGAGTGATATAAAATAAGTTTCAGAGCACATATTAAAAGTGAGTAGCAGAGAGGTAACTGTTAATTATGTGGAATAGTTTTCCAAATGATAAGAAAGGGTGGAGGAAGCAGCCCTCCCTGGTGGCACAGTGGGTTAGGATGCAGCACTGTAAGCTAGCTACAGCCACTTCAGTGTGAGTTTAATCCCCATCCCCCAAGGCGATCTACATGATGTGGCAGACCTCTTTTTTTCTTGCCCACTGCTTCCCTCAGCAGTGTATTTTGTTGATCTGCCTGTTCTGCTCCCCACTCTATCTCTGGTGATCCCTTTCACTGTCCCTGCACCTCTGGCCTGTACCCCAATTCATATGCATAAATAAATAAATCTTAAAAAAAATAAAAAAGGAGCAAAGTCATTAATAAATGAAGTCTGACTATATCTATCTAGTTAGAGTAGAAGATTAAATGTAGATTACTAGAAGATAACTTTAGAAAGATTGGCTGGAGATGATTGGAGGACATTGAATGACAGTGAAGAGTTTTAACTTTTTTTTCTGTCATGAGAGAGAGTCACTGATGTTTTTTGATCAAGAGGGAGGTTTGGTTAGGAGAGTAGTAGTAAAATTGCTCTGAAGGATGAGATATTAAAATTAGGGAAACCGGCTTGGAATGTGTTGTAAGAATCCAGGCATGAAGTTAATAAAGCCCTACAAAAGGTGAGTATGGTAAGAATGTAGGGGCAGGAGAAATAGTTTCAAGGAAAAGTTGATTGAGTTTAGTGACTGTCTGACAAATGGGAACAAGGATAAAAAAAGAGGATGGAGATAGTGTTAATATTTTAAGTTCATTCAGAGAATACTACCCTTCTTAGTGTGAATGAATAAGGGTGTGAAAATTCATGATGCCTCTTTTAAATGTGTTGACTATGACATAGTAGAGTGATAACCAGCAGTCGTTTGAGGACTACTGTGTTCCAGGGAGATGAGAGAGAACTAAGTTGGGGATATAGATATAAAAATCATATGATTTATATATTAAGGAATGAAATGTTTAGTGAAAAGAGTAGAGAGAAAGAATGTTTAGGTTACTGATATTAACATTTAGGTGAAGTTTTTTTGTGTGATTATTAAAAGAAAGTTATGCGCTCATCTTTCTTCGACTTTCCCTCATTCTCTCTTTCCAGTATGACTTTCAGCAATGTGTTGTGCACTGTGTAGGACACTAGGGATCCACTAATGAACAACACAGACCTGATCCCAGTCCTCCGGAAACATACAGAATAAACTTCTTTTATTTTTCTTTTATAAAATGAATCTTTTAATGCTTTCTATTTTTCTTCCATTTATAAAATCTATGCAAGCATTTATCTTCCTGGGTCTGGAAGATTTGCTCTAACAACAAATTTCCTTTTCTTTCTCTTGAAGATACTTTCTTTTATTACTATATTATGAGGATATTTTATAGCAGTATATTTTTAGGTATGTATTAAGTTGAAGTTCAAAAAACACAGATTGTTTCACCTTTACTGGGAGGCTTTCACTGTGTTAAGATTTTAAGTAGAGTCCTTTGGAAACAAACTTAATTATGTTACTTGAAAGGTCAAGGAAAGATCTTTTCCTAAAGTGGTCTTATTTCTCACTTTCATATTTCTGTTAATGCTATGAAATTTATGTCCAGTTGCAATAAAACTTGCAATTTGAGATTGTACTTTTACTTCTTGTTTCTGTCATCATTCTGCTTCTGGTATAACCACCAAATTCCCTTTACAGGGTTTTTATCTTACCCTTTTCTCCACCCTTCTCTAGTAACTTGGAATGTCATATAAGACTGGTCATTTCAGATTCAGATGAAAGATTTTATGGAGTGATATGTCTGATTCTAACTGTTTGAATATATTGTTGATAGTCTTTAATTCACTTTCACTCTGGTGTTGCTTCCTCTTTTCACTCAACTGATCCATTTTTGTGTGAGAGCATTATAAATATTATATAGACCAGAATTGTCAGACAAAAATGGAATATCAGATATTAGCATATGGCGTACTTTTTCTGACTAAAAAAAGGCACATTATTGAAAGAGGAAATCTTCTGTGTTAGGAGTGTATTGAGAGTGGGATAGTTTTTTGCTATATTAGAAGGAATGATGTAAAGTGGATATTTTAAATTTTGAAGCAACACCTATATTTATACTTTAAGAATACTTAGGGTACGGGAGGATTATGTCAGCTTTTCACATCTTTAATGCTAACCTTTTATACTAACCCAGCTTTGGGTTACTGAAATCACTTTGAGAGTGATCCTATCTGGTCACCAAATTTGGACAAGAATTTCAGATGCTGAGTGTCTCAATAATAGTTGTGGACATATACCCTATGTTTGGTTATTTTTCTAAATTTGGACAGACATCTAATTTTGTGGGGTGTATTTTCAATGTTAAAAATATATACCACTTTAGAAGATTAAAAATAAAGGATAACTTTTTTCTTTCAAGGGAAAGTTAAGGCAAAGGTTTTTGAGCTTGGATTCTCTCTTTTTTAACTATCAGAAAGATTTTTAGGTTACAAAGAAATTTCTGAAAGTATGGTTTTTATTTATATATTTATTTTTTACTTTTCCTCAAAATGTGGTTTTTATAATGGACATGCTGACAAATACACTTAGCAATACTCATCCAAATGGCAATGGTATAACTTGTAGGCTTTGTATTTTGTCTAGAAAGTTGTAGTGTTTTACTGGTATTTGTATTTACTTTTTATGAATTAACTCCTTTTGTTGTTTTTCACTTCAATTTAAAGTAGATTAATGAATTTTATTGTTAAATAACAAAAAGATTGCATCATAGCTTTCAGTGTTAAAATGCTCTCCTTTTTGGAGAATGCCAGATAGATGTGTTTACTCTGTAGAGAGATTTAAATGTGATTTTTTGTTTTCTTCATGGTAATTATGTTTGCACTTTGCTGATCACTAGTTGTGCTTTATTACAATGGAAGGTGACAATTTGATTGTCTTCAATTGGAGAAACAAGTAATTTTATATTCACTAAGCTGTCAGGTAACACTAACTCACAGTACTAAGAGCTCCTGGCAATGCGGCTTGGCACCTATATTTAACTGCTTTGATGCTTGTGTAACCTCTGCTGAATCAGAAATACTTTGCCTGCTGGAAATGGTTTTCAGGGTTGTACAATGAGGTTTTCATTAAGTAGACAAACTGAAAATGAACTGCAAAGCCACCGATGTTTCTCTCCTCCCCTTTCTCTTTGCCACTCCTCTTTTCCCTCCTTATGCCTTCCTCTCTCCTCCCCCCTCTCCCTCTCATTTGATAAGAATCAGAAATTTATACCTACTTCATTACATAAAAGAGAGGAATTGCTGAGTTGCTTTATTTAGCTAAAACAGAACATCAGAGATTAGTTTCTTTACATAGTTTTATTTATTGTCACCATGTGTGAATCTTCATTTTTTAAAATAATGTACATAGTGTCAGCTTTCATTTCCTTTTTTGGAGCAATACTAATGAGTGAAAACAGAAGTAGGAATGGAAAAATATACAGGGACAAATTTCTATCCCTTTTCTATAGATGCTGCTGCTCTAATTTATCATTTTACCAATACTTATAGGATATTCTGTAATTGGGTTTCTACATTAGTGAACTGGTTTCATGCCGACAAAGACACTTTTGGTATTTACACTAAAATTTTTGATTTTAGTTTTATGAAGAGAAGATTCAAAGTGAACATATATAAATAAAGTCATTCCATTATTTTAGGCAGTTTTTTGCTCAAGTCACATAGAGGTCTCTCAGTTAAACTACAAATTCATTGGACTTGAAGTATATCCTTTTGGTGTATATTTATATTAGACATTGTTTGGCTTTGTTCTTATTGTTAAGAGACTGGTTTTATTTTTATAATATGTGCCTTGACTGTGAAAGCAAAGATTCTAATTTGTTACTAGTAAATAAACTAAAAAATTAATTCTTATCTTTATCAAGCAAAATGTATAGATGGAGGTTACATGAAATCAAATTGTTTGATTCTAGAGAGAAACTGGATACTCAGGGACACATGTAACAATTAAAGGTTTCCCATAGGAAGTCAGGCAGAAGCCAATAGTTAGGTTGGTTGCCTGCCTCTTCCAGCAGATACTAACCAATTAGACAGAGGTGGTTACGTGATGTAACATTATCAGGAGAAACAATTCATGAGTCAAAGCATTCCAAGACATATGAGCTCTAGTCCAAAGAACAGTCTTAAGCTATATAAAGTGACAGCAATATTGTCGGCTAAATATAAACGCTAGAAACACAAACTTTGATGACTTGAGAGGAATCTGTTCCAGGTAGTCTCTGTTTTGTAAGAACCTTAGAAGGTCTTTAGAAACAGTATATTGTGCTTTGATATGAAAAATTAGAAGTTTTAGTTAAGTAAAAATTCATTAATTTTAGTCCTTTCTTAGAGATACTTCAAGTGTTCAAGCTTATCTATTTGACTCATTTTGTTGTTTTGATTGCTAACTCAAATCAGTAAATTTTCTTTTATATTAATATATTTCAGTATATTTTCAGTATATCATACCATATATGTTGTGAAAGAACCTCTACAGACTTAAACAAGAGTTCTAAATTTTCAAGATAGTTCTAAAAGCAGTGGCCTTCTTTTCCACAGAATTTTCTCAGTTACTTGTTAAACATATGGGAGAAAAACCTGGAAGAAGCCTAGGGAAACTTAGGGTTAGAGAAGGGAAGAAGAGGTAGTGCTTGATAAAACAGTACAAAGACTCAGTAATAACCCTCTAGCTTTACCCAAATGAAGGAGGGAAATATTAATTTCTGGAAATAGGGTCCATTCCCATGCCCTCTTCCTCCACCTGCCCCACCACACACACCTGGCTCACATCCCTGCTCCAATCCTTAAACATGGGAATTAGCAGTACAGGAAGAGGTTTTTAAATCATTCTTTGTCCTAGGCTAGGTGAACTGGCATTCTTTGTAGGGGTTCCTGGGTATTGTGCATTTTGGCAGCTGAACATATCTGTTACTCATGCTACTTAAAATGTGAGGCACTGTGTTATATTTTTGGAAAATTAGTTGTTTATTTCTCAGTATAAGATCAATTGCAGCATTAAATTAACAATGAATTATCTGACTGAAATAAACCTACCTTGGTAGCCTGGAGCAGAATTGCAAAAAATAAAAGTGAATGTTGGTCTGAATTTTTAATTTTTGTCTTTAAATAAACCAATTATCAAAATGTTGCTTTATATTAAAAGCAGGGCTTCTTTTGAATAAATATAAAACACCTTAGCAGTAAATGCCACTTGATAATAAGCTTAGAAGTAATAAAAACAATTAAAAAAATCAGGTTAAAAATATTCTCATAAATTTAGTGACCCTTTGGACAGCTATGTAAGCCCTAAATGATAGTTTTGAGATGGATTTTTTTCCAGGAAATAGTGAAAAAGTAATTTCTAGTTGCTATGGTTTAGAGTCTCAGAAAGTTTTTAAATAGTCCTAACTTTTAAATATATACAAAAACTGTTTTAAAAAAATAGCAACAACAGATGAGAAATGTTTAAAATAATAGAAAATATGATTTTTGAGAAAGGGGACCTACACTATATAGATGTGTCATATAGCCTCAACATTTTATAAAGTTTGATCAGCTAAATTTGATTTTTTTAAAGGAAATAAATAAATTTTACTAGATGATGAGGCTTTTAATGGCTAAACATGCATATTTTGAACTGAGATTTATATTTGGAGTAAAAGAACTATCTTTCTAGAGTCATTACCTCTTACAGTATCTTTCCACAAAGTCCTAAACCATGAAATTCGTTCCAGTGACCTGACATTCTGGGACTTCCCTTGATCTGCTGGGCAGAGACATTTCAAACTCAGGGAGCACATGATGGGAATTTAGTTTTATGTATCCTAAGTATATGTAATTCTCTTTGGAGGTTTTACTTGATAATAGCTATGCCCCAGAAAACCATCTTGTTTAACCAATGTGATAAGTTGACAATGTAGTTTTTCTCTCTGATTATAATGTACTCTGTGTAGTCAATACACTGGTACCATGTGAGTGTAATTTCCTCTTTTATTTTATCTCCAATGCACTGTATTATAAATAAACAGTTAAAAAAAACACCAAACAAATCTGTTGCATCTCCTTTTAAGATTGTACCACTGTAGACACTTGTTCTAGTAAAGTAGAATTGGGCGCATTTGATTGCATTTAAATTTTTCATGCTTCAGCAGTTTGGCTGGGAGCACAGTAAAGAAAAATCCCATGAGCGAGGATAGTTTAGAATAATAGAACTTGATTTTGTGTATTATAGCGGCAACATTTGCGCTGCTTTAGTTAGGGTTGTGTCAGCATTTCCATTATAAACCCCTGTTTTCAGGGGGTATAACTAGGGAGATTTTTTTTAATACAAATTAAAAAAACAATTCATTTGAATGATTTTAAGTTATAATAGTGCAAAAATAAAGCAAAGTAAAGTCACATAGAAATTGACCATCTTCACAAGGAACTTTGATTCTTCTGCTTATTAGCTTTATATAGGGACACTTAACATAAAATACTGTGCTGATACACTGGGGGGCGAAAACTTTAGTAATAGAAAAATTACTGATGTGAGCATTGAAATAAAATTAAACACCCCACATGATAAGTTAAAGCAAGTGCTTCTTTGATTTATGAATATTTAAAGGAAACTAGCCATGGTGTAGTGGTAATAGTAAAAACATTACCAAAAGTCAAGGGTCTTACAGCTTCCAAAACAGTACACTTGGTCTAGTGAAATGTTATAAAAGGGAAAACTGAAAAAAAGAAGTGAAATCAATGAGGATGTAATCAGTAAATTGAAGGATTCTTAAGTGACATAATTGTACAAAAATAATCAGTGAAATCTAATAATTAGTAAATCTAAGATTTATTAAATAAACTGTGCATTAAAAAATTGTGCATACTTTCCTTTTAAAAACCACTATCCAAAACAAAAACTACCAAAAACAACCAAACCAATGTAACCCGGCAGCATGCTGCACCTTGTTATCAAAAGGAAATGTCTGTAGTAGAGGGAGGCTTAGCTAAAAGAACAAAAATCCTCTTTTTCTATGAGAACAAAGATTTTGGAACTATAGTAATCACAAGAACTTGAATAAAATGTGGGGTGGAAAAGTATTCTTTTTGGGAACAAAATTGTCAGTTGCTTTACTAGAGGGATTTCAAAGTGAGATACGCCTTCCTTGGTTAACTACTATTCCTCCAGTCTTCTAATGATGGTGTGAACTGAGGATGAACAGTTTGATTTCATTATCTGTTTTTTGGCAGCCTATTTTTTTATTTGCAACCTTAATACACGTTTGTATTTGGAGGTGCAAAATAAAAGACAAATTGTGTGATGTTATAAATAGGTAGCTTTTTTGACTGGTCACTGGAGGAATCACTAGAAGACTGTTGATGAAGCAGAGGTGAAGCCTTTCCTCACTAATTGTATTCAGCGTGTAATTTCTAAACTTCCCTCTGAATTTTGATTTTCAATTAACACTCCCCATTTGAAGATAATTTTCTATTTAATGTAATTGCAGGAAATAATTTATTGGCTGATTAAGACTGAGGGCCCAGCCTTCCTTAAGAAAACACTCTAACAAACCAGCCTTTAAACTCAACTCATAGCTTTGGACAGATTTGGTCTATTTTTACAGCTGCATGGTTATGTTTAATTAGGATGGTGCACTATTGTTCATTGGTGCAGTTTATAGTTGAAATTATTCTTAAGAGACTTTTCATATTGGGTTTTATGTCATGATTAATTTATACTAAAGCAACAGTCACAGATACTGCTATTAGAAGGAACCAATTGACTTTATAGTAAGAGAACATTTGTTGGCAAGCTCTAGTCACTGAGTTTTGGATTGTGACTTTCCATTATATTTAACTATTTTAAAAAGCAGCATAAAATTGATTCTATTGTTTTTATTGTGATTTATTGCATTATTGGTATTGTCATCTGAACTATGAAAATGCTTGTTTATGGTAAACTCTTGATGAACGTGCAGAAATTATAGTTTGCCTTTTTTTTAAGCCATAGTATTTATGAGACCAATGAAATTAGGTCTAGAAATACTTGTATATGAAGAAATGTCCCTTCTTATTTTCCACAAACTTGTGCTTACACACATGTCCATTTGTTAGCACTGAGAAATTGGTCCAGTATGTATATTAGTTCTCTGATTCTTTGATATATCACTCTTTCAAACATATCATTTATTTCTCTGCAGAGAAAATATAGACATTCTTCCATGCTTGCTTCCCCCCATTTTATTTTCTAGTAGCAAGCCTAACAGATGAAATTTTTATTGTTTGAACAATAATTATTATAAGTAGGTATCAGCATTTAAACATGTTTCAAAGCACTTCAAAATCCTGTAATACTTTTATTTAGAACTGTGCATAATTAGATTACTGATCTTATATTAATTTTTTTCACTGTAGGATACTAAATCTGAGCCCCCTCATTAATTGTGAGAAATTTAGCATTAGCTGTTAAATCCTATGTGAAACATGGGCTGCTACATAAAAACTACTGTTTAAATTGGAATTAACTTAATTATTTTTCTTTGCACTTGATATTTCCTTCACTGCAATATTCATGAAAGCATGTGACAGATTTGTAAATTTAACTGTTAATCTCAGATTTCTAGACCCTTTAATCAGTATTTATTTGTCTGTAGAAACAGTACTAGCAAGTTAATGATTTGCTAATTTGAAAAATGCTCATGTGGTTTCCTATGTTAACTGATTTGTGCATTTTTTAAAAAATGGTATGAAATCAATTAATGTTTAAGAGCAATTAAGGTGGAGATTTTATTCCTTTCGTTACACAGCAATTTTAGAGCTAAAGATGCTATAAACTAAAAACAATGTAAAATTTTCAAAAATATACTCAATTGCCTATTCTGTTAGGGTAAGAACTTTTGGTGGTTTTATTTCTAAACATTTTACTAAAAATTCATGTTGATAAAGAAGTATTTTAAAAGCCTTGAACTTCCATTTAATAATCACATCTGATTACATCTGAAAATACAGAGTGAAAACCTTGTCATATTAAATGTAGTTAATGTTTACTTATGAACACATAGATGAATGTTCAGTAATTATTTCTGGAAGTTTTAAAATATTTTGCATAGTTTTAACATTTTCATAATAAATGCCTTGAATCTTGCATTGTTACTATAAAATAGAGGTATACTTATTTCATACAATCAATTCAAGTGTTACAAAATTGTCTTAAACTTAATCTAATACTATCAGCCACTCAATCTGTCACTTGAAAGTTAATTTATAGTAGTTGTAACCACTTTAAATTATGAGACTGATGCACTGCCCACTGTGTTAAGAAAGCAATTCATTGAAGCAACTTGAAGGTGTTTAGAAAAGAATCAAATTGGCTCTATAAAGTGTTAAGCCCAGAACTCATAGTATGAGACGTAGGAATTCAGGATGAGCGTTGTTTAGGGTTTTATCATAGATTATTTACTCTCTTAATTATATTTTCTCACATATATGTCTTTTGTTCCCATGTAACACATAAGAAAAATTTTTGTTTGCAAGTTATTCTCCAAACTGATTCATTTGCTAGTTAATTTATTCATTTTTGCCCATTCCTAGCCATTAAGAAATTTATAATCTGGTTGGGATTAGAAGGGAAAAAAATTGGCATACATATACTATATATTATAAAAACCTGTTCCATGAAAATTTCAGCTGTACATTGGCAAGAGAAAATATGCAGCAATAACTGGGAAGAGGTTTTCTGAGTAAAAAGCAAAGAAAGAAAATGAGAGAAGTGAAACAAGATATACTAAGAGTTCTTTTCAGTGGTTTAGAGTAATCACAAACACTTCTAAAGTTGGAGACTTTTCCTTTTTTTCCTGTATTAGTCAAATGTAGGGGGTATTTCTTTTAGTGGTGAGCTTAATGTAGAGTATATAGGTGTTGCTTTATAAGATGCATAACTGAACTTATATGTTGTAATGCTACTTCGGTGGAAGTAATTTTAAAAACGTAGCCTTTTTAATTCATGCTATTTCCCTCCTCTACAGAAGAATGTCTTCCAAGCAAGCCACCTCTCCATTTGCTTGTGCAGCTGATGGAGAGGAAGCAATGACCCAAGATTTAACCTCAAGGGAAAAGGAAGAGGGCAGTGATCAACATGTGGCCTCCCATCTGCCTCTGCACCCCATAATGCACAACAAACCTCACCCTGAGGAGCTACCAACACTTGTCAGTACCATTCAGCAAGATGCTGACTGGGACAGCGTTCTGTCGTCTCAACAAAGAATGGTGAGCTATTGAAAACTGAGCACTGTCAGTCACTAAGTATGCTTGTCAATATCATAACCTTATAACAAATAATAGATGTTTTAGCGAAAACTCAAAGTAAACAGCATTAGGAGTTATTTGTGTTTATTTAGATCTTAAAACAATCAGTAGTATATTATTAGTATCCTAGAAACTGAAAAAAAAAAAAAAAGGGAAGTGTCCATTATCAACTTATCAAAATGTGTTTAATTTAAAATTTGGGGTGACTGGGTATTCTTACTCTCTAAATCTCCAAATTTCAAGTTGTGAACTTGGTAATAACATAAGGTAGGTATTATCAAATAAAATGTGGCTGTGTATTAATATTGAAAAATTATGCTAAGTAAACATGTCTGTGTGAATGAGGTCATGTGGTAAATACATCTTCAGTGGGGAAATGCAGATATTTGTCATTTTTTATAGTCACTTGATTTATAATGAAGCTTTTCTCACTTATGTGCCTATATATTAATTCCAAAAGGACATGCAAAGCTCTTGAGTATCATTCAATCATACTGTAGGAGTTTGACCTAAAGGTAGAAACAACACCTAATACAGCAGCGTATTAACCAACTTTCCTATTTTAAATTCCATCTCTAGCCATCAAAACAGAAACCAAAGTAGATGAAATTTAAAGTAAAAAGATTACATTTTTTAGCTTCTAGGATGTGCCAATACCTCAATATGTTTTATTATATTAGGAATTTTAAACCCTATTTTACATTTCTTAACTTTTCATTTAGTTAATGAAAAATATTTTAAGCGGACAATGAGGAAATGTTTTATTCCTTAAAAATAAGGTAATATATAAAAATGCTTTTACTGCTAATATCACATATTAAAATCTTTTTTCTATGTTTAATGTCTCATAACCAATTCAATGACCATATTCCTTAATTTGTGGAGGCAGACAGTTTTCAGATGATTTTGCAGATACAACCAGTGCTGTGGAGCAGTAGGTGAGAAAGCAGGGGATTAGAATAAAAATAAAACTTTTCTAGATTAACCAGGCTCAAATGGAAACCGCATTATTCAATTAGATAGAGCACTATAAATATACTTTCCTTGCAATAGGGAGAGGAGAGAAGATAATATAATAAAGTTATATTAAAACACTGTTTTCTGATTGACCTTAAACAGTTCATTTTCTATGTCCAAAGCAGCGTGGATGAAAAAGATATCTAGTCACTGCCACTAACTTTTTTATGAGATAATGGAGTTCTATTTCTTTTTTATTTCAATAAATATTTATGGAGCACAGCACCTATATTGGGACCAGCATTCTACTAAAGAACTGGCTGTATAGTGTTGAAGAAAAATATGTGATTATATCTTCAGGTAACATATGTGTATCTAGGAGAAGGAACAGACGTTAGAACAACAGCGCATGTTCACACACACACACACACACACACACATGTAGGTTCAAGACTTGACTAAATTTATGGCATGTGTTATAAAGTAAAACACTCTTTGTGTTGTGAGAGCACAAAGAGAAAATTTAATTTAGAATAGATGAATAGGAATTCTTTTCCTGAATTAAGGATGATAGCCAGACAAAAAGTAGAAGAAAGACTAAAATTATAAAAAGGAAGAGCAGGTATGAAATATTTGAGGTAGGGTAGCTGAATTTCAGGAAATGAAATAGACTTTATGGCTAGGGTACAGTGAATGAGGATGCAATCAATCATCACATATGGTTGGAGAGATTGGTAAGGGTCCTATCCAGCAAGATGTTGGAGATAAAGTAATAGAAGTGAGATTTGATTCCAAATTCAGTGGAAAATTGTTAAAGGGTATAAGAACATTTCAAGCAGATAATTTGGATCATAATATAGTGAATAAATGGGGAGGGAGGCAGACTGGAAGGAGGAAGATTTTTGGGGAGGCTATTTCTGAAATTCCAATAAGAGATGAAAGTGGCTTCAACTAGTAGGGAGGCAGAGAGCATAGAGAGAAGGGATGTGTTCAATATATATATATTGGCTTTTATGATAAATATAGTGTGGACAAATAAAAGTAGCTGTGCTGGAGAAGAAGAAAGAATAAAATTATTAAAAGGAAAAGCAAGTATGAAATATTTGAGGTGAGGTAGCTGAGTCAGAAAGAATATAGTTAAAATCAAACTTTAGAGAACAATTTCCTTATTTTTCTTACTAAAATTTTATATCTTGGCTTGTGCCAAGTTGTTTTAATAGTTATTCTCTAAGTTTAATCATTTAAAAATTCCTCAGAAAATAGATATTAGTAATTTGCTTACCAACTTTATATTAAGTGGGGTTAATGGTAGTATAAAATAATGTAGCATAAATATGTTATATATAAAAGAAATCATATTTTCTGGAAATGTTTTCAAACTTTCACTCTCTTTTGATATCAAGCATTGCTTTCCACTGGAGCCTTTGTGTATTCTGAATGTCTGGAAGCCAAAATATTTTGTTTTAACTCCCACTCTATAGTATTTCCCAGCTGTGTACTTATATGGTATAATAAAAGGATTTAACAAATGGGAAATAGCAGCTGCATTTGGAAATTCCCTTTGTGCTTCCTTTTCATTTGATAAATTCAATAATGTATAACAACTGTAACATCAGACCTGTAATGACTTATACAGAAGTATCATATCACCAGCCAGTTTTTCTTTACAGGAAAGAAAAACAATAGAAGGATTTTAGGTTTATGGGCAGTTCTGCACCCTACATATTGCGAGTGTGTGTTTTGAGGTGGAATAGGGGTTGTTATTAAGGTAAAACTTAATGTACATTTTATCTTACTCTATTTTCAAATAAACATGACATCCAAAAAGATTGCTATGAAGTTAAATAATACTCATTCATTACAATGGCAAATGTATTTACTCACTGTAATTGAATGCCATTAGTAGTTGTAGAGAAAGAAAATCTGTAAGTCTGAAAAACAACAGCAAAAATTTTATTAGCAACTATTCAGTTTCCACTGTTACTTACTTTTTGTGATGGCCTTCACTCATGAACAGTTAGAAACAGGCACATTAAGTTCCTTATCTACATGGTTCAGGAGGCTAACTTTGAAATATCAAGACCACAGAGGAACTTTTCTATATGAAGGGGTAAAGACAAAGCAGAGAAGTTCTGCTAACCCCCATTTCCTGATTAGAAAAAAAAAATCTTTAAATGTTAAAATTCTGATTAATTATTTAAGAAATTATAAGACCACACAGTTTCAAAACAGGAAAAACATATAACATAAAAAATGTAAAATAGAAATTTTTAAATACAGGCATTTAAAGACTAATTAGAGATAAAATAAAATTAGACTCTAAATTTAATTACTTGTATTAAAAACCCCAAAATGTTAGATTTTAAATTTAGTGTGCCATTGCCTGTATTTGCTATGAACAACTATTACATTTTCATTATGGCATCAAGTATACTGACACCTTTTTTTCTTTGTTTTTTTTTTTTTTTGTTTGTTTGCTGTTGTCTTTGTGTTTTTGTTTATTGGACAGGAATAAAGTCACATCTTTTTGCTTTGTTTTTTATGGGAAAGACTTATAGATGTTTAGCATATTATTCTGTTTAATGTTAACAAGCGTAGAGATAGATTTTATGGTAATGTTTAATGGCCAGGAAGTGATATTGTTATCTGTTAAAAGTTACTGGAATGTAGGGTACCTACTGAATTACAGGTATAGATACCTTTTTGTGAAAAAGAACAGATAAGATCCTGTCTTTGAAACTTAGATTCTGATAGTATGACAGACTACAAAGAAATTTCACAGAGTGAGATAATTTGAGGTAATAAGTACAATGAAGAAAATTGAAAAAGAAAATATGATAGAGAGGGACCACTTTAAACAGTCTAGGGAAGGTTTTTGTTTTTTGAAAAGGTGACATTTGAACTGAGATTTAAATAACAACAAAGAACCAACTATGTAAAAACTGAGGGGAAGAAATCCAACTATAGCATATAATTGCGAAAGTTTTTTGGTAGTGTGTTTGAGCAAACAAAAACAAAGGAGTCGCTGGAGTGGAATGGGTGAGGGAGAGGTTGGTGTGAGATAAAATCAAGGAGGCAGGCGGTATGGAGTATCACAGGCTTCAGGGAGGTATTTGGACTTTATTTCAAGTGCAGGAAGAGCCACTGCAAGATTTTAAGAAAGAGTGCAATGTGATTTATGTTTTGAAAAAGATAATTTTAGCTGTGCATAGAGAATCGATTGTGGGAGACAAATCAGAAATAAGGACCCCTATTAGGAAAACTGTATCAGTAGTGCAGATGAGAGTTTGATGATAAGTGGTAGGGAGAATAGTTAGGGGGACTTATCACTGAGATGTTCCCAAGATCTGATGAAGACAAGATCCATACAGAAGGTGAGGACAATGTTTTAAGCAAACACAAGGGGAGAAATTAAGTCAAGAATGAACAGGAAATGAAGTTGCTAAAACCAGGTTGAAGGCTGGAATAGACTTAATCCTAGCCAGAGAATGGTCTTGGATAAGAGGGCTTTTTCCCTAAGGAGGAACTATTTGCAGGTAACTTCTAGCTGGACATGGAGCTATGGGGAAGTCAAAAACAGTTATATCTTAATAGCAACCAAAATAAAGACAAGATTGTAACTTGGATCTTGTGCACATATGTACACATGCATACTTATATTTGATATACATTTTAGAACAAAATGACATTTGGCGTGTGCCTTTTAGTCTAATTCTATAAAAACAACTATACTGGATCCTTAATTTCAGAATATCAGAATTGAAGACCTACTTAAATTATCCATATTAAGTTTGCTCTTTTGGAAAAGTTTAAGAATAATGTTTCCACTATAATAAAAGATGCCAATAGCATCCTTTGTTGTGATTTAAAGAAAATAATAAGCATGTGGAGATGATTAATAAATAGTTATCTGCAACAACACTGTTGATTACAAACAATTTCTCTTCTCTGCCTTTCTTGCTTGCGTTATAGTGAAGTTGCTAATCAACTCTAGAGTGTTTTATGTAGTTCACTTGGAGTTATAAAAATTATGGTTTGGACTTTGTGCCATTTCTGAGAATGGAACCATTGTCACGATATGATAACAGAGTTCAGGAATTTTGAGTGAGGGTTTAAGCCATCTCAGTCATGTTTTATGTTTTCACTGAATTTTAAAAGATTTTAAAAGATGAATGGTTGCCAGTTTTTAGTAAGATTTAGTTATTCAAGGCAGTAGACAGCATCCAAATTTAATTTTATTTATTTATTTTTATTGGACTCTACTTTAGAAAGTATAGTGAAATTCCTTAGTTCACCTGGTCCTAGCTACAGTGGTTTGTAGTCTTAGCACCTAAGACAAAGTTTCTGTACATTTTTTTGGTAACTTCTTGGTCAATGACCTTTTAGAAAAAAGATCCATAATCTAGCAAGATTGAGACTTCCTGAGAAATTTAGTTATCACTCCTTAGAAATATAATCTTAGAAATATATTCAATTTAAGTAAAGTTCAGTCCTATGCTTTTGATGATAATGTCTATCTTTGCCCCTGAGACATGAAAAAAATTCTCCAGGGAAAAATATGAGGGAATTTTCTCTTTTTCTAGACATTTGAAACTATACTAGATTTTAACACTATCTCTTTTCAAAATCTATCTCAGATATATGATAGAAATTTACAGTGTAAAGAAAAATATATAAAAAAAATTACACGCATGGAATCTGGTAAAACTTTTGTGTGGGTAATGAAACAGAAAGTTGGTGTTACCTAGTGCTTAACATAGTGCTCACTTGTATATTTGCACACCCTGACTATATGAACCTTATCATTCCTGTAATTAATGTGTATTTCTTTAAAAATTGCCCAGCTTGGGCCCTCACTGGTGGTGCAGCGGGTTAAAGCACTGCACTAAGAAGCTGAAACCACTTCTGCATGAGTTTGATTCCCGCTTGCCCCGGAGGTGACCACATGGTGTGGCAGACCTCTCCTGACCCACCCACTGCTCCCCTCAGCAGTGTACTTCGTTGATCTGCCTGTTCTGCTCCCCACTCTGTCTCTGGTGAAGTCGTTCACCGCCCATGAGTCTCTGGCCTGTACCCCAGTTCTGTATGCACAAAATAAATAAATCTTTAAAATGATGCATTATACCTTTCTAAAGTCTAAACTTTCTAAAGATACTTTTGGGAAAAGTTCTCATACTTACCTAATATTATCAAAACCTCTCAAAAAAATAGACATATTAACATGCTATGCAATCGTTGGCTTTCTCCCCCTTGGGCAAGAAGGAATCAGGTATGCATGCTGATTAACACACTCCAGTCATTAACATGTGATTATGTGGACTGCATATTGAGTACTTGCCAAAATATAAAAATCTAGTACTTTAATACATCTGTGCAAAGACTTCTTGTACTTCTTGTATTTTGACAGATCAGGGAAAATAAGATACTAGTATCTCTTTGGGTTTTTTTCATTGTAATAAAATTGTGTATATAGAATGTTTTCATGGAAATGGGATATGCCATGTTTATTTTTATTTTAATCTTTTAGGCTGTATAAGATTCAATGACTGGGGTTTGCAGAGTACTGACTGTAACATGAATCTCTTAACAGATTCCCTATTGACATTTACTTACAACTTACAACGTTCCTCCAAGTCCATAAGGATTATCTTTTCTGGAATTCAGTCTGTATTCTCCTAAGTTAATTTTATGTGATAATTTTATGTGTCATAAATACTTTGTTTTCATTTCTTTCACCAAATGCTGCACTTTGTAGTGATGTAGTTTGACTTTCTCCTTTCTATGAGCAACATTCAGATATTCTTTTATAACTGAAGTATCGCTTGAGAGCTACAGCATTTACTGGCACAGGAAAAGTCACTTTCAGATAATTATTTAATGCAAGATGTTTACTAATAGAATATCTGGATATGATAATTTCATAGAAAAGTTTTATTGAGCAGTCCTACTCTGCACAGCTTTTATTTTCTTAATAGATTAAATTGGCATTTGGACTTTATAAAAGGCTTAAAATATAGGTTTGTTAAAATTGATCAGTATTAATCAGTGGAAGTTGATTTTAGGTCACTGGTAATTTTCTAATTAAATCAGGACTCCACAAATACACTTTACTCTATAGATGATCCTGATTAATGTACATTTCTAGCAGGGAATTCCTTCTTGTCCAGTCATGATATGTTGTATCGCTATAATGAAATATGATAACTGGAATAATGAAATTTGCATATTTTTTAACACTTCTAAGCAACATGCTATATAATGCAATATATATATTATATGGCATGTAGTTATTTACTTGACCACTGTGAACTTTTCGTGATTAGAAGGAAAATATGAATCTTAAAGTCTTTCTAGATCAAATTACTTTGGGAAGAGGAAGCTAGGTATGTATTTTTACTTCTCCAGATCTACTTTCTTTAATTTGCTTTTTATAAAGGCAACTTTAACATAATGAATCCTGCTCCATCATTCATTCAGAGATTGGAGGGCTTTCTTTGAGTATTCAGCCAAACCACCTGCATTAAGCAAGAAAGACCCTACTCTGTTCCTCACAGGAACATATCTAATCTCTCTTGAACACATCTAATGAATGTGTCTTAATTATCTTGACATGCAAATTATCCCACTGTTTGATTGTCCTTTGCAATAAGAAGTTTTCCTTGATTTCCAAGAGAATTGTAACCTTTTTTGAAAAGAATAACTTCAGGTTATTATTCCTTTCGTTAACACAGCTTTCAGTGTGTAGGCATATTGATTTTTTTATTTCATAAACCTTTTAACTATTATTTTGGTGTCACTACATTCCCGTGACCTTTAAGCATTATTTTTCTAGGTGATGCAAATTGAGTTCAATAATATATTTCTGCATAAACCTCATTCTCAAATCTAAAGTATAAATTACAAACTTCTGCTAATAAAATTTTACAATCAAGTAAAAATTAGAAATGAATATTTATGCCTTTCATTTATCTTCTTTATATTTCATTAGCACCCTAGAAAAGGGAAACCTTATTTAATAAAATGATTAGAAATTATTTTGTAAACTTTTGCTTTCATTATAATTTAACTCTGACTTGTTTTCACTACTGGTGGAAAGTATTCTCAAGTTCATCAAACTTCCAGAAAGAAATGTGCCTACTTTCAAGAATAGAGAGATTATGATGGAATGGTAGAAGAGATTCTAGAAACATGCAGTATTAGAACATTTATTTGAGAATTTAATTAGGACATTTTCCCCATTAATTCTAGTAGTAAATTATTAGTTTTTTAATGTAGACAGTGGTTTAGCAGGATTAAGTTAATGATTCTATTATTAAAAAAATGCCATTTTGCCCTTTAATTAGCCAATATTTGTTCTTAAGTTGGATTAATTAATTTTATACCAGTTTTATATGCTGCCTACATCATTTTGTTGTTGTTGTTGTGCTTACACTTTTTTTTTATGTGAAGTTGATTGTAGTTTACTTATTTTGCTTTTTGATATTATCAGTAAGATTTGTATTCTCTCCTTTTGGCTGCTGTTTCCTTAGATTCCTGAGGAATGTCACAGTAGGGCAAGGAATGAATCTGAATGAGTGGCTTTGGTATTGGAAATTAAGAATAAAAAAATGAAAGTTCACACTTGCCTGTCCCTCACCCCAGAGAGAAATCATGAATACTCTGATTATAACTGAGCCATCAGTTGAAGGTTGTGTGCTGTTTTCATGTAGTACAATCCACAACTTCAAGATATTAGAAGCACTTCATAACAGTATTAGACTTCTACTTACTGTTTTTGGTAAATTGGTGGCAATTTTGTGCTTGTTGCATTTTCCTGGAACTGTAAATATAGAGAGATAATTGTTATAAAGACAACAACCTCTGAAGTATCATTTTTAGTCTCATATTTTATTTAATCAAAGACCTTGAGATGTTACTTTCTAAGGTTCTGGATTAAAAAGAATTTCTTATTAGCCATCATATGTATTTGAGGGATTAGGAGGAAATTTGAAGGTTTTTGTGGTGAAATTCTTAAAATTGAGAACCTGGGCAAGCTTCTGGCGAAGAGAGGTAATTGATGAGCTCATAGGGTGACTATGAGGGCTCAGTGTCTATGACATACAGAGCAATCTGCTTCTAGTCAGTCTTCTGTAAACAAACTAGGTGATGAGAGGATTTCCCTGTTAAGAAAGCAGAATCTCTATTAAGGGACAAATGGACTTGACAAACTTGATTAGATTCTGGTACTTTGTTTTTTTAAATATTTATTTATGCAAACAGAACCAGGGTACAGGCCAGAGGTGCAGGGACAGTGAGAGGATTCACTAGAGACAGAGTGGGGAGCAGAACAGGCAGATCGACGAAGTACACTGCTTAGGGGAGTAGCGGGTGGGTCAGTGGAGGTCTGCCGCGCCATGTGGTCACCTCCGGGGCAGGCAGGAATCGAACTCATGAGGAAGTGGCTTAACCTTCTTAGTGCTGTGCTTTAACCCTCTGCGCCACCAGGGAGGGCCTCTGTTACTTTTTAATATTAAGACTTGTGAGGTATGAAGAGCATACTATGAGCTATTATTTTTCTGTAACTTTAGGCTTTCATTTTAAAATAGAAACTAAAAAATAAGTACTTACATTGATTTTTGTTTGTAGGGGCTTGACTATTTACCCCATTCCTAATGAATCCTAAGGTAGAACTTTACTCTTTATTTTTTCTGAAGCTACTCTTTTTGCCTTTGAATTATTGTAGATCCCTTCCCTCTTCTACCCCTCACCCCCTGCTCCTCAACAAACCCAGTTTCTATCTTGAATTAGGGTTAGAGTTTCCCAGAAACTAAAGGACATTTCATCAGATTACTCATGTACTTCTACACGCATTCCCTTTGCCTGCCAACTTTGATCAAGTGTCATATAATAGATTGCGGATACCTTCACATATTATTCAAGGCCATTTCACCATTTTTGGTAGGGGGAAGGCAAGTTTTTTTGTTTGTTAACTTCACATCCTTTGTTTCACCACTCTAATTATGATGTTTGGTGTTTATTTTCAACATGCTGTTATTTGAATTATACTTGTGCAAAGGGTCCCTTGGTGATCTGACTGATATCTTGGATACTGTGACATACAAATAATTGAAGCTTTCACCATAGCCTTCAGTTCATTTGAAGCATACTTTGCTGATTCTATATACACATTTATTTTTATAAGTGCATTAGTGTCTCTCAAATGAAAGGAAAAGAAAACAACTTTTGTAAAGCAGGAGACCATGAGGATAATAGACTTGACACTAGAGTAAGTAGTTACCTCTTCAGAAAAGCTCTATGGAATCATTGAGACTTTGCACAGAAACTTGCCCTATCAGAACCTGTCCAATTATACTTCTCCGACTTCTGCATAATCGCATCCCTTATTAACCAATGCTTCATGGAGACAGAAAGAAAGCATGATTTTGATTCAGTGGAACTATTTTTTCCCTGGGGCTGCTCAGAGAAAACGTAATTGAGAGGAAAGGATGTGACCTCATAGATGGCCTATGTTCATCTCTACTACTAATTTGCAGTGTGACCTAAGGGAAGTCATTTTATATCTCCTGATTTCAACTTGCTCATCTCAAAAATGAAAGATTTGAACTATAATAACAAGGCTCATCTACTTACAACTTTCTTGGTATCAAGGTTAAAATTATCTTAGCCAGTTCACCTTAGTCTGGTAGTAGTGTTTAGATTGAATATCACATGGTAATTTTAATACTAATGTGTAACCAGATCATGCTAACTGCTTGGAGTTGTAGGCGTATGCATAAGCCGATAGCTGTGCTTGATAGAGTATTGCTCTGTGTGTTGGGAAATTCACTATTAGGTCTGCCTGCCTTAAAGCTTTTCTTACTGTTCATTACCAACAAGTTATAAAGCATTCTCATTTATGAGGCTGTCTGTCTTGTGGCTTTATGTATTTAAAGTATATTCCGAAACCAGTGAATATGTGCTTTAATTCTCTGTTACTTAGCTAATATTGAGTACAGTTAGTTCAGGCACTACTCTGAGAGAAAACTTAGAATGTGGTTAAGGGAGAATAGTCACAGTGACTGAGTCATGTACTATGAGGAAAAAATGAAGTAAGTTGATGTTTTGTGAAGAAGAAAACAGTGATTCAAGGATACTATACTGGTTGTTTGTATGTATTGAATGTGCTAATGTTCTGAATGTTTCTATAGATGGAACTATAGATTTAAAGAGTAGGATTTATATTCCTCATATTCCTTTAAGTAAGAATGGTTGGCAGACCTCCAGAGATGAAATGGACTGTTTTGGGAGGTGCTAAATCTATTAGTGGAGGTGTTTAAGGAGAGACCAAAAGTTGTACTTGACAATGTTATTGTAAGAGCCACCATCACTCCCACCATCACTATAATCACTACCACCGCCACTTAATAAGCACTTGTTATGAAGTAGGTACTATTCTAAGTGTTTATTTTTATTAATTCATTTGATTTTCATAACAACCCTGTCAGATTATGTATAGCTATTATTATCACTTACATTTTATAAAGGCGCTGTAAGGCACTGAGAGGGTAATTAATTTGCCTAGTATTACATGGGAGAGTGATGGAAAACTGGGATTTAACTAGAAAATATGACCCAGAAAACCTGTACTTGGTTAACATATTATGCCACCTCTTTGCACAGTGGGTTTAAGTATGGGAGGGGGGTGGTTGGAGGGTGTTGAGTAATTGTATTTTTAAGGAAGACCTTTGAATCTTGGGATTTTATATATGAGGCTCATAGAGTATAGATGATGCAAGACCTATCTATATGCTTGTCTTGACAAGTATGGAAACTTTAATATTTTTCTATTTACTCTGTTCCCTGTATTTACTTCCAATGATTAAATATCATGGTGATAAGGCTACTTAATAGACTTTTGTCTTGTATTTTTTCCCCTGAATAAAAATAAGAATAGCCCTTTCTTTCTAGACTTAATAATTATGACACCTTAGAAAGTATTGGTTAAAAACATCTATTTTCTGACACATTGTGAATCAATTTATTGTTATTGAACAGTATAGTGATAGTGTAAAGTGCCATGATATTATTCCAACTTTTGAATACTGTGTAAATCTAATATTTCCAACCAAGTATCAGTTTTTAATAAAAGAGAAAAAGAAAACACTGTTTCACCATTAGAACAAATGACACTTTTGTCAGGAATAATCGTTGGTAATTGGAACCAAACTCAGTATTTTCATTTATGTAAGCTTCTTTAAACCTATGATTTTCCTTAAAATATGTCACTTTAGAGAAAAACATACATTTTCCTCTGAGAAAGAACCTATAAATGTTAGCAATTTAGTTTTTAGCATATTAGAAAGGTTATATTTCCTTTGTTAACAAGAACTTATTAGAATCTAGATTAAGTAAAGCTTTTTCTGTCAGTCACCCAATAACACTTGTAGAATGCCTCTTATACAGCACTGTTGAAAGATATATTTTGGTTCATCAATAAAAAAGTTGTTTAAAGTGGGTAATCAGAAACAGCAGTGCATGGATAGCATATGTATAATATAAATATAATATAGTCAACATACGTGCATACATATACATATATATAAGCACACATATCCTATTTATACAATATTATTTCAATACTTAATTGAAAGTTAACATATACACAAATGAATGCTTACCAAGGGAGGTGGAGTCATCTATTTAGGCAGAGAAGATTGATCACTGACAGTATTGAGTTGCCAGTAGATGGTTATTTAACATAAGCCAAAACACCTTTTAGTTGGTTTCGTTACTGTTCTCATTTCTCTGTAGATATTGCATTCCCTTAATTCCCTTTAGCCAAAGATAACTAAGAACATATATGTAGTCAAAAAAGTTGGATTTATTACTCATTGCACTAGAGAGAACACACACCATAGAGAACCATGGAGTGTTTCAGTAATAGTGTTAAAAAGCAGTTTTAAAAAATATTTGGGCTTTTTTTGGGAGTGATTTTGGGTAGAGCCTAAGGAAACAGAGGCTTTCTATAGATTGAATTGTCTCAAAAATCAGTGCCAAATCAATGATGGGGAATCTCAAGAGATTTATTGGGAGAGCAGACTTGAATGAGGATAAAAATTGGAGAGGCAATATAGTTACAATGAATAAGAAAACAAAAATAAAAATGATAGAATACAATACAATAAGAATGAACACATTTAGCTCAGCTTTATATATGGGTGGAAAAGAGGGTTAGAGGATAATAATCTTTCCCTACAATTAGCATAAGGCAACAGATAGGGAAGTTGATTCATGCAGCTCCTTGTAGGGACCATTTTCCAGTCATGTCTCCCACTTGAAATGACTTCCTGGTGCATATAGTTTTAAGTTCTATTATGTAGGCAGGATCCACATGGTCTGTCCCTTTCTCATTTCTGGGCATCTTACTTGTCTGCTCTTTTCACAGCATGGCTGGCCATTTGCCTTCCTGGTTTAGGTGCAGTTGGTAACCTGGCTAAACAGAACAGTAGTGTTTATAACTGAACAGAATGGAGATAACTCATCAGCAGGTATTTTAAGTGGGAACTGATAGTGTCCTTTGAAAAATATGAGCAATATTTGTTTTAACATAGGTGCAGGGGCAGTGAGAGGATTTACCAGACCTGACTGAACTTCGGAGAGCTTCATAGTGCAGTGCTTTAACCCATTGCACTACCAGGGAGAACCCTGAAACATTATTATTAAAGATTTATTTATTTTATTCATACAGAACTGGGGTACAAGCCAGAGGAGTAGGGGCAGTGAGAGGATTCAGCAGGGCCTGAGTGGAGAACAGAAGAGGCAGATCGACAAAGTACACTGCTGAGGGGAGCAGCAGACTGGCCAGGAGAGGTCTGCCACGCCATGTGGGTCACCTCGGGGTGGGGATCGAACTTGCACTGAAACGGCTGCAGCCAGCTTGCAGTGCTGCATCATAACCCGTTGTGCCACCAGGGAGGGCCCTAAACATTATTTTTTAATATTTTCTTTTCTATTTCTTCAGACATAGAAACATCTTAATTAGCTATGCTTAATTAGTGGAAATTGCTTGTCTTTTCTAGAAACTTTGCCTAATGACCTTTTTTGAGCTACTGTGTGGTCTTTTAGTCATTTGTTTTATGTAGTAAGTGATTTTGAGTGAAATGCTCTTGGGATAATATGACTCAATATTGCTCTCATTTTCTATGAGGGACAACAGGATATACTAACTAATACTTTGAAAATTTTCTTCACTGTTAGGTTTGGTGGGGCCACTGAGATAAGGGTTGAGAGAACACAAATTTGTAGTAAATTTCTTTGATTGAACTAACACACCACACAGTGCTCCACAAGCTTTCTTTTTGAGAAGTACATATATTCAGTCATATTTATAATGGTTTTTCACAAGAAAAATAAAAGAAATATTCTTTCAGTGGTGTTTTTAAAAATTACATCTAGCTAAATTGTCTACTTTATATCATTAAGGCAAAACACAGCTATCACATACTTTCTTAGGGATCAGTGTATCTTACAGTGGGTTGTGCATCAGAATGAAAGGAATTGCATTTTAGCATCACTTTAGATATTCATGAAAATTCTAATTCATAGGCACCACCCTTTGGAGATTTAGGAGGAAGAGTTTGATTTTGGTTTAAAATATATGGCACGATACTAGTTTGTGCTTAAAATGAAAGTGGTAATTATTAAATATCTAGGTTACATTTCTGATACTCTTATTAAAACATCAGAATGGCATCGACAATTTCTGATACTCTTATTAAAACATCAGAATGGCATCGACAAATACTTCTCTGAACTGTTTTGAACAAAGCAGAGAACGAACAGCCCATACCAAGAAGTCTAACCATAACTGGAATCAAAAAGAAAGTATTCCTGTGCATTCCTCCACAGAGTTATTGTAAGAAAGATAAGACATCTTTTTTTTTTTT
>NW_004567116.1:28100376-28151915 GCF_000260355.1 Condylura cristata
AACTCATGAGGAAGTGGCTTTTAGATTCTCAGTGATGTGGAGGGGGAGAGGATTCACCAGAGACAGAGCGGGGAGTAGAACAGGCAGATCGATGAAGTACACTGCTGAGGGGAGCAGCGGGGGGGGGCCAGGAGATGTCTGCCACGCCATGTGGTCACCTCCGGGGCAGGCGGGAATCGAACTCATGAGGAAGTGGCTTTTAGATTCTCAGTGCGGTGCTTCAACCCGCTGTGCCACCAGGGAGGGCCCAGATAAGACATCTTTTTAAAGAATTTATATCTTTTACATTATTGTGTAGTGTCCGTAAAATTCCCACCACCAGTTCATCAGAGAACCATCACCGTAGCCCCTTGTACACTTCTCAAACTGCAGTGGGAGAAGAACTAGCAGATTGGTAAAAAGATACTCTCTTTCCTTTCCTCCTCTAGATATTTTATCCCTTTCAATTTATTTTGGCACAAATGTTGAAAATATGAGCAACTGCTCTATACTAGGCATTGTGCTAGCAATGGGAATGATTAATATTTCACTTACAATATATTTTAACAGCTCTCTGAGATTTAACACACACAGCACACAATTTAGCCATTTAATACATTTAGCATACATTTAGTATATCTATGGACATACAATATTCAGCTGATTTTGACTCATTTTGAAAAAACCAATTGGTTCTATTCCTAGACCTGCTTCTTCTGTTGATACTAGTCTATTTGTTCCTACCATTAAATACTACCTGCTGTGAGCTAAGTATAGTGCTTAGTTGCTTGACAAATATTATCTCATTGTATTTTCCCTGTAACCCTGAAACTAAGTTCTATTCCTACCTAATATAAATGAGAATAGTATCTAAGTGCTCCGTATTTATCAGTAACAAGTATTATCTCAATTAATATATATTAGAAACTTCTCTAGAATCTGTTTTCTTTTTGTTTAAATTTTGCCTCATGCCTCTTTCTCTAGTTCTTGAAATTTGCTAGGCTTCTTTGTCATAGGAGTAATTAAGATTTTCAAGCTTTTGATGAGAATCAAAAAGGCTAAATGCTTTATTGACTTCACAATTTTTTTACTGGGAGAGTGAATACCTTGCACAGATAGAAGACTGTAAGACTGAGTACTATTACCAAATAATATTTGCTTTCAGCTCTCTGAGAGATAATTTCAACCCTTCAAAACAAGATTAAAAAAAAAAAGAAAGAAAGAACCAGGCCCTCTCTGGTGGTGCAGTGGGTTAAAGCACTGCACTCAGAAGGTTAAGCCACTTCCACATGAGTTCGATTCCCACCTGCCCCGGAGGTGACCACATGGCGCAGCAGTCCTCTCCTGACCCGCCCGCTGCTCCCCTCAGCAGTGTACTTCGTCGATCTGCCTGTTCTGCTCTCCACTCTGTCTCTGGTGAAGCCTCTCGCGGCCCCTGAGCCTCTGGCCTGTACCCCAGTTCTGTACGAATAAATAAAAGCAAATCTTTAAAAAAAAAAAAAACCAAACATTTTTTTCTACAATCTTTTGACTATTTATTATTTTCAGTTTAAGATTTGTTTTTCTTCCTTGCAGATGGATCTTATTAGTTAGCCAACTTCTGTGCTATGAAGTGATTCTTGTGTAAATGTTTCTGTAATAAATTGTGTCCTTTTATGAAAACAAACAAAAAAAATAAGCCATTTTAAAAATGCCACTTGAGAAATACACGTGACTGTGTGCTGAAGCATCAATGGTGAAGAATAGGAAGAAAGTTGCTGTAACTTTGGACAGATGGATAGCTAGAAAATCAAGTTTCTCCCCAAACGCCAGAACACTAAAATATTCAGTCTGGCTAACTCTCTAGCACTGGTTTAGATCATTTGTGTATCTTCTGGTGAACAGTTAACTTTGGATAATGAAATCAGTTTTTCTACTGGTTCTAAACGGAAGAGTAATGCTTTTGTGAATTACATACTTTTTAGGTTGTGGAAGCAACATTGCTTTAAAGAATAATTACACCAATACTAATATTTATTAGTTGAATCTGAACTATCTTAACTGAAGTTTTGAAATGAATAGGCATGTGTAGTGTTGGTTTTAGATTTGTGTTTTTAAACTCTTTATGCCACTTTCTAGTTTTTTTAAAAATAAAGAGTTTGAATTTTCATTTCAGGTTAGTGTCTATGATAACTGCTTCTATAATGTGGCTTAAAAAAAAAAAAAGAGATAGTTATTTGTGCATCTAAGCAGCATGCACTGTCATTCTGAGAGTGGGATTTTTCTCCAACTCTGCAAAGAAACAAATGTTCTAATAGTTTTAATTTATTTCTTTTTTCTAGGAGTCAGAGAATAATAAGTTATGTTCCCTATATTCCTTCCGAAATACCTCTACCTCACCACATAAGCCTGACGAAGGGAGTCGGGACCGCGAAATAATGACCAGTGTTACTTTTGGAACCCCAGAACGCCGCAAAGGGAGCCTTGCCGATGTGGTGGACACACTGAAACAGAAAAAGCTTGAGGAAATGACCCGGACTGAACAAGAGGGTATGTGTGAACTTAACTGTTGGGCTTTATTCTTTTAAAGATTTCAAGCCTTACGAAGAAGAAGGGAAAAAAAAAAGAATGGGATTTCAAAGGCCAGAGAAATGCATAATTGACACTAGCTAGGAAAAAGTTGTTCAGAGGTTACCATGGTGATGGCAGATTGTGATCCATTAGGGGTGTTAAGCACATAGCTCCATTTTAAATAAAACTTTGTGCATTTATTTGGTTCTTATGATAACAAATCAAGGTTTTAAATTGACTGTAAGCCTTGTCCTGGAAAAAAGATAGTATGGGAATTTTTCCTGCTGCACAATTTTAATTTCCCTCCTTATTTCCTTTTGCTAGATAGTATTTTTTTTAATCAACTTCTTGCAACACATATACACACCACAACTCCAAAATGATCTCTTCTAATTTTTTTTAAAGATTAATTTATTTATGCATATAGAACTAGGGTGCAGGACAGAGGTGCAGGGGTAGTGAGAGAATTCTCCAGAGAGAGTGGGGAGCAGAATTGACAGATCAATGAAGTACACTGCTGAAGGGAGCAGTGGGCAGGTCAGGAAAGGTCTACGGCGCCATGTGGATCACCTCTGGGGTGGGGATCGAACTTGTGCTGAAGTGGCTTTAGCTTCTTAGTGCTGCGCTTTAACCAGCTGCACCACCAGGGAAGGCTCCTCTATTTTGAATTTTATTAATATTATCAATTTATAATATTATTATTATTTTACTTTCAAATACTATAAGTTTGAAAACTGAAGGTTTCTAATGTTGTTAAAACTATGTCAAAAGTGTTTTGATATGAGACATCTACTGCAACATCTCATATCCACTTTCTTTGCTCTCTTCACAAAAGTCCACTCACATTCACTGAATTTCAAAAATACAGAGGTAGCAAAAGACTTTTTAAAGATTTATTTATTTGTACATACAGAACTGGGGTACAGGCCAGAGGCTCAGGGGCGGTGAGAGGCTTCACCAGAGACAGAGTGGAGAGCAGAACAGGCAGATCGACGAAGTACACTGCTGAGGGGAGCAGCGGGCGGGTCAGGAGAGGTCTGCCACGCCATGTGGTCTCCTCCGGGGCAGGCGGGACTTGAACTCATGCGGAAGTGGCTTTAACTTCTCAGTGCAGTGCTTTAACCCGCTGCACCACCAGGGAGGGCCGCAAAAGACTTTTTAATAATATTGTTAAATTAAATAAATCAAGCCTAAGCGATTGCTATCCTAAGTACATTCATAATATATATACTGATTTTAGGTGCATTTCAAATTATTTTTTGTGAATTTGTCGACCATATCAGTAGTTTTATTGGAAGTTTCTAAAATATATTACATGTTTCATTGTCATAATAATCATATTATATAGGAAAACTATAAATACTTTGGATTACTCAGGTCATGATGCAGTAGCTATAAAACTGAATACCCACCTAATAAATTATGTGACCTTGGATAACTTCTTCAATCTTACTAACCAAAAAATTAAAAATTCAATATAATACTAATACCTGATTTGGCAATTCAAACATTTTGAGAGTTAACTACAATAAGTATAAAAATTTCTTATGAATTATAAACTATATCAATTTGAGCTATTGTGTGATGATTATAATAATATAACTTAATTATGTAACAATGATGTAACATAAGATAACTGAGATAATTAGGACTGTTTGGATTTATAGGAAACTTTAAAAATTGGAAATTTTGTGCTTGCTTAATATAGATAATTTTTTGGGGGGGTTTGTGTATCATGGTTTTTATATATTGATACAAGGTCCAGGCTATTACCTTTTGCTTAATTGTGGATAATTCTAATTTAGTCCATCCATTCATCTACACATTTTGAAATTATATTATGACTTTCTATACTATATTTAAGGGATCAATAAATGTGTCTAGTTGAGTTGCTGAAAGGTTCTGGGTAGTAAACATGATCTTTCATGCAGACTCTTCTTGCTGCTCAGAGACTTTATTTTTTCATTCTTTGCTACACTCTAGAATAATTAGTACTGTCAGGTCAATGATTTTTGAATAAGTGAGATTGTTAGACTTTTTAAAAAAAATTTACTTTATTATGCATACAAGACTGGGAGTAGGCCAGAGATACGAGGGTTGAGAGGATTCATCAGAGACAAAATGGGGAGCAGAACAGGCAGACTGACTAAAATACACTGTTGAGGGAAGCAGTGGGAGAGATAGGAGAGGTCTGTTGCACCATATATGGATTAGTTTCTTGGCCAGGTATAGAACTAATGCCACAGTGAATGGTGATAACATAACAGTACCAAGACTTTAACCCCTGCATATTCCATGTATATGGGAGTAATGTAATATATGGAAGAAACAAGATACAAGTTATTCTGACAAACTGAATGTATAAACTTAAAGCTAATTCATCAAGATAAAATTTTATAGAACTATTAATGAGTCCAGAGATTTTGAGCAAAACTCTTGGCTACACTAGTAACTACCAATGAAAATTTAAATAGGAGACATACAAATTAAAAAAAAAAAAAGGACATGTGTTTTAGGCTTCAGTTGGTGCACATTTCCCCCAAAACCAGTGTTGTTATCTCACATCATTACTAGAACAGTATATAGTATTCAAGATATGTTAGTACTACTGAACTACATGTTCAATTGAATGCATCTGAGTTAAGAATTACTATACTTTAAAAGGGACTCAAAAGCATTGGAATATTCTCACAGGAGAATAACTGACATAATAATACACAAAATTATATAATGAGAGCAATGGTTGAAGGAATTACTAGTATCTAATGGTTGTAATATACATGTACATAATAATCTTCTATGGAGGAAATAAATTGCTTTCAGAGATAGACAGCAATATAAATTTTTTTAAAACATTTATTTATTTATTCATACAGAACTGGGGTACAGGCAGAGATGCGGAGGGTGAGAAGATTCATCAGGTACAGAGCGGGGAGCAGAACAGGCAGATCGATGAAGTACAGCAGCGGGCGGGTCAGGAGAGGTCTGCCACGCCATGTGGATCTCCTCCGGGGATCCAACTCATGCGGAAGTGGCTTTAGCTTCTTAGTGCTGTGCTTTAACCCGCTGCGCCACCAGGGAGGGCCAGCAATATAAATTTTAATACAAATACTGTAGGGCTGATTAAGTTATTTCCAGTGCCAACAGTCTGACTATTTATGAGCCATATGCTTGTACAATATTTTATAGTTTGTGGTATATATATATTTTTTATCTCTAATCAAGAACTACATAGTATTGTGGGTTTTTTCCCTATAGATTTTCTTCTCATTTTGCAAGTTGCTGTATTCTTATTCTCCTCCCACCCACCCCCTCAACCCACCAGTGAATCCCCCGTTTGATGGCTTAGTAAAGTTGACAAATCCTTTCTTTATTATTACATGGATCAACCAATTTATTATAAGTTATTAATGTTTCAAATGATGAAACATTTGGCCTTTCTATTTCTTTTAGTCTTCTGATGGCAGATTTTACTGGGACATCAGAAGTGTATTGTCTGGTCTGGCACCGCTGATTATGGTTTTCAGGACTGTAGTGTCAGATCTCCATGGCTCACATCTTCATCTTGGTTTCCCCAGAAGATGAAAGTATATAGTTAGCAAATTGGCTGATAATACGTTTTTATCACCTGTTTTGCAGAGAGAGGCTCCATAATAGGTTCTATAATTATTGACCATCTTGACCTTCTTAGTGGCATTGGCCATGTCACCTCCAACTAGGTCCAGTCCCCAACAGATCTGTTCTTACTTTAAATGAATAAAGTGAAATCTGGAATTTAGAGAAAGCAGGATAAAATCTTAAGTAATTTTAAGATTTCTTGCATGTGGTAGAAAGTACTATTTTACAATATAGTGCTTTCAACAATATAATGGAGTACCTAAAAGTAACATGTTATATAACAATATAATGGTAGACTTAGAATTTTGAAGCACCTATACACCTAAAAGAAATTTTGAGATATTTTTTTTTTTTTTAAAGATTTATTTATTTGTGCATACAGAACTGGGGTACAGGCCAGAGGCTCAGGGGTGGTGAGAGGCTTCACCGGAGACAGAGTGGGGAGCAGAACAGGCAGATCGACGAAGTACACTGCTGAGGGGAGCAGCGGGCGGGTCAGGAGAGGTCTGCCACGCCATGTGGTCACCTCCGGGGCAGGCGGGAATCGAACTCATGCGGAAGCGGCTTTTAGATTCTCAGTGCTGTGCTTTAACCCGCTGCGCCACCAGGGAGGGCCCAAAGAAATTTTGAGATATTTTTAAACAAGTATTATATATGTAAAAATATATTGTGATTCCATTTGGTTACAGTGGTCATAGATACTATTATATTTTATGCTTACTGCCTGTATCCATAATTTAAGGAAATGTAAAATTTCAATTAGTGGTTAGTGAAGAACATTTTCTTTGCAAGATCACAATCAACCCTGAGTACTATAAATGGACTCTTGGGGTTCATAAACCCGAGGTTATAACCTCTATACTTCATGATATGGGGTACCCATAATGAATAAGACAGATTCTAACTTTAAGGAGTTTATATTCTACTAAGTGGTATAAGACATGTACAAAATGAACTCTAATTCAATATCTAATATATAAGTTCCATAAAAGTCTTGCAGATAAAAGTGTTATAGGACCATACAAAATGGACTGTGTCTGCCTAGGAAGCCATGGAAAGGTTCTATAGGGAAATGGGTCTTAACTGGTCTTGTAGAATGAAGGATTTATATCTGCAGAAATGGAAGGAAAGGATATTTCAGGTGGAAGGAAGGTATATTTCAGTCAGTGAACTGTAAAACAATCAACAGTTTAAGTTCTAATTTAAAGATGCATATGGAATATAGGGCTGAAAAACTAGGTTCTGTTCAGATCACAGAGATCCTTATATCTTTATAAGGAGTTTGAACTTTATTTTGAAGGTTGTGAAGGAACCATTGACTTTTTTTTTAGCACAATAAAGTGATGGATTAGAGTTTTCCTTCAGGAAAGTTAATCTGGCAGTTCTTTGTAAGATGTATGGGAGCATGGAGAGACATTAAGGAAATTGTTTCAGGCTAAAGATAATGAGGGTTGAATTAAGGCAGCAGAAATGAGAGGGAAAGAAGAGGTACATATGGAGAAGATATCAGGAAGCAGACTTGTTAGGACTTGACTTTTAAGTGTGGAGACCAAGAGAGAGAAATGGTTCAAAGGTAGCTCAACATTTTAAAACTTTGAGTGAATAAGAGGGTGGTAATACAATTTATCCTTAAACTTTTTGAAAGATACACTTGTTGCCAGAGGGAATAGGAGATGGAGGAGGGAAAGGGTAAAGAAGGAGATAGAGTACTGGTATGGGAAGCTTGGTGGAAGGTGAGTGAAATAGGTGCATATGTAGGATAAAAATGTTACTCTAATGTTACAAAAACATGTAGGTGACTGACAAATTGACTTTAAAAAAGGGGAAAAATGTAATTTAAAAAAGAATGAGAAGAATATGTTTTGGAAATAATCATTACTTTTTAAGTTTGATTCCTAATTTTAATGATCTGTGAGGAGCAATAAACAGAACAGTATACTAGGAGAACAGAAATAATTATAGAAAAGGTTATTAAAAAACTTTATTGTAGAATCAGAAATCTATCTGTTAATTTTTTTATTCTAGAATAGAGGTTTTTATATTCTAAGCTTAAAGAGGTATAATAACTTCACCAGTATTTGCTTGGCTAGGATCCTGTAAAGTCTCTGGGTTGTCTCCTCATTTGGGCCACCATCTTTTATCTTATAGGACATGAAAGAACTTTCATATACACCAGCCTGCTCTTCCTCACTTCCTTATTTGAAGGCCATATTTCATGATTAGCTGATTGACAAGCTTGTATGGTTGACAAAGTAAATGACCTTTCCTGAATCATTCTTAGTCTGGAGAAGGTTTTGACTATTTCAGACTGTTTCCTTCTTTTACCCTCCTTTATAAGTATTGATATAGAAATGTTTATTTATTACTGTCTATTTAAAAACCATTGTCTACATGATAAAACAAAAACTCTGCACACAGTAATAGGACAGATATTCTCTTACAAGAAGATTCTTTGAGGACTAAAAATTGTCAGTATTTAATCTACCATTCCTTCAAGAAATGCTTTCGGCCCTCCCTGGTGGCGCAGCAAGTTAAAGCACAACACTAAGAAGCTTAAGCCACTACAGCATGAGTTCGATCCCTGCCTGCCCTGAAGGTGATCCATATGACGAGGCAGACCTCTCCTGACCCGCCCGCTGCTCCCCTCAGCAGTGTATTTCATTGATCTGCCTGTTCTGCTTCCCACCCTGTCTCAGGTGAAGCCTCTCACCACCCCTGCACCTCTGGCCTGTACCCCAGTTCTGTATGAACACATAAATAAATCTTAAAAAGAAAAAAAGAAATGCTTTCTCCAGAGACATGATTTGACTAGACTGCTGAAATACTAAAGAACAAAAGTGTTCTGTCTAAAGTGCTTCCCCTCAAAATGGGAATTGTGGGAAAATAGGCAAGGATTCTGATTTATTGCAATTTTAACATTGATTTCTTTCTTTCTTTCTTTCTTTTTGTCCCAGCCAGCTAGATAGAGTGCTATGTGCTTAGATGCATAGTTGGATAAAATAGATAGAACTGATAGATGAATGCAGTGAATGAATATCAAAATCTTTCTTTTAAAATATTGGTCGGTACACTCTGCAGAAAGACTTTGATTAATAGATTCAGGTTAAAATGCTTCCAAGATAAAAATCCTTCAGCTGTGATAAAATGATGGATTTTAGTTATCCTTGTATCACCCATCTTGCTGCCAATGTAGCTGGGCTCTAACATAAGCGACAGTTGTCAGAAAATGAATACTTTAAAAAGGACTTCTATATCTAAATACATATATTTAATCAGAGAGTCCTTTGGCTTCTGAAAATAAGTTGTCTAATGAGAATTTCATTTGAGCAGCTGCGACTGAGGAGGTCAACAGGCATTGCCTAGGAGAATATGGCCCAGCTGGTTAAATCTGGTTGTTGTCGTGATTTAAATGGTCAAGTGCTGCTTGTAATCCAGGACCGTCTGTTTGTAAAGGGAAGAGTGAGTGCTTCAGCATAATGTACAGCTGTTTTAATCTCTCTTTAATAATAGTGCTTCAGCCACTATCATGTCTTGTGTATCATACTACTAAGTATATGATCCTAGGCTGAGAGAACTAGCAAGGGTCAGGTTCTGGAGTCATGTGAGATAGTAGAAAATGATATAAATCTCAAATCTGACTAAATAAATCTTTTTTCTGACTTTTTTTTTTAAGACTTTCTTTGGTTCACTGTGTGATTAAGACAGAATGGTGGAACTTGTAGCTAGTACCAAAGTACTAAAGTAATTCTACCTCTAATTCAAATAAAGTAGAACTTTACTTGAGAGAGGCCATAAATTTAGTGAAAAGTATGCATGTTTTAGGTACATTTTTATTAGCTATATGTCAGAATTTAGAGTATTTGTCCAGTGGAATTGTGTGCTTCAAGCTATCATGATAATAAATGTAGATTTGTTTGACTATGTATGTAGAGAGAGGGCAGTAGCATTTGAGCTTTGGATTCCTGTTGGGATAGGCTTTCCAATGGATTATGCAGCTGTTACCCAGCACAAGAATGAACACGTGTTTATGTGTATATCTGTTGGATTATTATCATTATTCATATCTCTGAACAATTTTTTGGATTTCTACATATATTTTCACTGGATCATATTTAGTTGTCACTAATATATTGCTTATCTGATAGTTTTTGCTGTGTTCAAGGAGGAAAGTGGTAGGGTTCAAACAATGTTTCTGAATGAACTAGATATGGGCTTGAATCTAAGTTCTAATTTTTGAGAGGCTGCGATCCCATCTGATTAAGAGTATGAGCTCTGGAATTGGGCTGCTGGTATTTGAATCTCAGTTTATCATTTGACTAGAGCACTTATCTGCACCTCAGTATTTCAACCAAAAAATGGACATAATTTTAGTGAAGAACAATTTCTAGTTAGTGCAACAGAGAATCTAGAACCTTGACACACAGTGTTAATAAATGTAGCCAACATTATTTCCTATTATGGACAAATTATTGAATCCTTTCATGCTTTAGTTCTCTCATCTATAAAGCTGGGTGAATGGTACTTACTTTGCAGATTTGTAAAGATTTGCCATTATATAATAAAACAGCTTCTATAATTATAGTAATTATGACTATTGCTCTGTTATAGGTGCTGTTACTGTTATTATTTGAAAAAACATTTTTAAGAGAAATTACAGGAATCTCTTCCTGCTTTACAGACAGACTCATAGGAAATGTCCCATGGCGTTAGGGGATTTAGCTTTTGGCAGCAATGGTATTCTTGTTTTCTGGAAGAGCAATTCAGTTTAACTCTCTTTTCAGGCTTTTGGAAAAGCTGATACTAAAGTTTCCCCACTGGAAGCCAATCTTCCCCGCTGAGAAATATGTGGAATATGATGTTGTCAGTGAGAGAGGTTGGTGAAGCCTTAGATGAGGTTTTTAGATAGTACCCAGTTAAGAGCAATATGTTCCTGTTAAAGGGAAAATCTATTAAAGGGAATGCTAAAAAAAAGTTTAGCATTCATACCATGCCAGAGCATCAAAGGAATCTTTTAAGACAAAATTTATGGATATTATGATTTTGCCACTGTTTTGATTAAAGGTTACATTGGAAGCATTGAGAATATCCCATATCCAAACCTTTTCTTTATGGTTTTCATTCATGGGAGAAATTGGAAAGGCTTTGGATTTTTGCATAAGAAACACATTAAGTATTCATTACAAAACTCCCAGAATTATTATTTCAAATAAGTTGGAAATTTCAAGTCATTTAAATGCTGAAGTTCCCTAAGACCACTCATACTCAGGTGAGGAAGCAATCAGGTATCCTGAGCAATACTGATGCAACTTCGTTTAAATTCATTTTTTCCTAAAAGGCATCTTTCTTCCCTATTTTATTTGTGTTCTTGATTCTGTTTTAAAGAATTTGCATCATGTTAACAGCAAATATGTATCTTGTACCAGACTGTTTATATAAATAGATATTTTCTAACAGTATTGTACAATTAGGGATTAAAATGAGAGTTAAACCATTGGTTTTTGAATTTTGAAAAAATTTTGCTTGATATGTTGTTGTGTTAAGTATATTTTCTTTCCTATTCTTTGGAAACCAGTCATACCCTTACATCACTTTGTAAAAGTTATAATCAGCCTGAATCCTGTGAACTCCAGACATTTTGGACAACTCTTGGTTGGTACAATTTGCTGTATTTTGCAACTCACATTTGGCAGTATACTAGGTAGTTGATTCCTTTTATTAGTTTCATTTTATTAATCTTTGCTTTGAAAAGATACTTAAAATTTTTAGCCCATTTCTATCTCCTCAATTTAAAATTCTTAAAGCTCTTTCTCTAATAATGTTGAGAATAGATGCAGACAATTGCTATTTGATTTTTTCCTCCTTTCTGACCTGAGAAGCCAAAAGACCTCCTGTCATTTTGGTGTTTAGAAAGTGGATTCAGCTTTATTGATGGTTTGATGAGTTAAGTCATATTCTGATATGATTTATGAACTTGGGTTGTTGGAGTGAATCATTAGTATTTTGCTTTATTTTCATTGAAAATTGATTAGATTGACTTCTTCAGGAATTACTGTAGGGTTTTCAAAGTTAATAGGGAGAATTTTTAGATCTATATAGGTATTTTTCTTATGCACTATTTATGTAGAATCCAAAGATAAAATGATAATTAAAAAAGGAAGTGGTAAATTTAGATAGGTATTTAATACATAATACCTGATACATATTTATTATATATGGCATAAACATAACACCTGTAAATTCATAATTCAACTTAATAAAATTATTAGTTTTGAATCTTTTTTTACTTTGAAATTAAGGTAACATTGGTTTGCAACATAGTATTTTATCAGAACTATATGATCCTGCCTCTTCCTCTACCCAGTCCCTTTATTTCCTGTCTAGATGTGGCTCTGCTAGAAATAAAAATAAAAACTTTTACAGTTTTCCTTTAAAACAGTTTGCATGTATCCATATGTTTTGTTTACTTTGTTTTAGAACTTTGTAAGATATATCACACTCATAACCTTCTATAACTTGCTTTTTGTGCTCATAATTCTATTTTAATTATAGTACTTGTTTAATATATTCAATCAGTTTTGCTGTGTACAGCTCTTTTGTATAGTACAAAAGTGGAATGCATTACAGGTAGATATTTTCCTGCCTGTTGTCTCTGGACATTTGGATCATTTCCTGTTTTCTATTAATAAAAATAATTATGGTATGAATATTTTCATACCATAATTCTGCAGTACATGTTCCTGAGTTTCTCCTTTAGGTTGTAACACCAGAAAGGAATTGCTATTGATAAATTTTTGTTCTGAATTTTTCCACTTGGGTGGAAAACATTACACTACGAGGATGGGGCCACCAAGTGTGTGTGTGTGTGTGTGTGTGTGTGTGTGTGTGTGTGAGAGAGAGAGAGAGAGAGAGAGAGAGAGAGAATCTCTTTGGGTTTTAACTTAATGGTCTATACCATACAGGTTTCTATTTATCACTGAGCTTTTCAGAAGCTCACAAGAGCCTTTGATGAACTCTTTACTGCAATTTTCCTTTTGTTGAAACTTAATAGAATGTCTTCAACACTTCTTTCAACTATGAAAACAGGTGTATTGTTATTCTCCCATTGGACTATGATTGCCGGGTTTGTTAGGAAACACACTTTTCCTTTTTGATCCACTTTATTGATATTTTCAGGTTTGTGTCGTTTTTGAATTATAGTAATTCCTGATCTCTGTATCAGGTTCACAGTCCTACCCCGCCACCCCCCCCCCGCAATACCTAGTTCAAATTCAAAATTAACTAGCAAGCTCTGCTGTTCATTGCAACTTTCCTACCCAATGATTTATATTGAATAGACTTTTTTTTTCCTAGCCAAACAATTGACTTTTTTCCACTGAAGTTAGAAAACTTGACTTTTTCAGAACTGATTTAATTTGAGAATCCTTTCAGATACTGGTCTGTATTTGATATTCATTCTTGTCCTGACTCTTGTAACTTATCAGGTAGTTCTTAATAATTAACTAATGAATTGACTGATTGATATTAGAACCAGTTTATTATCTTAGAGAATGAGAACATTACCTAGTATTAAAATGCAGATTTTAAAATTCTGTAATTCTGTATCCTTTGATTTTCTTTTAAAGTCTATATCTAAATTTCTACTTCTTTGTCAGTAATTTTCTTTTGTCAAATTATTTTTAAGCTACATAACTCTTTTCTGATGTTAAAATCTTTATGAAGATAGAGATAAAAGCTCCCACACAATTTTGATGTTTGAAAAGTTATCATTCAATGAAATACTTACAACTCAAATCATGGGTAATTGTCTTAGAAAGTGCTACATGTGGTTTGAGAGCTCAAGAAATAGAGGGTGGTATTAATAGGGTAACATTATCCAGAAGAAGATAGAGGCCAATCATTCTACCTTTGGCTTTGGACCTTAGAGGGAATGATGAGTCATGTAAGATTGTAGTTTAGACTAATTGATTGTGACACAAATGTATCATAGCTTTCTTATTTAATGTGTGATTCCCTCTTCCTTATTCTAACATAGTGAGTTGAAAATGAGTAAACACAAATAATTGGTCAGGAAAATTTGCAGGTATAAATTAAAAATGTGTGACAAAGTTATTGAATTATTCTCAGGAGGAACCATGGCAGCAGTAATAGCAGTAGCAGAATTACTATGCTAATGTATGGTTTTGAATGAAGGCACCCTATTAGTCAATGGTTAGTTCTTAGAGTAGCTAACAAACTCTGTGACATGGAATTCCCTTCTGCTTCAGAATGTTTTAATTGTCTAACTGAAGCTTTTTAGCAGATTTGTCAGAAAAACCTTTTATTTTGTACATTTTACTTTTATCATAAAAATGGAAGAGCTCAAAATGCTTAACATGGAGCTTCCCTACGACCCAGCAGTCCCACTCTTAGTTATCTACCCAAAAGACACAAAAACACTGATTCAAAAAGATACCAGCACCCCCATGTTTATAGCTGCTTTATTTACAATTGGAAAAACATGGAAAACAGCCCAAATGTGCAAAAGTAGATGACTGGATTAAAAAGATGTGGTACATATGCACAGTGGAATACTACTCAGCAACCAAAAAAAGAAACACATGTCTTTTGCAGCAACTTGGATGGAGCTGGAAAAGATCATGCTTAGTGAGATAAGCCAGAAAGAAAAATACCAGATGGTTTTGCTCATAGCAGGAGTATAATGGACCAGGCGAGAAAATAATAAGAATAATGAACAGCCATATACCAGAGACATTTTGTGGGGGTGGGGTGGGGAATGGGATCAAAACCAGGGTGGGGGGGAGGGAAGTGCCCTGGACTAGAGTGATGGCACATGGGTGACTTGGTGATTGGAAACTTAGGGGGATTACAATTGAGGTTAAAAGAAAAATGTACAAAATGATGTAAAAATAAACTATTATATTAAAAAAAAGCTAGTGTATATTAAGCACCAATAAATACAAGTCATTAAAAAAATGGAAGAGCTGTAAAATTTAAGAATGTGTGCTTGAACAATATGTTGTTTTGGAACTATTGCCCTGTGTTTTAATGTTGAAGGAGGAGGCTGGTGGAAACTACCTTTATGTACCCCACATACAAAGTCCTGAAATTTATTCTTTGATATTTGTCAATACTATTTGTTAAAGATCTCACATATGTTACAGAGGGTATCACAAAATTAATATTTGCATATCAATATTATCACAGGATTCACGTATAAAACTCAAGTATTGATTCTATTTCTCCATAATTAATTTTAACTCTTATAGCCATATTCTGACTAATAGAAATTCTGATCTCACTTGCAAATAAGCTAAAGTTACTTCAGGATTTAACTTATACACCTTCACTTTATGCTTTTATTTGATAACTGAAGGTTTAGGCATTTTACTGACTTGAGTATTGGTGTCTGGTCAGTAACCATCTATCACAGTTATGCTTGGAATCAAGTTCATTGCTTAACATTCAAACACCATAGTCTGGCTTTCAAATTTAATCTTCACTTTTATCTTTTCTCAGATCATCCACCTTCATTGGCCTATTTTTCTTTCTTTCAAGGATGTCTTAGATCCTTCGTTTTTTTTTGCTTTTCCCTGTGTGTAGAATCTCTTTAAATCTGTGTATCCTGGCTTGTTCATTTAGATTTCAGTTTACTTTATCACTTCTTTAGAGGTACCTCACTTAAATATCCAATCTAAGTAGATCCCAATTACTCTTTGATTATGACCCTATTTCATTTTCACCTGAACATTTTTCTCCACCTAATAATGCTTGTTTTCTTCTTTATTGTCTATCTCACTTCTCTATAAGGGAGAAATTAATGAGAGCAGAGGCTTTTTCTGATTGTTCACTGTTCTATTCCCAGTGGACATAATCTGGAGCTGAAAACACCCTTATTTAAATGTTTTTTGGCCGAATCAGTGAAGATTGTTAAATGATCTAGAATGGTGTCTCTTGTTTGTGCTTCTGCTTCTCTTGTTCTTGCATTTGCTTTCCCCCCCTCCCTATTCTAAACTAGGTATCTCTTAATTGTTATTGAAGGTTAATAGCAAATCAAAATTATTTCTTCTTTTCATGACCTATCCTTCTCTTCACTGATTCACATTACCTAGTTAGAAGTCTGCTGCCAGCAAGACTGTGATTGCAGATATGACTATTTTCTGTTGTCTACTAGGTTAGACTTGTACTGAACTATCCTAAAACTATAACCTCTCAATTAACTAGAACTATATACAGAAGTATAACCCTTTCCATGAAGTTTAACAAGTGAATAATTAGTTAAAAATACCTAAATTATTTCGAACTATGATAAAAGTTGAAAGTCAATCTTACAGTCTGTGGCTATTCCATTCTTTACTTGCTATGTGGCTGTATTAGCTTCCTAATTTAGGGATAGCCTAGTCTTAGTCCCTGGCAGAGACCAATCTTTCTGATTATTTTTCTTGCTTAGCTTTTCTTCTAATAGTAATAATACTTTTTATCATCGTGCACATCTGCTGTGCTTTTTATTTTTGTTTTGATGTGAATATTCGGTATTCCTTAGTCACATTAGAGCCACTATAGTTTATTGGAATTTGGTTCTTGAAGTTCTTTTGTAATCTTTAGTGGGCATCCCAATACAAAACTGTAGGTATAACAGTCTCATGACAAAACTTTCTTATTTAAAATTTCACCACTATGTTGAAATTATTTAGTTATTTAGCCCAACATACTTCATGCTTAGCTATTATCTCTTCTTTCAGAATAACCTTCCATCTTCTTGAAACACAGATTTTCATCTATTTTGTAATATATAAAATCCAGGTTATATTTGGCCTTCTACTGCTTTTGCCCTCATGACTTTCTCTTCTAAAAATTTTAATCTACCCAGAGTTAAACTCATGAAAATAGAAAATGGAAAAGTGATTGCCAGTAACTTGGGATAAGAAAAAGTTGGCAAAAGATCATTTTAGTTAGAAGATAAGTGAATTCTGAGGCTCTAATATATGCCACAGTGACTCTAGTTTATAACTCTGTATTGTGTAATTAAAACTTAGAAGAATAGAAAATCTTAGAAGAATAGAACTTGAATGTTTTCATTAAAAAAAGTTAACAGGTGAGGTGATGGATGTGTTAATTAACTTTATAGGGTATACACAGTTTCACAATATGTATATCAACTCATCACATTTTATATTTTAAAGATCTTACAATTCTATTTGTATACCACTCAATTTGTCAATAAATTAAAACCCTAATTATATCACTTGCTATTGTTTAAATTGAAATGTTTTTAATTGAGATAATTGTAGGTTTATAGGCAGCTATAAAAAATAATGCAGAGAGATCCAATAAATACTTTGCCAATTTTCCCTGGAAGTGATATATTGCAAATTCACCAAACTATATACAGAACTATAACCCTTTCCATGAAGTTTAATAAGTGAATAATTAGTTAAATATACCTAAGTTATTTCAAAATATGATAAAATTTGAAAGTCAATCTCACTATTTGTGGCTATTCCATTCTTTACTTGCAAAGAAAAACAAAGTGCTTATATACTATCCCAGCCAAATAATGAAACTTGATATAATCTCTTGATCCTTACTCATCCTCCAGTTTTAGTTATAAAATTGTACAATTATATATATATGTATATATGTATGTATGTGTATATATATATACATATATATATATCTCCACTACAATCAAAGAATTGAATAATTTCAACACATAAAGGTCCCTTATTAGTCTTTAGAAAATTTTTTTTTCATCACCGTTCATTCTTCTCATAAGTCAATCCTCATATAGTTCCCACTACCAATATACCTTGAACCATAGTCTCTTGTGTTCTTTCTTCTCTCATATTAGGCTCTCCTCTCCCCCCCTTCCCATTAGCTTTTTCATACCACATCCACCTTCCTCTTAACCTAACACCACACACTCTTGGTATCAAGTCCCTAACAACCACTATAAAGTTTTCATGTCTAACATTTTTGTAATTTCAAACATCTTTATAAATGGAATTTTACACTCTAAATTTTTGATATTTGCTTGAAAGTATTAAATAACTCCCTGGAGAGTCTTTTATGTTGTTCATTTAATAATAGATCATACCATCTTTTATTGGAATTTGGAAATGACATGTATCACATGCATGGCTCACTATTTACTCACAAATTAAGGATGTCGTCAAAGTTTCAGCTTTTAATTTTTATAAATAAAATTTCAGTGAACATTTGCAGTATTCATGTTTACAAGTGAATATACAAACTTTTGTTTCTTTTGGAATAATAATCAGGAATATAGTTTAAGAAACTGCCAAACTGGATTTCTGTATTACTGTCCCATTCTACATTCCACTAGACCACCATCTATGTGTGGTTTAGATGTTTTGCAACTTTGTTAGCTTTTGTTTATGTCATATTTATTTTAGTCATTTTGATAGGTGTTTATGATATCTCCTTGTGGCTTTAAATTACTTTTTTTAAAAAAAGATTTATTTATTTTATACATACAGAACTGGGGCACAGGCCAGAGGTGCAAGGGTGGTGAGAGGATTTACCACCCTTGGGAGCAGATCAGGCAGATTGAGGAAGCACACTGCTGAGGGGAACAGCGGATGGGTCAGGAGAGGTCTGCCATGCCATATGGATCACCTCCCAGGCTGGGAATCAAACTTATGCTGCAGTATCTTCAGGCAGCTTCAAAGTGCTGTGCCTTAACTTGTTGCGCCACCAAGGATGGTCCCAAAATTAATTTTTTTTAAATGACTAATGATGTTCAAGGTCATTTCATGTGCTTATTATCCATCTACATAACTTCTTTAATAAAATGTCTAGTCACTTTTGGGTCTATTTTTATTTTTTAAGATTTATTTATGCATAGAACTGGGGTGTAGGCCAGAGGTGGGAGGGGTGGGTAAGAGGATTCACCAGAGCCAGGGTGGGGAGCAGAATAGATAGGTCTACTAAAATACTATGCTAAGGGACTCAGCTAGTTAGATAGGAGAGGTCAGCCAGGCCAGCCGTACTATCCCCCTTGCTGGGCCTCTGTGGTGTCACAGGGATTAAAAATACAGAGCTATCAAGCTATTTCCAGGTGTGAGTTCCATCTCCTGCCAGGGAGCTGACCCATATGGCACAGCAGACCTCTCCTATCTTGTCTGCTGCTCCCCTCAGCAGTGTATTTCAGTCAATCCGCCTATTCTGTTCTCCACTCATCTGGTGAATCCTTTCACATTCCACACCTCTGGTCTCCTCCACAATTCTTGTATATATAACTAAATGAATTATTAAAAAAAAAAAACTCCACTGCTGGTCAGGGATTGAATTTAGGCATTAGCCATACTAGTGAGCTTGTTCTAAAATGTATATAGACAAGCACAAGATTAGAATAACTAAGGTATTTTGACAAGAATAAAATTTTAGGAATCACACTCTACCCAATATTAAATTTTATTATATTACTGCCATAATTAAGACAATGTGTTATTGACAGAGAAATAGACACATTGCTCAATGCATGAAATTAGAGGATCCACAAGTATACCTCTAGAATATGCTCAATTGGGTTTTGATAAAGATGGTTCAGTAGAAGATGCTATAAAACACCCTGGGAGTGCAAAAGAGGGAATTATCATTTTGTCTAAGAGATATAGGAAGGAATTTATATACATTTGAACTAGGCTTTGGTGAATTATAAGCTATTCATAGTGAAAAAAAATCCCTGGTGGAGAGAACATCATGTATTAAATTTTATGGTATGAGTAACTGTGAATTTGGTAAATTTGAGTAGTTTGGTATGGCTAGGGCTGGAGAATAGATTGAGGCCATTGCAAAACTTTTGAATTTTATCTTTTGGGTAGTAAGGAGTAATTGAGAGCTTTTAAGAAGAAGGATGAATGGCATAATTGGACATACTAAAAAAGTAAATTCTTCCATCATTTTGACTCTTAGTTGGAAAAAGGCAAGGTGAAATGCAGGAAAATCTTCAAGTAGACTATTTTAATGGGCCATCCATATGCTGTAAGTCTTAACAATTAAGGAAGTAGCAGGGGATAGAAAGGAGGAATCTCCTTTTAGATGTGCTCTTGAGGTTGGGCATAGGTATCTGAAGTTGGGGAGAAAGAAAAAGACAATTGAAGTGTCCTCCTGGAGAGATTTATCGGTGAAGTTTTTAAGATCGTGAATATAGATAGATGAGAAGGTTTAGGGAGAAGGTTTGGGTTTAGACATATGAGTATTTTTGTGAATGTAGATATATCCAACAGGCTGATTAAGATGGAGAAGTACCCTTTGCCTCTCTTTCCAATATTGGTATGAGTTTATCTTCTTTTTCTTGAGAATTCATTATGATGAGTCGTTGTTACTTTAGTATCAAATTTGCCCCATACATGGAAATGCTGTAATAATATGTCATTCTATTCATATCTGTTCAAGTAAAAATCCTGTAGCTGTGGTTCATTGTCATAGATTGACATCATCTGGGAGCTTGTTAGAAATACAAGCTCTTGGGCCTTACCCCTTACCTAAAAAAAAAATAAACCCTGGGATGTGGCCCAGCAATCTATGTTTTAACATGCTTTCCAGGTGTCTCTAATGTATACTAAGTAGTGAAAACTGGGATAGCATTGACAGTGTACTATAATATGCAATAGTTCCCTCTTTTCCATGGGGGTTATATTTGAAAGCCCCCTTTAGAAGCTTGAAATTGTCATTAGTAACGAACCCTATATATACTACGTTTTTTTCCTATGCACATATAATTATGATAAAGTTTCATTTACAAAGTAGGCATAGTACTAGATTAATGTCAGTAACTAATAATAAAATAGGAAAATCATAATAATTTGCTGTAATAAAAGTTTTATGTTATAAAAGTTTGCTGTAATACAAAGTCATCTCTCTTGTTCTAAAAATATCTTAGTGTATGCAGTGGGCCACTAGTGACTGAAACTGTGGAAAGTAACACCGTGGTTAAGAGTGGACTGTTGTATTATGCTTTACTAAAGTCCCAAGCCATAGATTATGATAACATGAAATCATCTTCTGACTGGGAAATATTTTCAGGTATCTTCATGATCAGTAACTATCTAAAAATTTATAAAATAATGGGTACTCATTTAAATGGTAAGGTAAAAGTACAAACTATAGCATATATATAAAGTGTACAGATATTGCCTTCTCATTTTATTCCTTTGTTTACATTTTATTTCATAATTATTTGATAGCTAGAGTAATCAGAAAATAAAATTGATGCCATAGCATGAAGAAAAATGGAATTAAGAACTATTATAGTGGTTTGGTGACTAGGTAGGTGTTGGTGTTGGGGAGATAAGCCTGTGAGGAAAAAAATATTATTGAATGATTTCAGATGTATTTATGTGAATTAAAATTTTCTTGCAGTTTCTGAATATTGATTAAAGATACAGCACTCAAGTCATAACAATGCCTTATCTGAGGGTGCTTAATAGATTTTATTGCATGATGAACCAAATTTAATATGGAAAACAAAGCCTAAGGTATTTGGGCTTTAAAGGAATTAACATTTAATTGCCTAAGAAAAGCTTGTTTTCTTGTTGGACATGAAGATCTAGAAGTGTTGAGGTGGCCTGGGCTTAAGTGAATTTCTGAGTTGTTTAGGTGAACAGCTTCAGGTTTCTCTGGTGATGAACTTTAGTTTTCGTTAGCCCCACTTGCTCTGCCATTCCTGCTGTTTTGCAACAGGGCTTAAAAGTGCTTTAAGTGCTTGTGACCGTGATAATGAATGAAAATGTCTTTCCAGCACTGAGAGGATTGCATTAGACTGAATAGTCACCTCACTTGTAAAAGCTCTATTAGAGTAGGGCAGCTGTAAGTAAGGATAACGATTTGTGTCCACTGCTTATTTACTGAAAATTGTCAATGTATTATTTATTGAGAGCTCTCCAGACAGTGCTTGTCAGAATAAAAATGTCAGCTCTGAGCAAAATGTTATAATATATAATAAAAATGCTAGGTACGCATTTTAGGAAGACAACTAATTAGACTTGCTTTTTCTTAAGGAAGGGGCAGTAAAAATGTCTAATATTGTGGACTTTTTCCATTTGTATAAGTCCTTTTCTCTTCCTCTGCTAGGATCAGTGTTTGGTTTAGAAACTTAGCCATGTCTGAGAAATAATTTGAACAACTTTGTATTGTTGCCATTAGACACCCGGAGTTGTGAGGAGGCTCCCTGAAGTAAGAAGGGCCTACCTTGCTACCCCACAGTGAGCAGCTGTCCTCACCTCCATGTTATGTCTGAAATTAGAAGATGTCACTTCCTCCCTGAGCAGTGCTCGTAGAAAACTGCCTCCAGTGTAAACAACATAAAATTATTAAGCTTATTCCTCAGCCGTGCTAATTAACCCCAAACAAATTTCACATTAAGGAAACAGAATTCAATCAATGTAAATGTTATTGCTGTGTATTACTGTAAGCAATAATATAGTGGCTAAAATAATTAATTATTTTAGATTTTTTAAAAAGAAAGTATTCTTTTTCTTTATGGTGTTGCAAAATATTTTGTGGACTGCCCCCCTTCCCCACCCTTCATCTTTTCCTGGCATGGAATATAAAAGGCCCGTCTGGTAAAACAGGAATAATATGCAGTATTTTTTAAAGAGAGGAGAAAATGTATTTTTCTAGAGCTTTAGAGTTTCAGGTTTACTTAGTCTGTTTTCTTTGCCAATATACATGCAGATTTTGTCTCCTCCCATCTATCATAGCTTACTACTCATTGTAGCAAGTTCATTTTCTCTTTCTTATCAGTCTTAAATAAAAAGGCTTGTTGTGGTGGTAGTAGGAATGATAAAAACAAACAAACAAACAAAAAAACAACCCCCCACTTTCTCCACTTCTGAGGGGGAAAAATTAAATGCTATTTTGCTATATTTCAGGTTTGGGGATACCATTCCCAATAATTTTCTGTATCCTTTTTTCCTGAGTTTACTTGGGAAGTCAAATTAACCTCTTCTATAGAATTTTCTTATGTTTAAAAAACAACCAGATTTTTAAATGAATTCTTGGTTCTGCCTGTATAAGGAGATAAAGTTGATCATTATCTTTTACTTTCCCATTCTCAAAGACCTTTAAATACATAAAATACACAAGCTAGATAGTAGGTAACTTTATTTTACATGCAGTAAAATGCATCTTTTATTAACATGAAATGATTTATCAATTAGAGAACATAGTCTCTAGAACATATATCTTGGGATTGTAAAGACATGATTTGTATTAAAATTATTAAGTAGGATGTATCTTTTACCCAGTATACACTAGTAAGTGTGAAATTAGCTTTGAAATGTAAAGTAATTTAACAAAATACCTGATGCAATAAAACAAAAGTTACTTTTCACTGATATAACGCAAACCATTTCATTGTAGTTTTCTAGTCAATCTCTGTCTTTCTCTAGCTCCATAATTCAGTAACCTATTTCATGGTTACTCTTAATTCCTACTATTTCCTATTAAAACTCTATTATATTCACCTAGGCAGAAATATGTAATCTTTTCTTTATAACATAAATACTTAAGTAAATTGTCATTAACTGTTCGCAGTGTTGACAAACTGTTGTGTTCCAAGAAATATCTGGAGCATGCTACTAAAAAATAAGTAAAATAACATAAAAATAATGTAATATAGTTGAGAAGAAATCAAGATTTTGTCAGAGACTGTTTGAAGATAATCTCTGAACACACCATATATTCAATTATATATTCTGCCTTCAATGGATTTGTTTCATATGATTGCGTATATCATTGTTCTGCTTCTTTAATTCATATAGACAAATAGTCGCTTTCTTTTTGACCTCTTTGGGTTTTTAATTTACTTTTCCAAACAGAAAACTTTTGATTTTGTTTATTTGTGTGCATAAGAAGCTGATAATGTGCCAATGATTATAAGAAGCTATGTGCAATAATTTAAAAATTGCATAAAATTTAAACAATGAAATATTTCTATCAAATATTTCTATATCCTTTAGATGTTTATGTCTCTAAGTATATTTTAAACCAAAGCTTTAAATGATACACATGCCATAGTAAAGAATACTGGATGGTTAAATATGATACCTGCCATATGGATATCCTTCCGATATTCAGAAAACATTATATGTACAATTTCTATGATTAATATTTCTGGGTTTTAAAGTTACACTATACCAAACCAAAATATGCAATAAAGTTCTAAAATAGGGATCCTATATTTTAAGATGAGATGCAAAGGGTTTGCATCCAGTACTTTATTCCTTTTAAGATTGTAATTGAGAAACTACAGTAATCACGCTTTCATGTGTTTCTCTCCCTCTACTGAATTCATTTAAAAAAAAAATGAAAGTAAAAAGGTAAAAAGAGACTCCAGAATTTTGAAACCCAGTGGTCCTGAAGTGATGGGAAAATAGCCAAGGTGTCACAGCTAATTTCTGACCCTGTTTTATGAGTTCTGCTGTTCCTTATTCCCCCTGTCAGCCTGGGAATCCCTGAGGCTGTGCAAACTGGCTGAACATCACTCAATCCCAGTTTTATATCCCCTTTTAATAATGTTGAGTCTATTCTGTCCAACTTTGATTCAGACAACCTGCTTGTCTAGAAAAAGTGATATATTTAATCAGTGACTCTGTCTCCAGCATAGCTCCCACTGCGTGTGACTAGAGCCGAGAGTAGTGCAGTGGTCTGTCACTTCTGTTTGAATGGGTAATGTGGAGCCCATCAGCTGAAAAGACAGGAGCTGGAACTGCTTGTTAGGACACATGATCAAAAGCCACTCTCTGCTTTCTGCCAATCAAACCTCATGTTGCCTTGTGGGGCAGACATTAAATAGATTTTTTTTTCTGCCTTACACTGTGGGCACTTTGCCAGTTTGACATGTGAACTGTTACAAAAGATAGCAGAGTTTCCACTGCTTGCTGACTGCTTTAAAATATTACTGAACACTTGTTGTCAAAATGAAATATTCATGATAGTATATTATGATAAATTCATGGAAGTATTATTCAGTGACTTTATATTGTAATCTGTGGATTTTAAATTTTTTGTTTTGTTTCTTTTCCCCTATTACTTATTCTCTCTCTCTCTTTTTTCCTGGGGGAGAATAAACAATAGACAATTGCTTTTTGGTTGAATACTGGAAAACAAAACACTGCATCGATCTGGTTGCAAAACCAACACAACTGTATGACAGCTTGAATGAGATAATTACCCTGTGAAAATAACATTAGTGAGTTTAAATGTCACTTTATATTCTCTCTCAAATACTTTAAAAATTTCTAAATAAAGATAGAGGAGCGATTTTTTAAAAATGCCTTTTAAAACATTTTAGCCAGAAACATTGAAAACATTTTGATATGTAATTCAGGACCTATTTCCCTTGTTCATTGAGAGAATGGACAGATTTCTCAATGATGTTCTCTGATTTGCAACAGTCTGAATGGGTATTTACTCTTTTTAAATTTTTTTCTTTTCATTATCCTTTGAAGAATCCCTCATTATATCACAGCCTCACCTTTGTCCCCATTGTAACCCTGTAATGTTGACCTAACTTGAAGCCTTTAAGGAAAAGAATAAGTATCTAACTACTTTTGGTTTTAAGTTTTCTTAAAAAATGCCACTGCTGTTGGCCTTTCCTAGAATTTCCTAACATGCAGATAATTATTCTAAAGCTGTTAAATCTTTGTTGGTGCTTTGCTATCTCCAAACTTGCCTCTTGGTACTTGCTGTTTTTTCTCTAATGATCATTTTAAAAGGAGTTAAACATTTTCACCAAAACATACCATGGCAATCTAGTGGAACTCATTTAAACAGTGAGCTCCACATAAACAGCTGCTCCTTCAATAAGCCATTCTTTATAATACCCTTATTACCTTCTAGTGTCTCAAATTCTGATTAGTCAACAGTGCTGATTGCTGCACGGCATTCCGTTGCCCATCTTCCTTCTGCTCAGCTGCTCATGTCTTAGTTGTTATTTGATTACAACACAACTTGTGCATTGTTTCTCCAAGTTGTTCTTCATATTGTGCCTTAAAAACTCTGAATTATCCAGGGAAACTGAGATGGTATGAGAGTGACTTTCTTTACACACATTGAAAATTTTGTATAAAAGAAATACAACTGTGAAACTCTTAGAATGGAAAGAATATTTGTGACTGAAAACTCAGTATTTATGATCAAATTATGAAACAGAGATGAACTATGTGGAGTGTTTTTAAAACTATTAAAGTGATTTATGTATGTAAAAGGATACTGAATTGTTGTATTATGGTTATTAAATTTCAGTCAGATGTAAACTTCTTGAAAAGGTAATTATGTGTGCAGAACTCCACAGAACCTTCATCCTTGCCCCAGGACTAGATAATTTTAGTCAGATTACCGTACAGCACCAGTGCTCCCTCATGAAATAGGAGAGTGTGTTGGTAGCTTCAGTTATGATGAAATACGTAAGGGTGGGAAAAATACTTATAACCAAGTTTGAATTTCAGCTATTCCTTTGTTGTGACCCCCTGGAATCTACTCTTGGTGAGTAGGAAATGCTGACACACTAGAAATGCAACTCCAGTAAAGGCCCTAAATCTGTCATTGTGCTCTGGAGTCTGCTCTGAAAATAGCAAAGCTCTTTTGGTAAATTAAAATCGGTGTGAATGGGAACAGATGTTGACACGCTTTACTTTATCTTCAGGGATCCCAGTTAAAGAGGAAAGGGTCAGCAAGGTTAGACGTAGGAAATATAGTAAGTGTGCTAACTTGTTCTATAAAGGGAATTCTGTTTTGGGGTGTTAATGAATATAATTGTGTTTATCTGTGGTATTCTAAGTAAGAATCATACCTACATTAGTTTATATAGAGGGAAAATTAAATAGATGAAATTCCTTCTGGGAGGGCTATCTTTTTTCAGTGTTCCCTTGTCATTGTGTCTTTTCTTCATCAAACCGTGATGGCTATAAACTGTTTCAGGCTATTAGGGCTTACTTTCCAACATCATTTTGGCATTGCTTCCTAAAGTATTTGTGGACCTAATGCTACAGTAGAGTCTTTGTACTGGTATTTGTCAAAAATAATGAAAATGGTTTATGTTCTAAAAATGTACGATTTATCACAGAGCTTGTATAGTCAATTTAAATAAGTCTTGTAGAAGTTTCAGTCTTGATTTGAAAAAATAGCATAGGATGAATTTATTTATAAGAACCTTAATAGTTTCTCTCAATTCCTTTTACATTTTAGATTACCTTATAATTTTCTAAATCTACATGAACAATAATGATCAATTTTGTCAGTATTATTCACACCTTTTATTAATTTAACATAGATGAATAAATGTGAATGTTGTGAAGAGTTGATTGGGAATAGATTTTAAATCTGACAGTTAGATTACAGGGTACCTAAGAAAAAATGGCTCTTTCACTAGGTACCTAGTAATTTAATTCTTGTTTGAAATTATTATAATTTATTACAGTGTGTGGGTCCTAATGAATGTCTACTATTAAATGAAAAGGAGAAATTGAAATTAAGATTATGAAATTCTTTTAACTCATATCTTAAAATCCTCTTAAACAATTCAGAAGGCATTAATAAGCTATGTGGGCTTCTTTCCATATTCTGTAATGGGAAATAAAAACATTTTTTTCAGCATTTAAAGATTCTAAAAAATGTTGAATACCATTAAAACTCAAAGTATGCAATCTTGAAATTTTATAAAATGGCAGTAGCCATTATAGCAGCATTTAAATTGGCAACCCCCTTTAAATATTTATTTGGAATATACAGACTTTTCTAGTACTTGTGTTACCCAGAAATGACTAGGTTTCCTTCCTGCAAAACGTTTAATGTAGGACATTTGAGATTTCATAGAGCTATAAACTATACCAGATTAACATTTAAAATTTTCTACATACCAGCCTTCCACATGCCAGGGAGAGTTTTAAAGCATGAGTAAAAATGTATAAATAAAGATATCCATTGCCCATAGGCATTAGGTATTGTCAGTTCATTTCTAAATCTAACTAAAACCTGTCATGTATACAAAATGTTTAGGTCTTTGACAAATAATAATTTCTCAACAAAACAATGACTATATAAGCAATTTCTATCCTAATAAACTATCTGAAATATCATGTGAAAGGCCCATTGAATATCTTACCTGGGCAGAAACTACTCTCTTATAATTTCGACCATGATTATTGAAGAATCACTTAAAAGAAAGAAAATCAAATTGCTCCTTTAAATTTCAAACTATTAGTGCTTACCTAAAACCCTTAAAGCTTTGTTTCCTAACTTTGAGAGCTTTTCTTTTTTACTGAGTATTCTACAATGGATTGTATAAACTAGTAGTTAATTTATTTGCAGAGGAAGAAAAAGAAATTAAGTAAGTTGGTGGTAAGTTTACATTTGATTGCAGAGAATAACCCTTGCATTAGATTTTCGACAACCTCAGAGTAACGCAAGCATAAGTGACAGAGGGCCTAACGTTGGGCCTGGTTATGGGCCTGGATTCCTCCACTCTCTCCTCTCCTCCCATCCCTGCAACAATTTTAAATGCTACAAATAAAATGCAACTTCTTCAAAGAGTGGCTGTTTGTATAGATTTTTGTTGTTTTGGTTAGATTTCACAGGATTTCCTAGTAGGCTGTGGACCTATACCTTTATGCCTATAAAGAGTTACATTCATTTTTGTTTTAATAATCTTCACTTCCTACTCCCTCTCCTCCTCTCCCCTCACTTCAGGTTGCATATTGTCAAAAGAATATAGTAGAAGTTCTAGCAATTTTTAAATGTGAAGGTTACTTGTCTCTGATAATATGATTGTTGAGGTCAAGTTAGCTCAGACATCTGAAAGAAAGAAAGGGCAGATACAAGTAGGATAATATTCTTTTAGTAATGATTACTGATTGCTTTTTCAAAAGCTTAAACTAGTTGTTAAATAAGAAAAACAATTGGATAGACTTTATTCTGCCTACCTTTCTATAAATAAACTTTTTTCTCATCTATCAGTAATGCCCACATGGTTACTGTTTATCATAGTGACTAGTTTCATCAGTTAAATTCTGGTATCCCTATTATTACAAAAGGCTAAAAGCTGGCCAATAACAACAAGGGGATAAGCCAGATATATAACTGTTTCATGTTCAATTTGAGAACATGATGGTGTGCTATAAGAAATTGCTGTTAAAATCATTTTTGCTAATTATGATGAAGTAACTTAAAAATAATAACTTTTAAACATGCTGGCAATTTACTAAACCATATCTATTTTTATGTTTAATTTGATTTTTTTCTGCTTTGTGCCTATTGAAACTCTAAATGAAAGATGGAAAAATGTTTGCTATAACATATTTGATGTGACTGAGATGAGATTAAGCGGTTTAAATGATTTAAAATTATATTTACTTTAGTGCAATCTGTTAGGTTCAAAGCTGATCTTTCAGTTTGCTTTGTGGTATAACAAACCAAACACTGAGGGTTAGACTATTCAGGACAGGGGTAGGGTTAAAAAATCTAGGTTCCCTCTCTCCTTCCCAGTTACTAAATTCTTCAGTCAGTTATATTTGCTGTTCAGACATTAGCTGTACTTCTTAGCGATGACCTTGTGGGGTAGAGAAGCATGGCACAGTGGCACTTTCCAGCTGTATTCAGCCTATCCGTCGGGGTATAATCATGCTCAGTCCCAGCACCGCAGGCTTGGACATATGTTGAGTTTTATTTCTTTCTTCTGACATTAATCCTATTCACCAGCTGTTCTGCCAGCTGCCATTCTTCAGCTTAGAGATTACATTTTGGGGGATACCAACAAAGGTCTAGTTGACCACTGCTTTCTCTTTCCTTTTTCCCCTTATTTTTTAGAAATGACTGGATCTGGGGGTTAGGAGAACTCAATCTTTTCCCACAATCACCTCACTTTTCTTTGGATACTGGACATTAACATGATTTATGATCACTTTCAGTATGTTGCAGATAAGCCTTCCAAAGAGCCAGATTACCACCTGACTTATAAATCCCCTTTCCATAAAAAGGTTTTAAGTTTACATTGAAGGTTATAATTAATGTTTCGTATGCTACTATATAAACAACATTAATTAGTGACAAATTCTTTTGATGTCTAAAACATATTCCAGCTGAAAATATGCTTTTAGTTCTTTTTCTTCCCCCCGCAGGTTTGAGAGCATATCTCTGTTAAGATGATACTTTTTTTTTTTTCCTGAGCTATGGTTTCACTAATCTTGTTTGAATGGGCTATTAAATCTCTGTTACACTCATAATATATACTAATAAGTAGTATAGATTTCTCACTTTGTATTCCAGATGATCTGTCCATAAGCAGGATGTTAAACATCTGTAGTTTAAGCCTTCTGGGACTAACAAATGCATTAATGCCAGAAAGAAATGCGGCCTGGATGATAAGGTCATAGACCATGTGGTAAAGAAGCATCCCTGATATTATCAAATCTGGATATTCTTCATTATTAATCCTTTCATTTTCATGAAGGCTAAAAAGACTAATAGATTTAAATTGCAATAATTTATAGTACATGTTTATTACATTAATAACAACAAATACACTAAATCCCATATGTGTTATAATTCTCTCGGCTGATATTTTAGAGTTGGTTATCCCATATGCCTCACAACAGAATTTTCTTAGCCATTAATTTACTTCAGAAGATAATATTAATAAGTGTTTGTTGACAAAATTCTGCTTTTATTTTTTTTAACTTTGTGGCCTATGTAGATTATATAATGGTAAGTAACTCAGTTTAAATAACACCTTTAGTTTGGAATCATTAAAATTAAGACCACCCTACTGAATTTAAAAATAAATAAACATAAACTAATGATATATTTTGGAAGGCAGTTTTATGTGCTTGTTTGTTTATTCTTTATTTCATTTATCCATCCACCCATGCATTCATCTTTCTGTCTGTCAGTCTGTCTACATCTATCAATCACCTACCTTGTTATTTTTCTTTTTACTCCACTGAGCACGATGTTACTTTTCAGCCATATAAAAGAAAACACAACATCTTGTACTTACCAGCCATTGTAACTCTTCATATGTGTGGCAACCTATAGAAAAATGACAGGAAGTTTATAAATTGCTGAAAAATCTATTGATTCCATAATACTCCTAATTTCTTCCCCCAAAACTCTGACAGTAGTGAACCCCGTTTACTAAATATGGACATTCTATTTATAGAAATATTCATATTTTTATTGGTGGCCAAAGCACTGCTTATAGGAAAACCTACAGGTGACTAATAGGAGTTGCTCACTAAGTGGAATAATGAATAGTATTAGGTGTCAATTAAATCAAGCTTCCCCGAGGTGCAGGTGCTCCACAATGTACTGACACATTTCAAGTAGCAGTGCCACTTCACCCATGCATATGAACAAGCACATTTGCATATTAAAAAGCTGAAAATTATTTAACTGAAGCAAAAGTCTTTTAGAGATGATGGAGGTTATTAAAACTGTTGACAAGAAAGAAGGTAATTGCCTGAAAATGAGAGATGACATTCTGCTATACACAGGGAACGTTGTTTTTGTTGTATTGTGCAGCAGTGCCTGGGTGTATAACCTATTACATTGAGATTGCTCCTATGCAATTAGACCCTTTTTGTCCTCACTTCAATAAGGCTATGATTATGAAGGATTGAAGAACACTTGGCATATTGAATGTCTGTTGTTTTTATAACTTCGTCAGAAATGACAAAACACGTTTTGTGTCCTGTTTTTTCTTTGTAGGCTTATTGATTCTGTGATTATAATATTCATAAAAGACAATGTGTTCATGGTTGAACACTCTGTCATTTATACAGGTTTTATTTTTTTCTGTCTCAGCATAGTATTTGTTTGAATGCCAAGGTGTTAGTCATAAGATGAACAGATTTTTTAAAGTAAAAGATGAATAGGTGAGAAGTTTATCATGCTAATAATCCCAAATATTACTATTAAAAGTGTCATAAAAATGGATGATTTCATAAGTTTCAGATGGAAATAATTTACCAAGAAAGAAAATTTGAAAGCTATTTTATTTTCTCTTTGATTGAGCTGTTTATTTTCACTCAGATTTTGAGAGATCTTGCTATGCTTTGGTTGTATTTGTCAGAAGAGAAGATTCATAGCCCCAGAGGAAGGCACTTTCTTGATACTGTAAGAAACAGTGAGTCTGGGGTGACTTATTCCATTCTGTAGGTAGTAACTGAAACAGTTACAGTGAATGTGGCAATTGAAATTGAAACATTGCAAATCATCGCAGGTGTTGAAATTTCGGGTTTTGTGCTTTATTAAAATTATGCTTGTTAAAAGATTTTATATCTAATCACCCTAATTAGGTAGGCTTCAGCTCCCAGCAGAGCCATTGTGGCAATCCATGAAGTCCATTTCCATCATTGTATTCTTTTCTTGAAGATGAGCATTGGTGTTCTTTGGAACGTAGCCAGCATGGAACATTCAGCTGGATTTTTAGGCCTATGATGTACCACATTTCTGTTCTGCCTGTCAGCTTCTGAAATTTTATTTCTTGCATGGATTTAAATCCAGAACAGGTTTGTCAGAGACAGAAATGATAGTATCTCAATAAAGTCTAAATGTACCCACAAAGTTTTCTAGGGATGGGAGTGACATTTATGTGCTCTCTATTATTTGATTTGGATGAATCTAGGCTTTAGTAAGTTAAAAAGCACACCTAGGGATTTTGTCTAGTGATTTATCTAATCTGACAAGTTCACTTTTTTTAAGTTGAAGAAAGAAAATGTCTTTAGGCATTGCAATCTGACTCTTGGTTAAAAAAGATAAAAGTGAGATACCTCAGTTCTTTTCAAACTCACATTATTTACTGCCTGCCAAAAAACCTTAGCTATTAAAAAGATGAGAAACCATGTTCAAGGATATTTTAGAAGTCTTTAAAGTATGCCAACTTGTTATCTCACCTATACAGGTCAAGTTTTATACTCTGTTCCTCAATTTCTATTCATACAATCCAGTAGTTGTATAAAATAAATTACTTTTATTTTAATCATTATTAGGTATCCTGTTTAAAATTGTTGAGAACAATCATAACCTCACTTCATGTAAATGATTTTACATGAAGAATAATTGTTTTTAACTAGATGAATAGCTAACAGAAACTTTTCTTGGTTGATTAAAATTTTTGTTTTAATTCTTGCAATCTGTTTTGGTGCCATTACTTAATAAATCCATTGATATAAAGATGGTAAGAATTCATTATAATATTTTATCTGACCTTTAAATAAACATCAGTCTGTGGGTTGGAATTTTAAGAAGCAAAGTTAAAAAAGCAATTAGCTTTCATTTTAATTGTGGAAAATTATACTTTGGGTGTATTCATATTAAATATGATTTGTTTAATAGAGACTGAGAAATAATATGAGCCAAATCAGATTCATGGATCTTTGGATGTGTTCTGGGAAACAAAGTATTGTATAAAATGCTAAAGAATATTTTCTGGATAGAGAAAGCAGATAGCACTGGTAAAGCAAATATATACTTTTTCACAACTGAACCCATATGAAACTTCACTGCCCATTACACCACTGAAAAATCTTTACAGGCTTACACATAGTATGAACTCATAACTTGAGTTTAGGATTTGAATAGTGAATGAATGAGTCCAAAATGTCTTGCTGGAAGGTATATAGGAATATAGAGTTACTACAATTTGAAGAAATTTCTAGATATAGGTTCCTACCTGCTGTCTTCAGCTTGATATCCATATCTGATTATTTTTTTTCTTGTACTTACTATACATAATAGTCAAACATAGTCAACAAACCATCCTGTTATGCAGTTGGGAATGGTAAAAATGGAACTAAAAAAACCATCAAAACTGCATGTGAGGTAGGCTTTTAAGACATAAATTGAATGAAATATTTAGGTGACTGGCCAATACTAGGATGAGTTTATAAATTCACAGCTGTTAATAACTAGACATTTGAATCATTTTTAGTTGAGCAAATTATCTGAAGAAATTGGATTAGAGAATCTTTAGAATCAAAGCCATTTCCGGGGAGTATAGGACATTGTACTTCTGCTTTTGCTCTAGTCACTACCCTGAACATTTTTTAGGTAAAATCAGGTTAATGAATAACCTGTGTAACCTTAAAGTATGAAAAACAACATGAAGCCTGAAGGACATATGCCAAAGTAGAAGACCACTGCTAGGAAGCTTTGCTTAGTTTCTTCTCTCTTTTTTTTTTTTTTTTTTTTTTAAAGATTTATTTATTTGTGCATACAGAACTGGGGTACAGGCCAGAGGCTCAGGGGCGGTGAGAAGCTTCACCAGAGACAGAGTGGGGAGCAGAACAGGCAGATCTACGAAGTACACTGCTGAGGGAAGCAGCGGGCGGGTCAGGAGAGGTCTGGCTCGCCATGTGGTCTCCTCCGGGCAGGCGGCAGGCGGGAATCGAACTCATGCGGAAGTGGCTTCAGATTCTCAGTGCTGTGCTTTAACCCGCTGCGCCACCAGGGAGGGCCTAGTTTCTTCTCTTTTTTAAATGCAAATTCAATGCCCATGAACTTAATGACATTTTAAAGTTCATTTGTAAGACATCTATCTTCCCTGCTTACTATTTCAAAGTCAGTGGGAAATTTAGGACCCACAGGCCAACAAAGCTTCTATGTGTGACCTCAGATGTTAAAGACTTTATTTTATATAAATGCATGCACTGGCATTCTCTAGATCTTTGTTAGGTGACTAATGTTTTGATCATTTACAATTAGTTTAGTTTGCAGAGGACTTTCCAATTCATTATTTGAGTTTCATAGAAATTTTTATTGGGAAGGAGGCAGATCTTTTTTTTACCCTATTCTAGAAGTAAGGAAATGAAAGATTATTCTGTTGAATAACTAGTAAACTGAAAGTAAAAACTGAAGTAAAAAGGGTAGATCACTTGATGTCTACTTCAGTGTTATTTCTATTCTTCTAAGTTGACATTTGACCTGATTAGCATAAAGTGTAGGTGAGGTAGTCAAGTGTAATGGGCCCTTCTGTTAGTGCTAACTTGCAATGCAAGCTCCTCTAATTAGGAGTGTATAAAGCCATTAACCTATGCTTTATTTGAATATTGATGCTTGGTCTTTAAGATGTGAGGTGGCTCTTTTAGAAAGGAAAAGTTGGTTTAGAAGAAGCATATGTGTGGGGGGGCGATGGGTAAAGGGAGGAAGAGAAAGGAAATAAGAGAAATTAAAGGAGGGAGAGAGTGGAGAAAATGATATTGCACATTTAGTATATCCCTTTGGCCCTAAGTACCAAATAATATAAATTAATTCTTTTCTCTTGAGTGATTTATTTCATAATATTGACAAGTTTACATTTCATGTATTAATTTACATATCAATAATAGCAGTAAGAAAGTATATTTCTGTTTTCATGTTACTTGCAAAACTGTCATCTTTTTATTTTTATTTTTTCCCCAGTAGTCAATTAAAAAACTTTTATTGTAGAAAATTTCTAAAATTATACAAACAGATTCATGATGGTATAATGAACTCTTATGTACTCATTATCTAGCTTTAACAATTACAAGTATTTGCTATTATTTCATCTATCTCACCACTTATTTGGCATGATTAAAGTTTAATTTTAAAAATATAAATTAAGAAATATGTTAAACATACAAAGAATAGAATAGACATCCAACTTCTGCCATCTATTGTTATTTCATAGATATTACTACTTTTCATTTGAGTTACTTTTATCAAACATTAGCATAAAGTTTGTAATAACTGAAAGTAGGAAAATATGTACACAGCATAGGAAGTAGAATAGGTATAATAAAAACATTTTATAATTTCTCAGACTATCCCTGCGAACTTTTTTTTTTTACTCTATTATGTGACCCATAAATGCTTCATCAAATACACTCATCATCAGAGATAAGACTATTTATTTAAGACAGTTTGACCTGCAGTTTGGTTCATAAAATTGTTCTAGAGTTTTCCTGTCTTTGGTATATACTAATGACTTCTTGCTGTCAGGTCTGCTTGTTAGTAACTCACTGGTTGTTCTTAAAATGTTATCAGACATTTGCTGTCATTTACCTCAGTGCTTACTGATTTGCTTTTATCTAGCACCTTATTCTGAAAACATAGTGAACCCTGGAAGTCAGTAAAAGTTATTCTCTTACTAGAGAAAGAAATCCTTCTCAAAAACATTACATAAAACAATGAAGTTTATTTAATTAAAACAAAACAGTGTGGTATTAAGTAAGCTGTACTTCAAGAGGTTCTGTTTCTTAAATTTGTAAGTATGTTTACCTTGGATTAATACAGTTTATCATTTTACAAAAGACATGACAGAAAAATATTTATAGTTTTTTTTTTTCTACTACAAAATTTTGGTTACTTAGGGAACTCAAAGAATGGAAAATGGAAACAAATAGAACTTTCAGTAAATTTCAGGTAATTTTTCTATCCCAGCATATCAGTGTAAGCTAAATCATTGAGTTTTTGATTTAGGATCAGGCAACATCTCTTTGTGGTTATCATATGATACAGTGTGATGGAATACATAGAAAAACTGGGTGGATTGTTCTTTTGTTTATTTATTCATCCATCCACTAACTTTTACTAAGCTCCTGTTTGCCAGGCATAGGGCCAAGCACTGGAAAGTTGAAGAAAACTGGCCATCTTTTATTTTTTAAAATTTCTTCTCAAGTGATTATTTTTATATTTATTCTTTCCCATCAGCTTATGTAAGAAAATCAAGTCAACAGTGTTTCTTGTTCCAGTTAATTAAGATTTAAATGTCATGTATTTTGTTTCCAATACTTAAATGTAGCATGCGCCTAAAATCCAGATAGCATCCCTTGACCTCACCTCCTCTTCCAAACATTTCAAAATATTGTATTCCAAATAAAAATTATAATTTATAAGATAATTGAGAATTGAAGTATGTTCTATGCTGTTTTTACATACACTTGATGTTTGCTAATAGTCATAAATGTAAGGAGGATGAAGAGGTATTTAGAGCTTGGGACATAGCTTCATTATTAAAAAATAATTTAAAATTTTAAAAAATTTGAAGAAGCACAGTGATAAGTAAATGTGGATAAGTAAATGTGGATGGGACTAAAACTCACCCTTTAGTAGGAGAAACTTTCAAGGGAACTAGCTGATATGTTTGATGTGGATATGTAGGAAGATTGATACACATGGGCTTCTGTTAAGCAACTGTAATTCTCATACCATACCACTTATAACAAACTTATTTTTGTCTTATTATATGCTTTTATATTCTATTAAAAGTGAAATTTAACCAAGGTGGGCACCTTCTTGGTTTAATTTACCCTTTTCTTTCTAGAACCTAGCACGTTGTCTGAGACATAGGAGGTGATCAATAAATATGTTTGGTGAGTGTATATAAAAAGCTATATTTATACAAAATTCTATAATAGAAGCATGAAAGTGAGGAGCTAGTACACAGAGTAGAGGAGAATAAAATCATCTTTGAAAAGTATGCATTTGAAAATGTTTTTACATTTAGATATATTTAAAATTAATTTTATATATGTTGTCAGAACAGTTTTAGCATATATTTTAGTCTACTGATTTGACAATGGCATTTGCAAATTATGAAATAATTCCTGAAGCAATAAAAACTAAATTATATTCAGTAGCAAATAACCCAAGTTCTATGAAAATTAATAACCCATGTACTATAAATATAGTAACTCTTTTAATTAGATTATTTGATTAGCATGAATACCCAGTTCTCTACTACAATAGCTACCAGAGACAGTTGGTAGGCTTGAGAGGATATCTATAATCTTAGATAATTGGAGTTAAAATTTTAAGATTGAAAATAACACATCTATTTTTGTGTATGTAAAATATTAGCCTAAGAAAAAAACAAGTATTCTATTGCCTTATTATGTGTAAGCACATTATTTAAAAATCAGCACTGTGGATGATGATAATCTGAACTTGGCCATCTTTATATTTTCAACTTTTCTTTCAAGATGTTGGGTATAGTTTAGTTATCTTAAGCTATAATTGTTTATAGGAGAATTACATAGCTCTAGAGAATTTTTTCTTAAGTGAAATTATTGAACATTCTTACCTTTGAGTGGACTTTATTTTCTGCAATAGCATAGTAATGCTAGAAAATATGACAATTTGATTATTTTTGTTATAAGCATAGGTTTGCTTATGTCATTTACTTTAGAGGATTTAATGTGTTTTTTACAAAATAAGAGCATAAAATCAATATAGAAAAGATTTTTAATAAGTTTTAGCATACTTTAATTAAAATAAAATTGAAACTACTTCAGATATTAGTTATACATATTATTTTCAATAATCAATTTTAGCATACAAATATATGATTATTTTAAAACAATTTCTGTTACTAACTTGGAATTTATAGTATAAGTTGAAACATTTTATCTAGCATTGGATAGGTTTTATGCTCACTAGATATAGTTTTTGGTGACTTGCTTTTATTACTTTGACTTCCCACAATGTTTCTGCTTTCTTAAAATATTACCACATTGAAGCAATGGACTGAAACAGTCTCTAAGTAAGTGAATATATTGGTGATGAATTTTGACAAAGGAAACATTTTTATATTAACATTAGAATAACAGAAGTTTTTGTCCTAGGAAATTGATATCTAAGAGAGTAGCCATTTTAAAATAAGGGTATCAAGAAACTGTTACAGCTGATCAGTTTGATATTTTTCTTTCAATATTCAAGAAATTCATTTCTTTTTCTTTTTTTTTTAAAAGATTTATTTATTTATGCATAAAGAGCTGGGGTACAGGCCAGAGGTACAGGGGCGGTGAGAGGATTCACCAGGGACAGAGTGGGGAGCAGAACAGGCAGATCAACGAAGTACACTGCTAAGGGGAGCAGCAGGCCGGTCAGGAGAGGTCTGCCTCGCCATGTGTAATCACCTCTGGGGCAGGCGGGGATGGAACTCTTGCGGAAGTAGCTTTAACTTCTCAGTGCTGTGCTTTAACCCACTGCGCCACTAGGAAGGGACAATAAATTCATTTCTTAAACCTTACTCCATAATAACTTCTTATGCAATGTCCCATTAGTTCAATTTATAAATAGATTTTTATAAGTTATTTTGATTCTAGAATATCATTGCTCGTTGATGAAATAATATACATCTTTTCAAGAACTGAAGGCATGTTTTCATTATTTTTATCAAGTGTTCATTATAAACATTTTATCAAATGCTTATTATTTTTTTCTTAAAACAATATACAATAAGAAAGTGACTTGATTGTATCTCTTTAATTAAAGCTATAGGAATAAGGCATTTTTGTAATATTTGGATGTTATTAGTATTTGGATGTTATTTAATGGTTACACCATTAAATTACATATTAAATGAAAGTTAGATAAGGTAATATACTGAAATTTATTTATTTAACTTAAGTGTGATAATAACAGATACTGAGGTGGAATTTATGTGTTTTATTGATAATTGGGATTCAATTAGGTTTTGTTGAGTTTGAAATTTTTTTTCTATCACTATCATCATTTATGAGAGCTTAAATTTTGTTCTGAGAAACACAGAAGGAAAAAAGTCATATATATCACTATCCATATATTTAATTTATATATAAATATAGTGACATGTGTTAGATAGATTGCCTAACTTGTAAGAAAGGGGTATTTACAACTTTGATACCAGTAAGTCTGGTGTTTTTATTGAGATCTGCAGATAAATAAACACACAAAAAATTTGGACATAGTTCAGTTACATGAAATGAAAGAGAGAACATGCCTACAAATTAACAAATGGACACTTACATACAACCAAAGGAGCTTAAAAACTTATAACCTGTGAACATATGGCATCTTATATTTTTTTTAAAAAGGGGCTTATTCTTTTGATAGTAAAGATGTTAGAGCTTACTTCTGATCCTTAGAAATTCCTAATGTATAGTGAATGAAAAAACTTTTTTATTTAACTCTTGATTGATATTAGCTACAAGGAATTTTATCTACTTCGGCTATGCTACTGTCAAGAGATGATTATTTCAGATTGTAGGGATGATTTACATCAATGATATTGGAAATGACCTGGTATAATCCCAAACCACATTTTGTTCTTATTATACATGGTTTTGGTTTTTGTCAGTATGTAGTTTTTGTATGACAAAAGGACGGACAGTTCTGTTAAAAGTAATTTAATAAAATTGTATATTACTGCATTTTTCTTATAAGCAATTATGAACATATGCGTATTGTATATTTTTACATAGAGCTATGCAATATAGATGCCCTTCCTTTAAAAGTAAAACATAACACACTTCCAACACATATAGAAATCAACTGCATGCAAGATAAATGAATCCCTTTAAAGACTTGTGCCATCCGTCATTTGGTAAGAAAGTAACTCACGATCTACAGGGAAATACAACAATTTCATTTGGATTGGGTCTTAAGCAACTTATTGTTTCGTTTGGAAAATGTGAAATTGGTGAATGGGCTTGTTCTCTTTGTAGAGGATTACAATAACACACGGAAGCTTATGAGTGCTTCTGACAGATGTGTTGGCGGTTTGCCACAAAGCGAAGGGTGCGGCCCTGACTGACAACTTGCAATTATATTATGATGAATGGTTCTGATGTGTGTTCAAGAGAAAACCACTTTCTAGAAAGTGAAAGTCATACATACGGTTCCTATAAAAAATCAGTTCAAATAAAGTATCATAAGTTTCTATTTTATTTTAGCATTTTGGTGGACTAGCCAATTTGAGTGTTTCTCTGTTCACAAAAGTCTCTGTTTTTGATAAATCAAGGACCAAATCCAAAATTTTTGTGGGGAAAACTAATTTGATACAATTTTTGGCATCAAAATTACTTCATCTGCATTTCTTTTTTGACAAAACTGACATCTCAAAGAACTCACTAATGCTTACACAAACACTTAAAATATAGGCACATGTCCATAGTGTGGCCAATAAAATTACTGGAGCCAAGTTTTCAGAAAGATACTGCTTTTTTTTTTTTTTTGATCAAGTCACTTCTCCTTCTTAATTGTTTTTATTGTTTGCTTTAACATTGAAAGACAATATGTCCAAAAAACATGGGTGGACTAATAAAACTTTGGTCATTTTGAAATTGTTTCCTCCCTTTCCTGATTTAATTTATTTTACAAAACAATCTGAATATGGCATCAGAACGTAGATTTTTCAAGAGTTAGTGTGCCTTATTGATATAGAATTTCATTACTCAGTGATAAAGCTATAACGCATCAAATATGTATTAACTAAACCGGTTCTTTTTTCATCATAAATTAAGAAAAAATTGACTAGTTTTCAAAAACTAATCAAATAAAATGTGAAATTAGATTTTTAATGTATTTTGTACAATGCTTAAATTGTGCAAGTCATAGCAATTTTTAGCATATAGACATAGTAGACTATCTTGTATAAAATACTGTCATTTTAAAAGCATAAGTCTTTATCTGATTCTCTGTGGAGTCCATGGCATGGTAATTTTGCAATTAGGCAAGAAACACCTATTAGAGATATCGGTAAGTAAGATTATAATTATGAAGATGAAATTAAAATAAGTGTGGTAATATTTCACATATAAAGCATAACCAAAGTAGTCAAACTCTTCAGAAATAATCATATAAAAAGTAAAGCATTAAATACCTCAATAAGAAGAGAAACAATTGAAAAATACTATTATCAAAAGGCAAACTGAAAACTGGAGAAAGAATTACTGATTTACCTTAAAATTCTCAAAATGTATTGAATTATACTGTTTTTGTGTCCATAAAACTAGGATAAGATCATATAAAGATTTGAAATAACCCAGAAACAAATGTTGAATGATTTTAGGTCTCACTTTCCAGCATTCAATTTTTGTCCTTTGGACTTGTCTCTCTCCAATTCCCTTTGTGATATTCAGGGTGTGTCAACTCATGATATTTTATTAGTGGGACAGTTTCATTGTTACCGATGCAGCAGATCTTTCATAGTGAAACAATGGTATTGTAGAAACAGCAACATTCTAGTACAAGAATCAATTTTATTATGGAGAAAAGTTTCTAAGAGAGAAAAAAGATACTCTTACATATAGAACTTTTAGTGTTTTGATTCAGTTTATGTTAGTCTCCTATACTTTCTTTTCCATCCATGGGATTGATTTTCTATTTATCGTTCCAACTTTCCTGTCAAAATCTCAGTAGCTAAGTTTTCTGTTTGGATTTCCATTTGTGGAGCCCTGAATTTTCTTTACCTATCAGAGGTTGGTCTGTAGAATATATCCTTATTTGATGATATAATAATATTCACTATCATTTGAGCTTGAACCTTTATTAGTAAAGTATTTTTAGCCTCCACCCATGTTCAAGTTGTTTGGTTAAAGCATTATTTTCATCAGCAGTTTTTCCTTCATCATCTAAATTATCTAACCCCTCTCCTTTTTCTTTCTTTTCTTTCTTCATACTAAACTTGGTGTTCATGCTCTGGGGCCTCCAATCTGTGCTTGTTTTAGGTTTTGCCTGGAAGAGGAGCATTCGCCAACCATTCGCAGGTGCAAGTTACAGCTTGTTAGGAAGCTTGGCCTCTAAGCTATGAGCTCTGAGTCATAACTTAAAGTGTGTAGTTTTGATCAGATGGAGTATGTATTTGTGGGAAAAAAGTAGGCTGTATTGTTTTATGTTTGTACCATAGGTCATAATTATTGTAGTGTTCATGGGATAATAAACTCATTAGGCAATTATGTTTGTTGAGATATTTGAAACATTATTTGTTTTTAACTTGAAAACCCTCAGATAGGTAATAATTAGATTTTGTTTGGGGTATTTTATTTAAATGGGAGGTAACTGCAATAATCTGCATATTTTATTTTGTTTATTTTTAAAATTCTTTGCCATTAAAAAATAAGCTAAGCTAAACAGTATTACAAAAATAGTAAGTCCATCTTTCCTCTGACATGATTGAGGGGATTCAAAATTTCATAATATTTGGATAAAATTTGTCTTGACTATTCATCATTGATCCTATCATTACTGTCTTTTTTTTTCCAGCTATGATATTAATCAAAAACTTTCTGTCATTCTAGGCATTGGTTAGATGCTTTTTACACATGAGCTCATTTAATAGATGTAGATACTATCATTATTATTACTTAGCAAATGTCAAAATTGACTTAATCAAGGCCACAAAGTTAATAATTTACAGAATCTATAATTGAAGCCCATGTGATTAATTATCATGCTATATAATGAACTATAAAGAAAATGACTATAAAGTTTCATATTCCACTTCCTTCCAGCAAGGAAGATAAATGAATATGGAAACTTTTTTCCCATCTTGGTCTAGTAGTTTCTAGTGTTAGTATAGGTTAGCAATGTTAGGATTTGATTTGCATCCCTGCACTTTTGCCTTTCTATCATTATGAGGTAGTCATGGCAGCCCTACATTCAAAAAGGGGGAGCAGAAATGGGACATGACAGAGCATTTTTCCATGTACACCTCTTTTAAAAAAACAAGGTAAGAAAATCTTTACTAGATTTCCCCATAGCAATTTGTATAGGGTATATGCCTAGCTTAGCTCTTCTTCTTCTTCTTTTTTTTTTAAAGATTTATTTATTTATGCATACAGAACTGGGGTACAAGCCAGACGTGCAGAGGCAGTGAGAGGATTCACCAGGGACAGAGAGGGGAGCAGAACAGGCAGATCTTCCAAGTACACTGCTGAGGGGAGCAGCAGGCGGATCAGGAGAGGTCTGCCGTGCCATGTGGTCACCTCCTGGGCAGGCGGGGATGAACTCATGGGGAAGTAGTCTTTAGCTTCTTAGTGCTGTGCTTTAACCCGCTGGGCCACCTGGGAAGGCTCTTCTTCTTTTTTTTAATATGGAGCATTTTTTTTTGTTTGTTTTAAAAGATATATTTATTTAGTGTGTATAAGAACTGGAGTATAGCCCAGAGGTGGGGTGCGGGGTGAGAGAATACACCAGAGATCGATTGGGGGACAGAACATGTGGGTTGAATGAAATACACTGTCCAGGGGAGTGCGGGTGAGACAGGAGAGGTGCTGCGCCATCTGGGTCACCTCCCTGCCTGGGAATTGAACTCATGCTGCAGTGGCTGGGATAGCTTCTTAGTGCTGCACTTTTAACCCCTTGTGCCACCAGGGAGGGCCTGAGCTTAGTTCTTTTGATTTAATCTTAGAACTTCCTGGCAGAGTTTCTAACTTTACTGAGTGAGGACTTAAACTGTTTTTCTTTTCTTTTCTTTTTTTTCAATTCTGTATTGTATCACACAGAATTTTGGATATTTATAGAAAATTGTAGAATAATTTTGGTATACATCAGTTTAGTAGTTAAGAATATGGATTCTGGACTCAGCTTATATCACTTAGAATGAGTTTTATCTTTTTCATTTTCACCCGAAATTTCACAGAAAAGAAAACTAGGAAGAAACAGACAAAATTGGAAAAATAAAGAAGCTTTTTTAGCAGATGTTAAGATTCTAGGTCAACCTGACAAATTTGAAGAATGACCCAGAGAATAAAGTCCCCAAGAAAAAGAAAGTTGAACCCCACAAAAAACTGAGATTGTTTAGATGAGTGTTTCCCATTTACATCTCAGAGGACAGGAAATAATACAAAGTCTCTAGAAATTCTTTGGAATGAATATTAACACTTCATTTGATCTGATGTACCTCACTCACTAGAAACCACTTACTAGAGCAGAGGGGCCAGTGGTCTATGATAAAGGACAGTGGGTGCTTTGCTGTGGTGGTTTGTGAGGTAGTTTGATACACATCTGAGAAGGTATGCTATTATCTAAAACATATACAGTGTTGTCAACCAATGTTGCCTCAATAAAAACAAGTAATTTTAAAAAGAGCGTTTAAGGCCCTCCCTGGTGGTGCAGCGGGTTAAAGCACAGCACTGAGGATCTAAAGCAGCTTCTGCATGAGTTCGATTCTTGCCTGCCCCGGAGGTGACCACATGGCGTGGCAGACCTCTCCTGACCCGCCCGCTGCTCCCCTCAGCAGTGTACTTTGTCGATCTGCCTGTTCTGTTCCCTGCTCTGTCTCTGGTGAAGCCTCTCACCACCCCTGAGCCTCTGGCCTGTACCCCAGTTCTGTATGAACAAATAAATAAATCTTAAAAAAAAAAAGAGCATTTAAAAAATTTCTGGTGATGGCAATATTCCCTAGAAATACAATCAAAGTTTAAATCAACCTCTAAAATAATTGCTGTATAAAATATTTGTTGGTTCAAAATAATAACCAATTTATATTACACAGTCAGCTTACATTTATGAAATTGCTTTATTCATGAAAAGGTAAGCTTTTAGATTCTAATGATGCAGTAGTTATATGTATTTTGTAGTCTGTTTTGGTATAGTTTTTGCAGTTCATATTTTGTTTATGAGTTAAAAATAAATGTAATATACAGATTTTGTAGTACAGAAGCTGAAAGTTTTTAAAAGTAGCAATTATTGATGGATGTATTATTTATAAAGGTACAAATGATCAGCTGTCCTCCCTGTTCTTGGTTTCTGTGTTCTTAAAGTCAGTTTATCCTGCCCTAGAAGAGTCTTTACATAATTTATAGTTTGTCTTTCTTATAATAAGAGAGATTTGTAATTGTAAATGAGTGAAATAAACAAGCTTAGAACATTAACACAATTTTAAATCAGTGGCTCTTATGCCTGCAAAATAATAGCAGGAAACTTCTGTTAAACAACTCTTGGTCAAAAGGAGAAAACAATATGAATGTTATAGAACTTTAAAAAATAATATAAAGGAAGTACATTTTAGAATCTTTGCAACACACTTAAAGTAGTGATCAGAAGGGATTATGTTTTTTACCAATAAAAATGATCTCAATTCTAAGATCAAAAAATCTTGGGAAAAAAACAACTGAGGCCAAAAGAAACCACAGATAAAAAAGATATAAAGATAACAGCAGAAATTGGGGAGGTAAAAAAATTTAAAAAAATACTGGCTTAACTAGTAATAACATGCAATTAAAATTAATAATAATACTAAATGACTCTAAATTAGTCAAGAAAAATATACAGAGTGTTGACAAGGGCAAATTAAAATATAGCAGTCATAAAAATCAAAAGGTACTACTTTCATACTTGTATGTAAATAAATTGGAGACTCTAGGTAAAAGGATAACTTGTGGGATGCAGGAAAGTAGCACTGAATGTACATGTTAGTAAAGAAAAAGTATATAAAATCAATCATGCTTTCACCTAGAGAACTAGAAAAATAACCCAGAAAATTAAAGCAAACAAATTGAAGTGACAAATTATCAGATGACCCCATTAACAACAGAAAGCTTAAAGGGATTAATTTCCATAGAGTAAATAGAGAAAATTAGCAAGGAAATTCCTATAAAACATTAGGCCCAGAAGGACTCACAGGCAAATTCTACCAAATCTTCAAACACTGGATATATCCAATGCTCCATAAATAACTTCAGAGTTTGAAAATGGAGGAAAACTTCCTAATAATTTTTATGAAGTAAAAATAAATTTATGCCTAGACTGATATAGTATGATAAAAGCAAATTATAGATGAATATTATTTATAAATATTGGAAAATCACAAAATAAAATATTAGCAATCAATCAAATACCACATTAAAAAAAGATTATGCCCTGAGCAATAGAATTATTTCAGGAATGCAAGTTTGGCTCAATATTAGGAGTTTCCTCAATAGAATCACTATATTAATGGATATAAGGAACATAGTAATGGGGTTATCATCATAAATACTGAGAAAACTTGCAACACAAATTAAATCTGATCTTTGAGGGAAAATACTCAAGAAAATAAAAATAGGATGATTCTTTGTATTGTGCTAATATATATCTCACAAAATTTTGCCATTTTAACTATATTCATGTTTACAATTTAATGTACACACTTTCATACAATCACCACTATTTAAAATTTTTTTTCTTTCTCCTGACAGAAACTCTGTGATTATTAATGCAATAACTAACTCCCATTCTTCTTTCCTCCCACCCCCACAAACTAACTTATTCCTGTATCTGTAAACTTACCTATTTTACCTATTTCATGTAAGTGGAATCATTCAATTTTTGTCATTTTGGTATGATTTATTTTACTTAGCATCATTTTCACAAGGTTCCTCGTAGCATTTGTTAGGACTTCATTCCTTTTTGTGGCTAAATAATATTCTATTATGTATTTTCCAACTTGTATGTGTGTTTCACACTTTGTTTATCTACTACTTGCATTCACCTGTGAATAATGTCATGAACACTGGCATATAAAAATCTACTTGGGAACTTGTTTTCTATGAACCTTTAAATGTGAACCTGGGAGTGTAATTGTTAGGGCATAAAGTAATTCCATATTTAGCAATTTGAGGGTCTGTGAAACTGTTTTCCATGATGGCTATGTCATCATTTAAACAATATATGAGGTTTCCATTTTCTCCATTCCTTGCAAATGCTTGTTTTTATTTTTTTTTATTATAGTCATCTTCATGTAAAATGGTATCATTGTGGTTTTGCTTTACATTTCCCTTCTAATTAGCACCTTTTTATGCATTCATTAGCCATTGGCACAGCTTGTCTGCAAATGTCCATTTAGTGTTTCCCCATTTTAAAATGATCTCATTGTCTTGCTATTGAGTTATAAGAATCCTTTACATATTTTTTTTGTATTATACCCTAGCAGATATTATTATACCCTAGCAGATATTATATTATTCTTCATATGATAAACTATATATTCTCCAGTCCTAAGTGTGCCACTTATGCAGAAATGTTCCTGGCATTTCTATTAAGATTAAGAACATGATTTGAGACTTATCAACATTACAATTTAATTATGATATACCATGGTGTAATTTTCCTCATATTTCTTGTGCTTAGGGACCCTTTGGGCTTCTTAAATCTGCAGGTTTATAGGTTTCATCAAGTTTGAAAAAAAAGTTCACCTATTACATTTTCATTTTATGTTTTTCTTCTTAAGGTAACATCTGTTTGCAATACTGTATATGATTCAGAAATATAGTACCTCTTCAGATGTATATTAGCCATACACCAAGTCACCCATAGTCCTTCAGTTCTTTCTGTTCCTCTTTCCTTACCTTTATGGACTCTAATAAGATATATATTTGTATCAGTGGATGCTAAAATTAGTGGCCAAAATTATTATGGGAACAGAATGCCATATACACAGATTCAAATTATTTTCCTATGTCATTTGCCAAAGGTTAAAGAGTAGCTTTGCAGTGAAAGAAACTGGAAGAAACCATCTTAATGAAGCAATTTAACCAATAATAGAATAAGCCAATATTCTGTAGCTCTCGATATAATGCACTGAATTTGGAATATGAATTTTTGTGGTATTCCTTCCAACAATGTATAACATGTATCTAATAATGGAGATACATTAAGAAAAAAAAATCCAACAAATTGATGAGCATCTTATAAACCAACTCATCAAATTTATGAAAAACAAAGAAAAACTAATAAGCAACTACAATTTAAAGAAGACTGCAATCACTTAGGTCTCCAATTCTGTTTTGATATTTTGCATTTATAGGCAGTTGCAATTATAGGAGACATTGCAGGTTTGCTTTTGCAAATCTGCAGCTACATATACTGTTGTCCTTGTGACTGTTTATTGATATGGTGTGTGACTTTCTTCTTTAAATGTTATACTTTTGCTTGTTGCTGTAGCTAATGATTACAAAATTTGTACTCTGGGACATTGTCTCTACATTCAGAGAGTACACTTTAGACTCACTTCATTAATTTTTGTTTGTATAGCTGTGCTTTCAGTTTAGGTTTCAGGCATTCTAAGACTGCTTTCTGCCATTAACTATTAACCCTCAGTTCAGTCAGTATCTGGCTTATATTTATATATTTTCACTTTTTAACTGGGATATAATGACATATAACATTGTGTAAGTTTGAGCTATACAGTGTACTAATTTGGTATTTATATATTACAAATATGATTTTATCACCTCAGCATTTGCTAACTCCTCTATTAGATCATACAATTATCATTTGTTTGGCAGTAAAAGTAATGAAGCAATCTCTAAGCAACTTAGAAATTTGTAATATAGTACTGTTGATTATTACAATGCTGTATGTTAGATTTCCAAAATTTATATATCTACTAGTTCCAGGTATCATTCCAACCAAAAGATGTACATAATCTTTGAATATTCAGACTTTATGAATTTTCAGAACTATATTGTTGGTGAGCTGACTTGCCACTTAATGGTAAGAAATTAAGTATCCAATTTAGTGTTCATGGAAGGACCAACATTTAGACAGTGTGTAGTATCTCTGTAGTCAATTACACAAGAAGTATGTGTAGGCTTTCTGAGACAAAAGCAGGGTCTCAGAATTCAACTCAATTCTGACACCATCTTCTCAAAGAGAATGTCAGATTCCACTGCTTAACGGCTCAATCTTCCAGACCACTTCAGATGCTGACTGCAAGTCCAGCTGTCACCTGGACTTTTGACTATCACCTATGATGGATTTCTAAGACCCCTCTTCAGACATCAGGTGCTTATGCCAATCCTATATTGTCTGTAATTCTGGCTGACTGGCTGTAGATCAGAGGTTCCTGAAAAACCCTCTAAGGTTCAATTACTTTGCTAGAATGGCTCAGAAAACCCACTTATTCACAACATATTATAACATATTAAAGTCATGGAACAATAGATCAAATGAAGAAATGCATAGAGCAAGAAATGGGGAAATGACAAGGAACTTCCATGCCTTCTCCGGGTGGACCATTCTCCCCATATCTGCATAAGTTCACCAACTACGAAGCTCTCTGCAGCTCCTTCCTCTTGGGTTTTTATGGAGGTTCCATTCCATAGGCATGACTGATTAACTCAATGGCCATTGGCAATTGAACTCAACAAGCAGCTCCTCTCCCCTTCACAGAGGTCAGGGGAGTGAGATTGAAAGTTCCACTTTCTATTCAAGATGGTTTCCCTGGCAACTCCCCTTCCCCCATACCTCCTCAGGTGTTTTCCCCAGTTACCTTATTAACATAACAAAAGACACCTTAAACACTCTTGGAGACAGGATATTCTTAGGGGAGCTGTGAACCAGGAAATATGAATGAAGATGAAATACATGCATGAGCCATGTATTTAGGCATCTGAATGACCAAATATGTATTTCTTACAAATCTCAATATTACAGACATATGCCTTGATCAACTTCCAGTTCAGTTCATAGCTGAATTTCCTCTGACTCCACTAATTGTTGTCTATTTTGAATGGATGATAAAGAGGCACGCAGAGTTCATCTTGAAGTTGTGTGTGGGACAGCTGAGAGAGCCTTTGTGCTCTATACAATAAAGAGAACTAGACAGTGTTTGGACTTTACACAGAACAATACTTTTGTTGAGAATTTGCTATCATTTTTCCTGTTTCCTTTCAAAAGAGTGAAAATGAGTGAGCATACTTTTAATTTTGCTTTCTGTGGCTACAACTTTTTTCTTTTTAAAAGCAGAATTTTAGCTTTCATTCTCCTTTCACTAAAAATTGAATGTTGAAAATAAGGAAATGTTAAAAATAATAAACAAGAATTTGTGTTTAAATAGTTTTCAAAATGTTTATGATTACTTAATTGATTGCCCTGCTGTGAGAAAGATGATTCTTCTAAAGACTAATGGCTTTAGCCAGCTTGCTTTGAACTTACAAGCTATCATTCATCTTTAGATCACATACTTTTTTAATTAAAAGCTTGTATTTCATTAAGAAAAATTTCACAAAACTCCAGGTTTAAGAGCAGAATTCTACCAGAATTTTATGCTGCAGTGGATGGATTGATAAAGTGTTTTGGAGTTGTCATTTTAAAATTTCATGTTCATGTAGTTTTTCTTCCTTGGGTCTCTACTCTTCCCTACTATTTAACTGCCTACTGTCTATCCCTGCTGCATTGGGCACCCAGAATCCGTGGGGCTCCCTTTAAAATGTTTTCTTTGATGCATATAGCATAGCAACACAGGCTGACATAATAAAAATGAACTGAAATTTTGGCAAAACAGATGATAAATAATTACATAAACTTAACAGTATTAAGTATACAAAATATTGTTTGGCTATTCTAAGCATCCCAGTAAGATTTAGTGTATCCTAAATTTTCTTACCATTCATTCATTTTCATTGATTCCATATATTTTTATTTAGTGCTTACTATCATAACTATATGTACTTTTTGTAGAAATCTTGTATTTGGTAAATTTATTGCTTTAAAAATCATTTTCTTTTTTTTGCAAATATATGGGAATAAATATATTTTTTGTATCTAATAATCAGAGATCTTGTAAAATATACTCCTTATTATTTTTTTAAAAAGATTTATTTATTTATTCATACAGAACTGGGGTACAGGCCAGAGATGCGGAGGGTGAGAGGATTCACCAG
>NW_004567116.1:28152015-28190489 GCF_000260355.1 Condylura cristata
AGGCGGGAATCGAACTCATGTGGAAGCGGCTTTAGATTCTCAGTGCAGTGCTTTAACCCACTTCACCACCAGGGAGGGTCCAACTCCTTATTAAATTTACTCCTTTGTAGAAATTTACTTTAGGCTTAAATTTTTTAAAAATTGTACAATTTTGATGAATAATGAATTTTATTTTTCATTTTCTAGTCAATATACTTTTTAAAAAAGAGGTAAATTATTTTTTAAGAGCAGTTTTAGACTCATAGTGAAATTAAATGGAAGTATAGGTTCTCTCATGCACGCAGAATTTTCCCTACTATAAATATCTTACTCTAAAGGAGTATATTTGTTAAATCCACACTAACACATAATTGTTATTCAAAGTTTACATTACTGTTTTTATTACTGTTCACCCATGAACATTCTATGGTTTTTGACATCAGTTCACCATTATAATATCATTCATTAGTTTCTCTGGCTAAATGTCCTGTCTTTTCTCTCCACTTTTCCCCCATTACCTCTGGCAACAACTAATCATTATGCATTCTCCATAGTTCTTGCTTTTCCAGAATGCCATACTTTTGGAACCATAAATATGTAGCCTTTTCACATTAACATTTAAGATGATGATTATATAGTTTGATTAAGATCTACCTATTTGTTACTTTTTTTATTTTTAATTTTATCTTTTACAATTTTCTGATTATTTTGTGATTTGTGTAGAGCAGTTTATATGGCTTCATTTCTTTCCTTTCTTAGAAAGTTAATTTTATTTCTTTTTTAAGGTTTTGTAAAGTGATTGCCTTGAAATTGTGTAATGAATAATGAATTTACTTTTTATTTTCTACCATATATACTTTTTTTTAATTAGGTAATTTTTTTCAGAGAAGTTTTAGATTCATAGTGAAATTAAATGGAAAGTACAGCATTCCATTTGTGACTAAGCCAGTATACCTTCAGATAATACTATATGGCTTCAGATAGTAAATCATCGTAAAAAAATCCAAAACATAACCAATCCTTACCTCCTTTATTTTGCATCATTAATTAATTCATTTCACTTGGACATTAAGGATGCATATGCTCTTTAAGCATGGACTAATTCTAGGCATGCAAAACTGGTCCACACTCAAAAATTAATTAATGTAGGCCATTATGTTTCATAAATAATAATAAAATGTATGGTTTCAATTATTTTGAATAAATTTATTTGTTAATTTAAGTATAAGGAAAATAAGATTTTCTATTTCACTTTCATTTACTTACCCCTATACATTTTTCTTTTAACATTTCTTACAAGTTAGGTCTATAGCTAATATATTACCTTAATTTTTTTAATCTTAGAAAGTTTTTCATTTGCCTTCACTTTTTATGGATAGTTTTGTTAGGTATAAAAATCTAGGTTAATCTAGTCCTATCAGTACACCTTATCTTTGGGGTGAAACTGCTCTGGACTAAGCACTTCTCAGTCCTTCTACAGCCTTAGGTGGGACTCTTTGGTTGTATATGTCTAGAGATGGGTATTTCTCTTACACCATATAGTGGGCTAGAAAAAACAGGAATTGGATATTTTACTTTTTAGGATAGTTAGACTGACAAGTCTCTACCATAATAGGTTTTGGTCATATAGTTTCAAGGGCAGCCCTAGTTAATGGCAGAATGATCTAGGATATTTCAAATGATTTGTTTCCTCTACTCGCTGGAAGCATGTAGGGATTGGGCTTCAATATTTGCTCTGAGAAGCTGGTAGAATATCTGGAGGTAAAACTCACCTGTCCCTGCCACAGACCCCTCAACCCCTGGACTGATTTTCCCTCCAGCTTTTAACTTTCAGAGTTGTTCACACTGAGATTCTAATAGTTTTCAATTATAATTTCAGTTTTCCTATATTGACCCAGATTTCCATGGGCATTTATACTCATGAGTTTCTGCTCTGATAATTTCTGATCTTGATATCTCAATTGTTAGAACAGATTGGCAACCTCTAGGCTCTTTTACATACCAAGCTGGAAATCAGAATTTTGATATATACACATCTGTCTGTCTTTACAATGTTGACCAGAATGGTCATATATACTTTGTCTTTCTCCTGGACTCATTTATCAAAATACTCATCTACTCCTTGATTGCTGCAAGTTTTTTTTTTTTTTTAAATCATGAATGGGGTATTAAATGTTATGATGTTATTTATTGGATCTGTTGTAATGTTCATGTGATTTTTTTTTTTAAGATTTATTTTATTTGTACATACAGAACTGAGGTACAGGCCAGAGGCTCAGGGGCGGTGAGAGACAGAGTGGGGAGCAGAACAGGCAGATCTAGGAAGTACACTGCTGAGGGGAGCAGCAGGCGGGTCAGGAGAGGTCTGCCACGCCATGTGGTCACCGTGGCTTTAGCTTCTCAGTGCAGTGCTTTAACCCGCTGTGCCACCAGGGAGGGCCCTTTTCTTATTTCTTTATGAACTTATATAATATTGGCATTATTCCTTCCTTGAATGTTTGGAAAAGTTAGCCAGGTTAGCATCAGGTCTTGGAGTTATACCTGTGGGAAGTCTTTTAATTATTAGTTCAAACTCCAGTGGATATAGAACTATTTCATTTTCTATTTTAGCATTTAAAAAAAATATTTCTGTGTCATCTAATTTTGAATATATTAGAATAAAGTTATTTTCTTCTATTATAAATATCTATATGTATATATTATAAAAAATCCTTATTCATTTTTAATATTATCATTTTGCCTATCTTTGTTACATATTTAGTAGTAACTGTGATTTCCAGGGAGCAGTCTAAGAGTAATGGGAACTATGGAGGAAAATAACTCCAAAAATATTCTCAGGAGTCCTCTATAATGTTTAGCTAAGTACTAACTAAGTTGCACGTCAATAGAGTATGGTCGCCAGAGCCTTGTCGAAGAACAACTACTATAAAAGAAAAAAAAAATAGTAAACTACAAAGTCATCATGGTTCACACATTATTGAAAAACATTTAAGGTCCCTTTTGTTACAGTCTGTTATGTCCTTTGAATACCCAGCTGCATTCATTAACCCCAGATCCCCCAATTACCACACATTTGGAGTGATAACTTAGCCCTACACTAAAAGTCACCCCATACCTACCACAGCAGAGCTTAAACAGAAGCTTTGTTTAATCACAGGCAAATGAATGCCCAAAGGAAGAAAACTAGACCTCTTATAGAAAAAGACCAACTTCTAAATAACCAGAAATGTTATATACATCTGTCTAGTACCCAATGAAAATATCAGAATTATGAAGGAGCAAGAAAATGTGACTATAAATAGGAAGTCAGTCAATGCAAAGAGATACAGAAATTATAGACATGATAGAATTAGCAATGACTAAAGTAGCTATTATAAATATACTAAGGTATTTAAAGGAATATATTAGCATAATGAATATGGAAATTTCAATAATAAAAAAGTACATGCACAAATATAAGAAGTAAAAAATACAATTCTGAGATGAAAAAGTACTTGAACTTAAATACAACTGATTAACTCTAGAGTCAAGTATTAATAAAAATGAATACTAAGCACTAAAACCCATCCAAACAGAATCACAGAGGGGAAAAGGGCAGAAAAAAAAAACTCATCACTTGTAAGAAATAATTGTTTATTGTATATATTAAAGTACATAAAGAGCTAGATCTCACAACATTTGAAGAATTACTTGCTGACGAATATTTCAAATTCATCAAAAAATATTAAACACCAGGTGGAAAAAGGGTAAAGACAAAACTGTATGTCAAAGCGCACCAAAACTGAATTGTTGAATACTAATGAAAGAGAAAGAACTTTAAAGCTACCTCTTATATAGTGAATTTAAAGATAGAAATTACTTGTAACTTCACCAAAAATACAAGTAAGAGGCATTGAAATGACATTTTTTGAATTCCTAAAAGAAGGGTGACATCAACTAGAATCCTATATTTAAAACTTAAGATAAATACTTTAACAAACAAAAGTTCAGAAAACTTGCCAGAAGATATTCAGTAATAATAAAAAAGGACAAATAAATTGTTATCCTGAAGCAAAATAAAATTATACTTTTAGAATTTTAAAAAGAAACAAACCAGAAAGCAAATGCAAAATACAATTATATTTCTAATAACTGATTTAGTTTTACTAAAGATTTGTAATGGATAAAAAAAAAGCAGCATGTATGATAATGATGATACCAAGATGTATATTTTAAAGTTTCTTAACATTGTATTTGAAATGGCATGTTATGTTGTTATACTTTTAAGTTAAAGATGCACACTATAAAACCTTTATTGAATATTTTAACAATGAAATAAAGGAGTATAGCTAGTAAGTCAGTAAAAAAAGATAAATGAAGTTTTAAAAACTTTAATTACAAGATAAAAAATAGATTAACAGGAACAAAGATGAAAAATAGGGAGAGAGTAAGGATGGCGGACTTAAATTTTATTCCTATAATTATATTAAGTGTAAATGAACTTATCAATTCAATTTTGAAAGACATAAATTGTCAGATTAGAATAAAAAACAAGATTCAATTAATATGCTGATTGTAGGAAGCATACTAAATATAAAGATATAGATAGGTTAAAAGTAAAAGAAGAGGCAAAGCTATAACATGCAAATATGACAAAAAACTTAAATGTCTGTAGTGATACAAAAATAGACCAGGTAAAAGAATCTTTGCCAGAGATAAGGAAGTATTTTGTGATGAGTAAAGCACCAATTCATCAAGAATATCTAACATTCCTCAATGTGTGTCCACCTAAAAACACAGGTTCAAAAATAAATGAAATGGAAGTTGATAGAACTGAAAGGAAAAAAGTAAAAGACATGGTTATAGTCCCATTAATAGAGATTTCAAAATTTCCTATAGGAATTGAAGAAAACCAAAAAAATCAATAATAAAAATAGGTGATCTACAAAATGCTATCAACTTGACCTTATTGACATGGATATAGCACTCAAAACCTATAGAATAATCATTCTTTTCAAGTGAATATAAAAAGCCCGCCAAGAAAATGTATGTGCTGGTCATAAAACTTCTCAGTAACAGAAAAGGTTTAGCATATAGACTATCTTCCCTGTCCGTAGTGGAAATAATTTATAAATAGATAAAAGAAAGTTTAAAAGTTCCCAAGTACTTGGCAATTAAACCACATACTTCAAAATGCCCCCCCCAAAAGAACAAGAAAATTAAAAAATATATTTAAATGATTATGAAAACATGGCCTAACAAAGTAAGGTGGTATGAGGCTAAAACAATACTTAGAGGGAAATTCAAACTTTAAGTGTTTATATGAAAAATAATAAAGGATTAAAATTTTCTTTACATTCCAGGTAAATTCGATCAAAATTCAAGTTGCTTGTCTTTTCTTTCTTTATAGGCAAGGTGATTCTAAAATTTAAATGGAAATGCAGAGGACCTGAGATAGCCAACACATTAGAAATAGCAAATTTGGAAGATTTATTCTGTGTGATTTCAGTACCAGAAAGCTACAATGATCAGAATGTTTGGTATTGGAGTAAGGGTAATGATTTACCAGTAGAAAAGAATAGAGAATTCAGAATTATACCTACACACACACACACATACAGTTACTAGATTTCCAATAGTGTACCAGATAATTCATTGGGCAAAGGATAATCTTTTCAAGAAATGATCCCGTATCAACTGGATATCCATATAAAAGGAAATCTGTACTTTACCTAGAGTATACACACAATACATTCATATATAATATAAAACCCCCACTTTTTAAAAAGAAATTCAGTTTTTAATGAGATGAAGATATATTCATAAAAGTACTTGTAAGTAAATGTTTACAATAGCTTTATTCTTAATTGCCTAGAAATGGAAATAATCCACTTGTCTGCAAATAGATGAATGAATAAAAAAATTGTAAATATGTATACTAGGGAAATCTACCCATTAACGAAAGAACCAAATTGCTAGGACATTCAGCAATGTCACTGGAATCCGAAAAATCATGTGGTAATTGAAAAACTCATCCAAAAAAAGTACATTGTTTATACTTCCTTTTTACAAAATTCAATTATAGGCAAAAACTATTCTATAATCAAAGAATATAAAATGATGTAAAAATATAATTATTAAGGAGTTTAATATTTTGTTAGGATTATGTGATTTGAATTTGACCATTGTTGTCATAGTAGTAGGTGATGTAGAAGTTGAGATGTTTGTAGTGAAATGAGTTGCTACATGAAAAAATATGTTAAAAAGCATAGTTTCTGATACCTGCTATGGGCTTGGTATATTTTATTTTGGTTTGAAGTGATGAATCAAGTCATAATTTCAGAGGTGGCATTTAATGCAGATACTTCTGAATCAGAGGAGGTTTTGTAAGTGTCAAGAAGTGGGAGACTTTCATGTTAGGAACGTCCATCATGACAAAAGGTGTGGAAGTGAAAAATCTTAAGTTGTGTATAGGAGAGGGCTAACTGTTTGAAATACTCATATACAGAATGAAAAATTTTATGTAGAAGACATAATCAGAGATGAGGGCTCATTAGGATCAGATTATGAAGGATCCTTAAATCAAGTTATGGAGTTAATCTCATTTTAAATTGATCTTTCATTGATTTCAAATTCATATGTCAAACAGGTAAAAAGGAATATTATTTTAATAATATAAGTTCTTAATAAAAATTATTTTACAATTTCATTGTGTAACATTAAATATAAAGTAGAACACTAACTAGAACACTAAAGTAGAACATTAACTAGAACACTAAAGTTGTTTTGATGAATACAAACCTGAAACTAAGGTCCGTTGTTAACTTCAGATTGAAGGTTTTTTGGGGCTTTTTCCAACAATTCTCAACTTTTACTTTATTGTTGCTGTATTTTGTTGTCATTGCACCATATTTAGAAAACCCTAATTCAAATAGCTAATAATAGTAAATAGCATTGCTGTAATAGTTTTACCTTAAAGTCTTTGCATATCCTTAAATATATCAAGAGATTTATTTTAAGTTTTACTTAATTGATGTTTTAACCTAGTAGTAAAATTTAATGCAGTGGTGATTTCTAGAGTGTTAAAAATTTGGGACATAACATATTTATATAACACATGTGTATATAAAACACATTTTGTTATGGTTTCCACGGTCAGATTAAAAAAAAATTGCACCAAAATAGTTTAAGCAAAAATGTGATTATGTTGGCTATTATTACCAAGAAACCCAATAGTACAATTGCGCTTTAGCTATTTTTGAATGTGTGTACTAACATGATATAACAGTTTTTTCTCTATCTACACTTATCTCTTTTCTTTGTATTTTTCTTTGTATTTTTGGCTTCATTCACTCTTACTGCAGATAGATTCTCCCTCTCTTCCCTATGTGCTAGCAGTGATGGCAGGACACTCACAGGTTTATTCACTTGTAGTTTCTATCAGTAACATAGGAACAAAAGAGCTTTTCCAGATTGTTCCAGTAGAGAATTGTAACTGGGTCGAATTTCTCTCTGTGGCTGGAAGGAGCAGTTAGATTCAGGGAGCAGAGCATTGTGATTGACAACTCCATCAGGACAATAGTGACATTTAGAAATATTTTCCTAAATAAATAAAAGCATATGGAGGTAGAAGATACATGAAAATTGTTTCCATAGTCTAGTTAAAAACCTATCCATCCAATATGTGTATGAAAAGTTAAAATGAAACCAAACATTCGTCTAACACAATGAGCAGTGTCCTATGTTATGTGGTTTGGAAAATGTTAGCTTTTGTCAATGGAGCAGCAGAGTATAGTGCAATGAGAAGATACTATTATCCTGAGTAATATTTTAGCAACATGAATAGCTGTAGTTTCTAATAGAATATTTTTATTTTATTAAAATAGTGGTATATTTAAAGGTGTCATCGACAATGAGTAAAACACTCAGTCTGCACATACACTTCTTGTATGCAAAAATAAAACTTAATTTGAAAGGAGTTACTTTTTGAGTTCAATGGTATTTTTCAGTAGCATCATATCAATTCTTAGTAGATGATAGTCAGGAAAGGAAAACATAGTTAAAACACAAAGCCATTCTGGTAAAGAATATGTGAAAGAACAAGAAGAGCAGCAAACTGGAGTGTGTGCGGGAGAAATGACTGTTAAACCCTATTGACCTATACAGCTATTTGTGGACATTTTAACATCCCTCTCTAAAGAAATAAAGTGCTTCACATCATTTCTGAAATAATAACAGATATAATTATTTCTTTTCCACTGTTGGGTGCTATACTGTAGAGACTATACATCTGATTTTCAAACGATTTATTGAATAGTTATTTTAGTAAAAACAACGCTAACTCAGAGTCTGGGCTGTGTTACTATTTGACCTCAGGCAAGGTAAGTTGAATTCCTTACCTTGACTTTGTTTCCTCACTTCTGAAATGATGATGTTGGTCTTAATGATCTTTGACTTTTCTTCCAACTGTAGCAGTATACTGTAATCCTCTGAATCACTCCTCTATATTTCCTTTATTTTCTCTATCAGAATTTGTAGTATTTGTACTTTGATGGGTATGGGAGAAGAATTTGGTTTTGAACGACCCCTCTGATATTGTCCTAGATGCTAAGCAGTTTTGGAAAGCAGATGAAAGAGATCTCTCTCACCAGTGCATATACAGCATTGTGACTTCCACAAATACATGCTCTGTGCCAGTTATACATGGTCCCTGTGAAAAATTAGCTAAGAATGGTAATAGTGTAAAGAGAGAATATGTCACTAATGTGATAATGTCTATATGTAAATTTCTGGCATGTTTCAAATGTGGGGCTTCTCTCCCATATGAACATACCAAAATTTTGCATTTAACAGTCCTAATGATACTTGTCAGTAATTTACTTCTCAGTCTCCCTGTCTCTGTCTCTCCTATACACACACACTCTCTCTCTCACACACACACACACAAAGTATATTATCTATTAAAGTGGTTGTGAAATTAACATTTTTCCTGGAAGGAATATATCTGATTTAATGACCAAAACATTTTAAGGCAGCACAACAAAATTTCATAGGAACTAAATCTATTTCTTCACACCGATCATGCATGTTTTACTCAAGCATTGAGTCATTAGCATGTTTATAATGGTTCTAATTTAGCACAACATTTTCTGAATTTTATCCTTGAGTCATTTACAAATTGTTCATATTGAATAAACAAAGGAAACAGATTGCATTTTATACTTAGTAATTTATCTCAAAGAAGAGGGGAGGGTTAATTGTTTTAAAGTTTTGGTCTGTTTAGGGAAGTGAGCCTGCTTTTTCATTGCTAGGCATAAATGCCATTTCTCATTTGGGGGGGAGAGTAAGGGGCTATGGAGGAGTAAAATGAAAAATTAGGACAAGATTGGCCACTCCCAGAGGGGAGTGTGGAGCAAAAGGGGAGCTGGCACGAGATTATCCAAAACAGTTGGTGCATTCCTTAATGATCAAGTGCTTGAGAAGTCCAGCTCTTCCTGGCAGAGCATCTGTGTTGATGTTTATATCATTGCCCTGCTGTATGGGAAAGGCATGCTTTCTCTTGATGCTTGGCTAAAAATAGGATGGAATATAGCATTGTATGAGATATTTTAAGATAGCAAAAACATTTAAGAGGTTAAAGGTTTGGCTTTTGAATTAAAAAAAAAGTAGTGATATGATTTGTGTTATATTCCTTGCAGACTGAATTTTATCTAGAGTTTTTCAGTGATTCGAACTCTTGGTCAGACAAATCTAAGTTCATCTGATGCACACTGAAAACCCACTTGCTGTCTTTTCTGTCAGCCTCTTCACATGAAGCAGGCCTGAAACGAGCCTTTATTTAAGTCCCCTGGTTGCTTTTGGAGATTAGTTGTTTCACTAGAGAAAGGGAGAGAGAGAAGGAGAGCACCAGCCGTTGTCAGGCGGTGTGCTTTGTACGTTATAGTGACTTCAAAATAAAACTGGCACATTTTAGTGTCTAATTATTTTTAGTGAGCTTGGAGGGTTTTAATTAAAATTTAAGAGTGCTCTTCAAGCTCTCTAAGCTCCAATTTTATACCACTGTATTGTGGAGCACTTGTCACTGTGGAGAAATGTACAGTAACTGGCATCTGAATCTCTGTTTCCTAATGAAAAATGTGGGATGGATGATCAGCAAATATATAAATATATATTGTCAGAATTAGTTGTAAATCAAGGTCAAGGATATGTTTGCTAAGTTCTTGGATGATAGAAAATTTACTGCATTTGAAAGTTATGATTCTTACTGGAAAATAGGAGCAGCATCATTGTCTTTCCTGACTAAAATAGTGTAAAGATACTTTTTATGTCATGTTTGTCATGTTTTGGTATTGCTAACTATCAGTTTGAGCTTAAATGGAATAATAAATGTTTAGTCACAGATATTTTGTTTTAAAGTACAATAAAGACTTTTCTCATTATCCTTTTTTCCTCTCATCCCCTATGGTTTTAATGATGATTATTTATTCTCTTTGACCCATTCTGTGTAGAATAACAGTTAATACTGGCAGAGCTTTGTTTAGCTAGGAAAAATCTAAAATTGTTCCTAAAATATTGTCATAAGACTAGGAAATAGATAATCTCATATACCCACTTCAAATTCTTCTTTTTTTATTACCAAGCTGTGATAAAGCATCCTTGACTTTCCTGATCTAAAACCTAGATACTAAGGAAGAAGAAACATTGCTTTGTAATCTTTTAGGCAGTACATTTATTAAAAAGTTGCCTATGTTCCTTAGTAAAAATTTTCCTAAAAGAAAAACTTAAATTTTTTTAAGGGAAAAGGAAAAACCTTGCAATTGAGAATCAATTTTAGCACATCAAAATATTTTACATCTTTGATTAAAATATAAGTGAAAGTTAACTTTCAGGTTTTGATTTTTTAATAGTCCTGAATATTTGACCTCTTTGGGTTTTGCATTTATGCATAATCACAATAGGGCAAAGTCTGATGTGATCAATTACTTCTGAAAAGCTAGTGTTTAAGGATGACACAAGAGGTTAAATATTTGCTTTTAATTTGCATACTACTTGGATATTGTTTTAAGTGGAAAATTAAAAATATATAAATGTTCATTTAAACTTTTAACACAGTTTTTCATTGCAAATACAAAATTTTTGCACTGCTTGCAACCTGTCCTTATGGTATTTATTAACATTCTGCATCTTCTGGTCTTTCCTCCACGCATTACTTGCTTTACATTGCAGCATGGAGCATACATAGTATTAACTGTGGTATGACCTTAGAGGTTTGGCAGTCAGATAATTAAGTGAAAAAGCTAAGAGCTTTTCAAGACACTGTCTCAAGTTTTGAGTCTTCCTGGAATCTAGAATTGAGATAAACATTGATAAGATTGTATACAGGGACTTTTATTGTCCTGTAGATAAAGGCAATCAGTGTCTGTTGCTAAATATTTTCATGGGCTATAAATATAGACATGCAAAGCTGCTTGATTTTTTTTTTTTTAGCCCCATAGTTTCTTCTACTGAAGTGGGAACTCAGCTAGATTAACTCAGCTTTATGGTGAGGATTAATTTTCTGATAGGAATGTAAAATGCTTTGAAGTTATTAACCATTTTATTAATGAGTAGCTTTTATATACAGTTTTGTCCACATGGTTTGATTTATTTTTGAAGTGTATGTTTCTGTTGTTCATATAGTTCTATTTTTCTCCCATGAAGTTTCAGCATTCTTTTTCTGGAGGTCTGAAAGATTACAGGCCTATTTATAGAAATGAGAGACATATTTTAGCCTGTTTTACATTTAGTGTGTATCTAATGCTAGTTTATGAAGTTGCTATAAATTTGTGGTCATTACTGGTAAATTAGCTTTTGTCTTTGACCAATATAATATGTGCTTCAGTTCAACTTTTAACCAGACAAATTATGCTTTAGCATTTTTACCAGTGGTTACTGGTTTAGTGCAATATATAAAATGTATGAAAGGATGAAAAGTAACTGAACTGGGTAAGAGAGGATGTTAACGGCATTTTGTTAATTATTCTTATCCATGTTCTGCTATTATATAAATCTCTCCTGGAAATGTAAATCTAAATTGAGATTATATCTGATAGGCATGACTTTGAAAATTTGCTTGACTCTCAAATCTGGAGTTTTCTTTTCTGTGACATTAGTAGAAAACAAGATTCAGACTGAACAAATTATGAACCTTTTTCTCAATTTAAAAAATTTAGCAAGAAACCATTTTGGCAATTGAATATAAACTGGATATTTGCATATACACATAGGCTTTGTTAGGTCACGCAGAATCTAATTTTTAATCACAGTGGTAGGTCATTTATTGAAGTCTAAGTAAATAATAAGGAAGAATGGAAGAGAAAAGTAATGCCAAAAGGAAGATAAGATGAGGGAAAAGTAAAGGAAGGGTAAGGCAATTTTCACTTAATAGAATCAAGCTGACTTTTATTTAGAAGAAAATTTAGCTTCTGTGATAGCCAAATGGTTGCTCTTCATCAGCCATTTCTGTACACACTGATCTGGATTCCATCCATTCCCTGATTGATTGATCATGTCATGAACAAATGTTAATTGTTTTCACCAATACTTTCTAACCATGCAGAGTCTTCTCATGTGTTACGCGGAGCTCACTTTCTTTTTCTGCAGCTTATCTAGTTTCTAAAATCCTGTAGATCCATCTTGACCTTACTGTCATACTGAAAAATTCAAGGAGGATTTAGAAGTTGAAGGAAAAAAATGTAAGGAAAAATGCTAAAGAGATAGGTGCTGATATGAGAGAGAAAAGGCATTTGAAATTGAAGTAACTATTTTAAATATAAATTTAAAAAGAAGTTATCGGAATTTTGACATTTGGAATGTTAAAGTTTAATCAGAGTATGTTTTGCATTAGGATTTAGTTTTTAAATCTTCATTCTCCTTTGAAAAAGTGTTCTATTTCTTAAGGTCTGAGTCTTAAAAAGTGGAAGTAACTAGTAAGCAGAGACTAGTTGCAAGTCCATCCGAGTAGAAAGAAAAAACTCATTGAGTAAAACTTGGTACTTATTAGTACATTCTAAAGTTTGAATTTCTGCAAATTTGTGCAAACAACTATAATAATTCTGTACTGACTAGTGCTATTTAGAGATACCGTAAGGTTTAAAAAGTATTTTCTTCAAAAGAATATATATCTCTCTTTAATGTCAGAAAAGTTTCAACAGTTTTCATTACTTGGGACAGAGGGCATCAAATTTCTTTTCATTTTGCTCTAATGTAGGATTTTACAAAAATTGCCGTGTTTATTACTTTTTAAAGGACTAATTGGTTACAAGTTGATTGGTCTTGTCTGTCTTGAAGATTTGTCATTTTTTCTTGAATAGCATAATGAATTTTTCTTGGAGTTAAAAAAAATAACATGGATTAAAAGGAACATTAGCTTAAACCTGTGAAAGAGCCCCTTTTTCTGTTCTGTCAGTCTAAGTAATGATAATGCTGATCGAATATTAGAATTACAAATATACTACCAACCTAATATTATTGAGCATTACCTTCCCTCTCCCAGCAATAACTTAAATATTTTTCTGGTGAAAACAGGTTTAGTTATGGCATTTTACAATAGAACTATGTAATTATCTATATCCTAGGGTTAAAAGACAACAAATGGTTTTGTATATTTTTAAATGTGAGAATTTCTCTATAAATTTGCCTTCTGAATTTGAATTATTTTAATACTTGTGAGATATATTCATGCAATATTTTGAATATCTACTTTTTTATTTTAATAGATTCCTCCTGCATGGAAAAACTACTTTCAAAAGATTGGAAGGAAAAAATGGAAAGACTAAATACCAGTGAACTTCTTGGAGAAATCAAAGGTACAATATTAAAATATCAAAGCTATTAATATAGAATATTATTTTTATAACAACATATTTGCTGATATATGTATCCTAACATTAAATTATTATGTCTAATATATCTTTATATATAAGAAAGTAAAAGTATTGTTTTTCCTGAAATTTTATTCTTTGTAATCTATACAGAATAAAATTTTTGCCCTCTTTGTATTAGTCTACAAATATAAAATTTATAGTACAAACTGCTTTATTAGTTTATTTAATAAAGCAAGTAAATTTTATGAAGTGTGTATATAAATCATGAAGGGATGAAAATATGTAAAGTATGAAAAAGAAAAAAATACATTAAAATTGAAGAAAATCTAGTTCTTCCTCTTGATGTTATATTAGTGGTTTAATTTGTAATTTCAAATCATTAATCGGAATTTTTTTCTGTTAAAAAGGATCAACTATAACACATATAAAAAGGTTTGTAGAATGTGTTGCACATAATGAATTATGGGTAGATTCTGAGGCCTGTTTATTTCTCAGTTCTATCACTTAGATGAGTCGCTGAGGTCAAGTTATGAACTTTGCCTGGTTTGGATTTCTCATATCGAAAATGGGGATAATAGTAGTACCTACCTCATAAGCTCATTAAAAGAGTTAATATCTCTAAAGCTTTTATTTTTAAAGTTAAATTTGTCAGTCATTTAAGTTTCTGTGTAACTATGAGGTTACATTTTTTACTTCTTCATTTGTGAATATACTTCATTCCTGGTCTTCCTGGGACCATCATGTTTTTGCTGTATTTTGTCATATGTTTTTATGTTATTTACATTCTATGGAAGAGAAGTTTTAAATAGCGTCTGACACTTAAGAAAATTTTCGTGAGAGTAAATTATGATCATTATTATTAACATGTCCACATAATCAAGTTTGATTAATCTAAAACAGATTTCACAGGATTTAACAATTCATTACCTCTGAATATCTTTATTTTTGAAGTACTGGATCTTATTTTGAAACATGTCAAAGGTAAACAGTTCCTGTCTATTATAGAGTTGCTTCCCTCAGTTAAGAAGTATTATCTTATGAAAAATCATTTAAAATAGAAGTATACTTCTTATATAACTCTCTAGTTGATTCCTTTATGAAGATGAAGTAGTGTATTACTAGTTTTTGGTATCTTAAATATAATTATAATCATTCATGAATTTAACAGTTGTTCTTTACGATCTTCACTCTGACATGCATTAATAATTGGGAACTTATGTTAGGTTTTGAATTTATCAAACAAGTTCAGGTGACTATTCCTATTGGTGATGGATAATTTTTCATTTAAATGAAAATTTGGTGATCACGATATGATTGAAAAGTTATTTTAAAGTAATCACAGACAATTTCCTAGTGTTCAGAACATTTTGTGTTCAACTCAAAGAGAAAATGAAGTCATTTCTTTCCCAAAGAAAAATTAGTACCTTCATTAATATAGTGTTGACATCAAATAAAAACTTCTTCCATTTTGAACTCATAAAGGCAATTTGTTATTTTGGGGAAAAAAAAGGTCAATTTATAACTGATAGAAAGAAAGTCATTTGTGACATATTCTGTGTCCAACTATAGCAACTTGATGTGTGCTACTTTGCACGTCATTCTGTATTGTTTTTCTTCTGAAGCCTTTGATTTTTATAACAGTGAGAACAGAAATGGTTTATGCAAAGGTAAGTTTCACCAACATGAATGATGGGGGTCTTGCCTTCTCTTAGTAATGTAGAAATTAATGTTTTATTATGTTATGGTTTGCATTTATTGTGTTATGATGTTGGAGGGCAACCTGCCATTCCACAATTTTCATTTTATTTTTGTTTCTGAGTTCAAAATATAAAAGTCTAATCTTACTAGATTTTATATAGTCTAAGTTTTTAAATGTCAAAAGTGATAAAGCACTTTTGATAAAGCACATCAAAAATTAAACTTTTCAAATGTTTATTTTCTGAATTTTGTATGGGATATGTAAACTTTGATTTACTTACTTTTTTGTCTCTTATTTTATTCTAACATCTTGTCACCATAAATGTTTTTATAAAAAATATACCAGTAATATAAGAAAAATGGAAAAAAATTATTCAAATAGTTTGCTTTAATTGCTATTCCAACTCAACATATACTTTTAGTATAGGTGGAAAAGGCTAGTTACTATCCACTTAGATTATGTATTTCTATTCTGAAATTTTTAAGTGAACCAAACACTATCTTAAGGAATATATGTCATTATGCATTGTTAGTATTTAATATTATATCTCAAGCATTACATATTTTAATAAATCTTATTTTTTTCATTGTAAAATTTATACACTTTTTTACTACAGAATATATGAATACAGATAAAAGAAATTAGAGTTGTTTCATTCTACCTATAGTGTATATCCTTTCAGTTTTTATACATATATATGTATGCATACATACCTGCTATTTTTTCTTTTAAATTTTGAGCTCTTCTTTTAATATTCTTTTTAATTTTTTTCCCACTTATGACATTACTGTGAATGTCCCTGTGAATGGGTCATCTTTTAATGTCATTATTTTTTAAATGATTATAGATTTGATAAAAACATAAAACAGAAGTAAAATACTAATTGGAAACCTTCAGATTTGCAAAAGAATAATATAACCACTTAGAAATTTAACAAAATTTCTAGAAATTTGACATAATAATGAAGCATTGTCAAATGATCAGAGGTACACTCCTGAACTAAGCAATTAGAGAATAAACATAATTTTTTCTCACATGAAACTTTTGCAAAAATTCACATTATATATTTTTAGAGCAAGTTTCAACAAATTTCCAGTAATCTGTATCAACAAATTTCATTATTTAACCATAATGCAATTAAGTTAGCAAAAAATATTAAAAAATTAATGGAAAGTAATTAAATTCCTACTTGGAGAGGAGCTGGTAGAAGAATGGCTTCTCCTTATGTGCAGACTTGTTTTGCATTGTTGCCTGTCTGAAATATTTTTATTTGCAGAAACAATTTCATAAAATGAGGTTCTTATAATTTAATGGGCTCTCTTATTCCACATTTAAGTTGTTTTTGTTTGTCATTCAAAACAACATCCTGAACATGGAAAACTTTTTATTAATACTTCCTGGCTTTATCAGTGTTTATTTTCTTAGGATATATACCTGAAAAATGAAAAACCTGATTCAAATGTATTCTTTTTAAAACGGCTTTGGTTATTACTGCCAGATAGCTCTTCAGAGAGAATATGTATTCTGTGCAATCACCAGTCTAACTACAAGTGGTCTCTGGTCATCCCAATAAAATTTATTAAATTTGCATTAAAAATACCTTGCATTGATGAGGAAAATAACATATTCTTGCCAATTTTATTTGAATTTCTTTTATTGATTATGAAGTTTTACATAAACTTTTTAATGAAGTATTTTTTTTAAAGATTTATTTATTTATTCATACAGAACTGGGGTACAGGCCAGAGATGTGGAGGGTGAGAGGATTCACCAGAGAGAGTGGGGAGCAGAAAAGGCAGATCTACGAAGTACACTGCTGAGGGGAGCAGCGGGTGGGTCAGGAGAGGTCTGCCATACCATGTGGTCGCCTCCAGGGCAGGCGGAATCGAACTCATGCGGAAGCGGCTTTAGATTCTCAGTGCTGTGCTTTAACCCGCTGCGCCACCAGGGAGGGCCTGAAATATTTTTTAATGAAATATAAAGATGAGGGAAAAATCATATATTCAATTCCTTTATGTGCCTCAACAATTTCTTTTCTTTTAAATATACTTTCTGCATGTTCCTTTTGATACTTTCTCTATAATACAGGATATTTTTCTTCCTCCTGTATTTGAGATATTCTTCATTTTATATATGTCCTATTACTGTGTTTAAGGATGCTCATGAATCTTGTCTTTTTTTTTTTTTTTAATGGATCATTTTGTAAGCCCCCAATATTAGCTCTGGTCATTTTTCCATTAATTTTTTTCTCTTCTCCCCTTTTTATTTACCTCTTCTCTTACTACACTGCCTAAAATGTCAAGAATAATATGAAGTAATAGAGGAGATAGCAAGTATTTTCTGTCGTTTGTAATTTGTGGAATTCTCGTCAATATTTCACCATTAATTATTACATTAATTATTGATTTTATTTTTAATCAGTTAAAACCATTCTAGTCATAGTTTGTTAGGAGATTCTATTAAAACTTGCATTTTATTTTATGGCATGTCTTATTGGTTTTTGTTTTTCAAATTTACTGATGAAATAAACCCTGATTAGTCATGGGTGTAGTCTTGTTTTAATGTGCTGCATAATTTTATTTGCTCATATTACAGTTATTTTTGCAACTATAATCATAAATGAGATTAGTTTGTGATTTTCTTTTTTTTCTTTTGCATTATCTTTGTTAATTTTTAGTAACAGAATTCATTGTTGAATTGAAAAGCCTTCATTTTCTAGGTTATGTAAACTATTGAATAGATAACATGTGAGGAAAGAATATACTCAGAAATAGATATGCCTATGGTTTTCTTTGGAGATAGTTGCTTTTCATTTTCTATCTTCCTTAAGCAATTTTGTCTTGAAACATTCATTTTTTAGTTACTTGTATTGAAATATTCTTTTTTTAGTTATTTTAAGGAAAAATTCCTTAAAACTGTGCATTTCACAGACTTTAAAATATGATAATGTTGATTTAATATACAGTATTCTTCTGTTTTCTATTTATTTCTTTGCATGTAGTCTATTTAAATTTTTGCATATTTGTGTTTTCTCTTTTACACTCAATTTTACTTACAAGTGTATCTTCTATATTGTCCCCTCTAGCTTTAGCTCTGGCAAGGATCCATTTTTAGGGTTTATTTATCAAGTCTGCTATTCGTTAATATGCTAACAGTTTAATCTTGCTTTTACCATTATAATTTCTCCCTTCCTTGTTTTCCTTATAATTTTTCCTGATGCCTTCTAATTTCCTAAATTGAAATAATTACAAATTAAATTAATTAAAATTAGTTAAACATTAAAATTTAGATTTAAATTAAATTCATTAAATTAATAAATTATTTAAAAATATTTTTGTTTAATAAAAATAACTAGCCATAAATATATTTGTAGAAATAACTTTATACATCCATACAGAATTTTCAGTCATTGTATTTTAAATAACCAAGTTTTATATTGTTTTCTTTTTTTTTAAGATTTATTTATTTATATATTCAGGATTGGGGTGCAGGTCAGAGGTGCAGGGGCAGTGAGAGAGAGTGGGGAACAAAATAGGCAGATTGATGAAGTACACTGCTGAGGGGAGCAGTGGACGGGTCAGGAGAGGCCTGCCACACCATGTGGGTCACTTCCAGGGCTGGGGAGTGAACTCCCACCAAAGCAGCTGTGACTTGCCTGCAGTGCTATGCTTTAGCCCATTGCACCACCAGGGAGGGCACTATATTATTTTCTAATTGACCTATTTTTATGTATTATTTTTATTTTTTCCAATTATGTGTATTTAGGTAAAGCTGGTTTACATCAATATATCTGTTTTAGGGGTTATAGGTTCAAACTACAACAAGTGTGTTTTTATACCATGACAACTACCAAACTCTGGTTATCCTCTATCACATTCCACTGGGCCCTCTTCCTCCTTAACTTCCACTTTCCTCCCCTCCTCTCTTAGTTACTCAGTTTTGTTGTTAGAAATGCAGGGTCTTTTATTGGCTAGGTTTTATTTGACCCTTTTCTGTTTGTTTCTCTAAATTCTACATATAAGTCAAGCATATGGTATTTGTCTTTCTTCTTCTGATTTAATTTGATTAGCCTTCTTACCTTTATATACATTCTTACCTTCTTCTGGATTCAAGAATGTAATGAACCTCAGGCAGGGAGTCAACATAACCACTGTTAGTACTGTTGGAATGTTCTATTTGGTGTATTAAGTACTCGAGGAAGAATGAAAGTGTGGACGGTTGGAAAAGAGCAGCATTGAAAAATGAATTTTCAACCAATTGAGCTTGTTATTATTACTTATTAAGAATCAGTATATTAACAATTTCTTCTTTAGGCTTTATTTAAAAATAGTGCTTTCCAATAAAAATCTTACTATCTAAACAAAGTAAATCAATTATTTATGAAACCCCTAAATAACAGTTAGAATATTGCTAGACAGCTTTTAAAAACCGAGTAATAGCTTTTTCAAAAAGCCTGTATCTGAGTCTTGTTTAATATTTTTTTAGGAGATATTCCATCCTAACTCCACATGTTTCCATAGATATCCTCTTTTCTAGTAACAGTATAAATTGAACACAGAGTACTATAGTATAGTGTGAATTTATTACACTAGCTGTAATCTCAAATGTTTAAATGAGTTGCCATTATTACAAGTATTGCTAAATAATTTTATTATTTAGAACTTAAATGGTATATAGCATAAAATAGTTAGACTTTTGTTTTGGTCTGGTGACATCTGAAGTATTGTGTTCTAATTTGGGGTACCATATGTTTTAGGGAACTGTTCTCAAATTCTGATTTATTAAAAGTGGTACATATTATGAAGATTCTTGAACACTTATAATAACTAAATAGTTTGGGCAGATTGGCCTAATACATGTTAGCTGGTTTATTCTTTGTTAAAAAGAAAAGGGTAAGATTTATTTTGTATGTTTGTTTTTTTAGGGAATTAGGGTAATAGGAAAAATTTTCTCAGCATGCAAATGAACTTAGGGACAATTATTGAGTATCTGATATTGATGCAATTGGACTGTAGTAAGAGAGACTTATTTGAAGATAGCAGGTAGTCAGAAATGGCTGAAAGAATAAAATGAAATCAGTGAGAATCTGTTGGAAATGTTATACAGATGTGTTGTAGAGATTATTCCTCCTTTGGTGGAATGTTATCATCATGACTTCCTAAAATCCTTCCAAATTAACACCAAGCCTTTTTATGTTTTCATAAGGAAAAGATTGATTTCAAAATATTATCTGCTTCTGATTTATATAATGCAGTAATTACTTTTATAAGGTGCTTTATTGTTCACTACAGGAAAAAAATGTATTAGATTATCTATATTATTTAATTTGGTTCTTATAGCAACCCAGTGAGGAACATATATATGAGTAAAATGAGACTGAGGGAAAATGAAGTGACTTTGAGGTCATTAGAAAGTTGTGGAACTAGGCTTTTTTTCCCTGATCTATGAAACCTCTGTTAATTATAATAATTTTCAAATTCTTCAGTTGAAATTCTACAATGTAGACAAAGAGAAGACTACACAACAACCAAATTAGCCCATTTCTACCACTTTTTATAAGTGAGTTTGTGTAGCAAAGCAGGAGTGATTTTAGGCAATGCATTTTTTTTATATTATTATTTCTCTTGCCCTTTATCCAAATGAGAGAGAAGAAAGAGTATTATGGTAGAATGACAAGTTAATACATAATTATTGGTAGCAACTATGATCCATTTGAGTATATGTATTTTATTTTACTTTGTTACTTATTTCAAAGGAGTGAGGATACCACGAGATTAGATAGATAGATAGATAGATGCACATAAGTATATATTTTATAAAGCATGTATATATATTTATAAAGCATTATAAATGCAATAAAATATAGAGTGAATGATATCTAAAGTAATAGGATTCATCTCATATCCATGGGTGGGTCTACTTTTTTTGGTTTATGTGGAAAAATCTTAGTCAGCCCCCTGTTTTGACATATGCCCTTCTATGCTGTGGCTGGCATCTCCTTTTTGGTGTGAAGGCGCCTCCCTGGGCAGTGTGCCAGAAAAACAGTAATGTTGGTTGTTTGAGTTAGCACAAACTGTGCTCATGTTTGTCAAACACACAGATGATAAGACACAAAAAATAATTATTTGAGATGAACCAAATAAGGAAAATAGTGTTTTCCTTCATGGTCATTTATGTTTAATCCTTTCAATATTTACATATAGAGTCTAAGGTAGATGTGCTTCTCCTGAAGCTTCGAAACATGAATCTTTCTGATGAGAGAAAAGTGATTAAACAACTGTTTTTAAATGGGAAATTCTACCAGTGACTTCTATTGTCCTTTAAAGCTACTGTTGAAATGTACTTTCTTATTACAGATATTTAGCTGGTGTGTCTGAGAAGTTTTTCTGGAGTCTAAAATCCCTGTTGCTTCATTGCAGTTGTTACTAAGAGAAGTAAAAGTAGGAACTGCATTACATCTGATAGTATGAGCAAGTTGCAGCTGTGCTTTGTAAAAACACTGAATTCAAAATGTGACTTTATTATAATATTGCTACTATGTGCCACTGAGATCCTGATTTTGTTTTTAATGTTGATTGTAAAGATAAATTTTTGAGCGAGATACGGGAGCATAAAAATCATGGCATGGTAGATCTTTGAAGATTAAATAGTTCAGGTTTTCCTGAAGAAACTTAAAGCAATGCTGTTGTCACTCAAGAGTCACAATGAATCTAACCCTATTTCCGTAGAATTGTAGAATTAGTGTTCTTCATCACAGGATACTATCTTATGGGAATTCTTTCTCCTAGTTTGTGCAATTTATAACAACTCTAAACTCTACCTAAGTACTTTGATTGCTTATTCTACACATTTTGCTTTCTACAGAACACTATTTTTTAGGAATAGTGATTCACAGTTGCTAGTGTTTTCTTTGTAGGCAATCACAGAAAGGACTAGAGTAGCTTTTCAAGAGCTATGACAGTTCATTTTTGCATATTCATTTATAAATGAACTTTTCTTGACTCTCCATTTACAAATTTACAGTGCTTTCTCTCACTGAGGGAACTTTAAAAAATCTGGAAATAAAATTTTAGAAGTGAATCATCAGTCACTTTTCAATTCCAGTAAAATCAGCGAAGTTCTCATACCTAAGTGATTCTTGTTCTTAGGAAAAGCATTTGAAACACTAATTTATCCAACCCTAGATTTCGTATATTTTGAAAGCTTTTGTTATTTCTAAGACAATTATCATATTACCATAGAGACTATCTTGTGAAAGAGATTGAGAATACATATGTTATTTTCATACTTTCCTCTTTGCATGAAATGACATAGTAGATTATCATTATTTTCTGTATGAATCTATGCAATTATAGAAATTTAGGATAATATCTAGAATAGCAAAAAGTTAGAACTGTAGGACTTTGTGTATCTTGTAATTCAACTTCTTTTTCTACATAGGAACCCCAATATCTAGAAAAGTTATTTCTCTAAATCATTTTATAATGCCAAGGCAGAAACTTAATATCTTCATTTAATATTTAGTCCACTTGACATAGTCTTTTGGTTGTCCTATAATCCATAATGAGTATTTATTATAGAATCTATGAACTCCTTTTGTTAACAATAAATGAACACTACATTTAGTTATATATATATATGTATATGTATGTATGTATATTATGGTACAGCAGTACCCACAGTTTTATAATTATACCATTTTGCATGAATGTAGACATTTCAAAGCTCTCTTTTGTACTCTCTGTTACAAACATCTTTTACTTCTTCTGAAGTCTGTGTGATATAGATATAAGCAATTAAAACCTCCCCCTACTTGGGGTTGGACACACAAGGTCTGCTTAATTAAAATTCAAACCAAAGCTACCAGCAAAAATTATTGCTATATGACTGAGGTCTAAGGTATTATAATACTTTAGAATCATTTTTAACTGTTGGGATTAAAAGAGCTCTATATGCTGGGGAAAGGATCATTTAGCTCTAATTAGTAAAATCAGTGTTTACATAAAAGAAAATATTGAAGTTTAATAATAATGCTGGTTATAAATATAACCGTGACTAAAATTGTTCTTTGTTATTATTGCACTGACCACAAAATCATTATTTTTAAATTTATTGTATGTGAATCTGTAACTTCTTTTTAGTAGTTAGTTATTATAATGAAAAACACATAACTTTAAATCATATCTGATTTCAAAAATTTCCCTTATAAAATATTTTGTATGTAAAAATAGTTACCAGTTATAAAATATTCTTATTGATTCCATTTTTAAAACACTAATTTTAGCAATAGCTAGAGCTTAGAGTGTTAAATGAGGCAAAATTGGCTAGTAGTAAAAATGATACAAAGTATTCTTACACAATTATGATTACATTAAATATGTATTAGTCTACTTGGTGACATATTGAAATAAAAGAGAATACATTTTGATATAATTCAAAAACAAGATGTTTCACTTTTTTCTTTCAAATTGCTATGATGAAAATAAACATTACAACAAGTGTAGATAAGAAAAAGTATTACTAATTACAGCCGATTTTAAGTAAAATGAAAGTCATTAGCAATTTCCTAGAAGCCATTCAGATTGTCTCCAAGGAAATGGTAACTAGCAGGACATATGTAATCTGCTTATGTGGAATTAGGAAAAATATACTGGAGTTTTAACATTGTGTGTTGCACTTTGTCTGATGGTCATAACTTTCTCTACCAACTTTGTATTTGTTCAATATAATTTTTATTCCACATGACAGTATATACACAGAACTGAAAATAGCCTTTTCCATCCATCCGTATATCTGTCCATCTGTCATTACATATACTAATACACATCAGCTGATCAGAGTGTGATTCACAGTGAAATAAGATATAATAGGGTAACAGCATAATTATAAGCTGGGAGTGAAATATATATGGGCAAATTGAAATAAATTTCTATTACTTGGAATACTGATTTCACATTTTGGTAGTGAGTTTAGTTCTATTTTTAGTAGTAGCATCTTCTTTTCCAAGTGTAGATGTAAAGAAAACTATGTTAAGTAAAAATACCTTCCAGGACATGAGCTTAAGTCTGATTTACTTTGCATTACAGTGGGAAAAAAATGGGATACTAATTTAGAGATGTTTAGTATGACTTCTCTTTATTCAAAAAAAGCACATTCATCAATATCACCACAAATTTTATCAGAAAAACCATCTAAATACTTGGCATTCTAAGAATGGCAGATAACTTTCCAGAATTCTATTTTTTCCTTGAAAATTCAAATTATATTATTTTAAGCAATACTATAAGTTGTTTTCCTTTAAGTGATAGCCCCACTAGCATATATTATGGAACCAATGATATTTTGTTTCATATTGTTCTTTCAATGAAATTGGAGTTCTATACAAAAACGTTAGCTCACAACTAAAAGCACATGTGATTTTCCTTGAATGGACTATTTACTTAGGTATTATAAACAACAGACATTCTTTCCTTTTTATTAAACACACTATTGAAAATATTTGTACTTCAAATCATTATGTAATAAACTTAATTTTTTTTTATTTCACAAAGGAAATTTTAATTGAAATTGATTTTTTGTTGTTATTGTCTTACCCCAAGTGTATAGTGGTAAAGAATAAAAATGAGTACTGCTAAGTCAAGCATAAGGACCAACAATTTTAACCCATAACTTCATTTACATCATCAGTGCAAATGTCAACAATGTAACATGCAATGAATGTGTTCCTATGTCCTTAAGTATGTTATACAACCTAGTGATCTTAGGGATACCTTGAAGAGCTCTATGGGATTCCTATATGCCCATGAACCATGTTGTGAGAAGCTCTTGATTAGAACCTTAAAACAGATTAGTATATAATTATCTTGATAATGAAATTAATTTTCAGTAATAATTACAAAGTGAATTAGTCACATTCAAGAATTCAAAGGTTCTATGAAGACTGCAGGTTTAAGCAAGTTCATGCTTTCTTACATGGCATTGGAATGATAACAAAATGGTCAGATGTAGGTTTGAATCGTGCTATAAACTGAGATTTTTATTTAATGTATTTTGTGTAACCTAGCTTACCTTATGTTTTAATTTAGAAATGAAAAAATATATGCATTTCAGAATTGTCAGTGATTATGAAGTGACTAACAAAATAGGCCCTCAGAAAATGATAGTTTGTCAGTAGGATTAGGAAAACGTTTTTGATTATATGTAATTCTTAAGGACCTGATACCAGGTCCTTATTACCTCTTGTACCACAACTTGTTTTAAAGGAAATGATTAAACTTGTGTTAAATTGAGAGGATGACATATTGCCAGTCCGATAAATCAGTATTAGTATACAGGTTAACTTTACAATGTAGTTCATATCACCAATGTTTGCTCAACCACAAATGATATTTAGTTGATTGATAATTAGCTTATATTTTTAGGTAAGTTATGTCTATTGAACACTAGCCTAGTCAGCTTCATTCCCATTTCATTATTACAGATAGTTTTGCTGTCTTATGGTTTCAAAGCCAGGTAATATTGTTAAGTCACCTTATTTCAATACAAGTTAAATTTTCTTACCCAAATTTTAAGATAGTTCCCATATATTTCAGTTCTGGTTTTTATTATTTTTAAAATGTTTTTACATGTAACATTTTTGCATATACCAGTTGCTATAAAGTTTTTTTAGCATAATGTTTATGGTGAATGAGATTTATACATATTCATTTACTACTTTATAATTAAAGGTTGTATGTATGAATTTTAGTTAACACAAAATAATAAGAAAAAGATCTCAATTTTTATATACTGCTATTATTTATTTGTTCTATTATTACTTTTATCTTTTTGTTTTGCTAAATAATATCATTTTAGGAGTGTACATTTGGGATAATATTTATGTGCAATTGATTCTTAGAAGAAAAATGGTTGGAATAGTAAATAATCTCAATAGGATTTATAAGCCCAGTAATTTCTGTGTCTGGCATCTTGTGTCTAGGTGACAGGTTGTGCCCTGAGCATTTCTGTACAACATAGTGAATTCTTGATCAAATTCTCATGGTATATGTATGTCACAAAAAGAACTGATCCACAGTATTAGACCTCCTTCACATTTTCTATTTAAGTCATTTGTCTGAATTAAAAAAAAAAGTTGGAAAGCTAACCACTTAATAAAATTGTGTGTATTTTCATCTAAATGGTGTTTTTATGAATAAGTCTCTTGAAATAGCATAAATTGTACATTATTCTCTACATTTTTAAATGTTTGCTACTGTTCATAATTGCTACTGAGTGCACATTTAATGCACTGGGGAAATTTGATGCAATTATTCCGTTTATTTGTGATTCCCCTCCAATCCAAATGTCTGCATTAAACTATGGGAAAAGAAAACTATAGAGAATTTAGGTCACTTAAAAATGCACACATTTTCTAACTCTGCTTGTAAATTTGTATTGCATTAACCAAAATAAAATTAGAATGAACCTCACTTGTAAAGAATCGGGTTCAAAAGTTTAGAGATTCTTTAATAAAATTACCTTTTAATATAACCTTAAGGAAGCAGGCCAGTTACAAGGCCACAATCTTATAGAAGTCAGTGAGAGACGTGTATAATAGAGATCAAAATTTAGCTAGTTTAACATCATACTAATTATTTGTCCTTCAATACTTAGGAGTTGACTACACATGGCATTACATTGAGTAGACACAGTTGATGGCCCTTAGAAAGTCTGTACAAAATAGCAGAAATGGCAGAGGAAAGGTCTGAATGTGTCTCTTCCATGAGTGCCTAGAATTTTTTTAAACCTCAGAGAATTTGGGTACTGAAAAAGATCTCTACTGCTGAAAGGGTCTGAAAATAAGCAGAGTGCAAAGGGGCACAGTTTTTGTAGGCCCGCATTTTATGTTCTCCTTTGATCATAGCCAGTAAGAAAAGTATACATGTGTCACAGAAATGGTTCAATAGCTTTAAAATGGTCTGGTCAGGGAGCAGAAGAACACAGGTATTAAATGGGAAAGAGGAAACAATTTTGTTCAGTGGACATTATCTGGTGCTCCTTTTTATACTAATTCGCAACTATTTGTTATATATATTGCAACAATATTCTTAAATATCTCTCTAGTGCTATGAAAGAGATGAGATTTTAAATGAAGTCTATTTCATGACTTTAAAAATATGTTTCTTGTAATAATAATGATAGACCTGTGTTCTTATGCTTAAAGCAAAGAGTTATGGTCCTATTAACATTTGTTTAACTGTATCCATCACAACAGGTGCATAATTATTTTTATGAGTAAAATACTATCAATCAAAATTGTCCAGGACAAAATGCAAGGTGCCTGATTAAATAATCAGAACAGATACTTAAAATTCACTTGATTTCCTCAGGAATTTTAAAATGCAAAGTCTCAGTCTCTTTTTCTGGTGTTACTTTGTCATACTGGGAGTTACATTCTAGTATGTAATTAGTAAGTTGTATCTAGTTTGATATATATCATAATTCAGTTGAAACAAACTATTAGAAGTGTAATAGTTGCTTTTTTATCTAACATCTTAACCAACCTATAAAGTGGTATTATAGTAAAAATGTTACCTTTTATCTTTTGAAATGCATTCTAAATTCAACTAAGAAGCTTACCATTTTAGAAAGTTAATTGCATTTTAGTCTCAAAATGAAATCTTTTGTATTCTTTCTTAAATTTAATTTATGGAGTGTGAAAAACAATAGAAATTTAAACTCGTAAAAGTTGTAAACTGTATGTACTTCAAAGTTATTAAGCATTTACTTAATATTAACTATGTTGTTGGAAAATAAAGTCCACCAAATAGTAAAAATAAAACAAACACAAACACACACACACACACCCATGAGCTGGACAGAAAGCTTCTTAAGAAAGCACCTTTCACCATGGTTTAGAAATGCTACAATAGTGCAGCTGTTAGAAGCCAATTACAGGCAGGTAACTGTTTGTTTTCATATCTAAATCTGTTTGTCAATCAGGAGAATGCAGTGAATCAGGAGACGGGATCTCAAATACAAACCACAAAATAAGGCAGAGCATCTGGAATGGGTCCAAGCCACAAGAATTAGGGTAGGAGTATAGATGGAATCAAAACCATACATGTGTTCATGACTCTTGTCTTTGACCAACTTTTCAAACACTCAGAAGTAGAGAATATTGGAGAAAACATGTCAGTTTTCTTTTGAGTGCTGTCTGAGTTTAAGATTTGTTAGAAATCTGTGCTTATTTATAGAAGAATGATTATAGAAGATATCTTCTACAGATCTTTACAAATGTAAGACATTTTAAAATTAGTTCATAATTATCCTTCTTAAATAAAAAAATAAACTTATTTTTAAATTCCAATGTGTAGTGTATATAAACATATGTGTGTATATCATACGCACACACACACACACAAACCAGATAAAAAAAATTTGCTACTTTGAAATTAATCTGTGGCAATTTCTAGCTTATAGAACTCTTTATGAAGACACTTTAGTTTTATCTGGACCCAAGAGTACATTTTTACTCAATTTAGCAAACCACCTCTACAGCTGTTGTACTCTAGTTACAAGATTTCAAGAGACAGTGAAGTTTATAGAGGACTCTACATAAATCTATATGGCTAGGAGTTTTTCCATGCTGAAATATGGGGAAACCCACCAAGGCTCTGACGTTTAAGTTGGTAACATGAAGGGAGAATAAATATAAGCTTATTAAGAAAGCTAAAGAAAATGAAATAGGCATGACTATTTTGTGGTTTTGCTTAAACACAGGCTTTCACATCCATTGGGAGTCCTGTATTTCTTGTTAACTGGTTACTGAAAGGCGCTTTTTTATTTTTCCAGCCATAGTTTAGTGCCAGTAGGCATTTGCCTCAAAGCGAGATGGCTGTTAACCTTCACAGTTGACTGTATATTTCTCAGTCATGACTACCATGGTTTGGGGGTGCCCTCTCAGATGGATACTAAAATGCATTTCGCAGGAGTGAATGTTACTTGTCAGCCCAGTTCTCTCTGCATACTATTTAGGTTGATTGTAGAAAGTGAAAGAGGGGATCACCACTGACTGTCATGATGTTCTCTGTACCTGAGCAAACTTTGAAGTATTTAAAAGGCTCCTCTGATGAAATCAAAATTAGTAATTAAGAAACAAATGAGGGCCCTCCTTGGTGGCACAGTGGGTTAAAAGCACAGCACTAAGAAAGCTAAAGCCACTTCAGCATGCCCCAGAGGTTACCCACAATGGCGCGGCAGACCTCTCCTGTCCCGCCTGCTGCTCATGTCAGCAGTGTACTTTGTTGATCTGCCTATTCTGCTCTCCACTCTGTCTCTGTGAATCCTCTCACCACCTCTGCACCTCCGGCCTGTACCCCAGTTCTGTATGCACAAATAATAAATCTAAAAAAAAAAAAAAAAAGAAAGAAAGGAGTAAAAAGTGATCAATGAGATTAAATGAAATAGTGGAGCAAATGATTATAATATTTTCAATCTAAAATGAAGAGTTGCTTAAGATTGCAGGAAAAATTCCAAGGAGATTATTTTTATTATATTCATAAAGAAAACTAGAGCAAGGAGCAGAACTTCATCTCTACTCCCAACACCCCCCACATGATGAACTGATTCTAATTGTGGTTGACACTGGAAAAAAACTGTCTTACTAGAATGTTAATCTCAGAACCAGGAAGGGATCTTTAGAATTCATCTCACCAATTCCTCTGCTTTCAAAAAGGAATGCAGTTATAGAATCTTGATCAATCCACAAATCTTTCTTGAGTGTTTATTATTTGCCCATCATTGTGTTAGGCTATGTGCAGCTTATAATATTTCATATTTTCTACCACTTAAACATGAAAAATTCCTTTTGTTAAAGACCTCCAGAGAAGCAGGAAAAAAGGATGCTGACAAAAGCAAGGACTAAAAGTTACTGGGCAAATATTGTGTGTCACAGTGCTTTTGTTTATTTTATCTCACATAATCCCTCAAACCAATGCCTTGAGGTACGCATCATTATCCTCCTTTTGAAAAAGAGGGAACAGAGGCTCAAGAAATAAAAAGTTCTCATAAGGAGCCAAAATAATAATGATCAATCCTGGATTTGAATCAAGGACTACATGATACTAAAATGCATCCTCTTTCTACCAAGGCATGTGATCTACTCTGGGGCATATTATTGAGATACATTTCCTTGTGCATTTACCAAATTTCCCTTACTGCTCTTGAGCTAAATAAATAGAAAAACAAAATCAAAATCAAAATCAAGCAAACAGTAACAATTGTGATTATTATCATTCTCTGTATGAGATTGTTATGCTCTTAACTGTGAGATTTACTTTCGTTTTTAATGCTTGTGGACAGTTACTTTTAATATCTATAGTTTTCCTTTTTAAATTCTGAAATGGTAAGTTTTCTCTTCCCTGTTAAATTCTTCAGGTTGGAGGATAATACTTATCTGTTAGTTTAATTTGCTTTTCTTAATTAGCTATCAAGCATTATTTAATATTTTGACTTTCTTGGATACATACAGTTCACTAGATCATCTCTAGTTATTAGAAAGTTGGCAGTGTACTGGGGTATGTCATGTACCCCAGTATATATAGAATGTAAACAATGGAAATTTCTGGTTTCTTGTTACACTACCGGAAACCTTTTGTTTCTGGCATAGTAGATATATATATATATATATTTTTTTAAAGATTTATTTATTCATTTACACAGATCTGGGGCACAGGCCAGAGATGCGGAGGGTGAGAGGATTCACCAGAGACAGAGTGGGGAGCAGGACAGGCAGATCAATGCAGTACACTGCTGAGGGGAGCAGCGGGTGGGTCAGGAGAGGTCTGCCACGCCATGTGGTCTCCTCCGGGGCAGGCGGGGATCGAACTCATGCGGAAGTGGCTTCAGCTTCTTAGTGCAGTGCTTTAACCCGCTGCGCCACCAGGGAGGGCCCTAGATATATATTTTTATGCTTACTGAAAAAATTAGGAACTATTCATAGGAATTTAATAACAAAATGTTCTGTAGCTAATAATTGCATTAAAATAGAAATAATTAAGGCAAGATTATTATCACTCTATACCAGTATCCCCTTATTACTATAACTGTAATCCATATCTCACACTGAACTCTGTTATATCTTTGATTGTCTCAAAGTCTTTTATTTCTTACTATAGTTTCCTGTATCTCTGAAGATATTTCAGAAATAAGCTTCCTTCTCTTTTGACTTTCAGGAAAATGAAATACCTGGTACTCATGGAGTAATAAGTGTTTTTGAGATTGGGGTGTAAAGAGGATACTATTATTTTGAGGCTCAAATCACCCAATTTCCTTAAGCAGTTTCCAGTTCAGAAAGTTCTACTCATTGAGGGTAAGGGCAAGATAAATTAGATTCAGGAATGAACTTAAAACCATTGGTCAGACAGATACTTTAGGTTTTCCTAAAGTCATCAATGGGGAGGTGAATGCTGAATGTCCTTTAGAAGAACTAGAGTCTAGTCAATCACAAGTAGTACAGAAGCAGGGGGATAGTGGTTATTGAAGTGGCTGAATCACTGTAAGCAATTAAGCATAGATGCCCAAAACATGAGTTAGGAACACAAAGAACATAAATGTAGGTATCAAATACCATTAGGCTACATAATAGAAGCCAAATGTAAACTCTGCTAGAAGTGAGAGTCAGAATATGAAAGACAGAAGTCATGAGTAGCAGGTACCTGGTACCCAGCACTGAGTGGAGGAGGTAGGCCACCACAAATGGTGCTGAGGTCACAACTTAGGGCACAATGCTAAGGCAGAGTTTATTCAGTCCTGGTTATCTGCTTAGTGCAGTTAGACACCAATGTTTATGGCTAGATAAAAGCATATTTTTCCTAAATTACACTAAATCTATGCTGCCCAATACAGAAGTTACTTGCCACCTGTAGCTATTTAAGTTCAAAACAATTAAAATTAAAATTCAGCCATGTGCCATGACCACAGTCCAACCACATGGGTGAATTGGTGATGGGAGGCCCATGGCAATTACAACTGAGATGGAAAAATGCACAAAATGAAGAATGATGTAAAAAAAATAATAATAAATTAAAATTCAGTTCCTTAGTCACATTAACCACATTTCAAGTGCTATTAACCCACGAGGCTAGTGGCTACCATATTGAGCTGCAAAGATATCAAACATTTTCATTCTCATCAAAAGTTCTCCTAGATATTGTTGATTCTACATTGCTATCGCCATACAAAGCTAAACCTTCTGGAAAGTGCTAATACTGTTGAAATGTAGAATCTACAATTACCTATTCTAGCCATCTCCATGTCAGTGTACTTTCAAGAAACTAAGAAATATTATGTCAATTTTAAAAAGTTTCTAAAATTAGGATTTATTAGAAGAATTCTGCTATATGTAGTTTTGAAATGGGTGTTCATCAATTTTTTTTCTACTTATTTATGTATTGTTGTGGTAGATATAGAGATTTCTTTCACTGAGGAAGAGCTATTAAAAAACCTGTTGGCATGGATTATAACATATACAGAACTGATGAAATTATATTAAAATCTATTTTTCCTCACATATATACTTTGTAGAATTACTTGAAATTTCTCATCTCTACAGATGACTGATGGAAAAGTTGATCCTCAGGCAGCTTTCCCTTTGAATGCTATTTTTCATTGTATTTAATACATATTGGTATGTTTAAGTACATTTCATGGAGAGACAAAAACATACACAGGGAAAGATAGAGAAGATATTAGACTCATTAAGGAAAATGAAGTGAGTTGTTTTTCTTCAGTGAAATTAAACTCTCAAAAAAGAATAATTTTTATTTAAGACAATGTCTAACATTTTTTTCCTGACATCCTAAACCCATGGTCCGAGAGTAATCACCACTGAATTTTGTGACTTCCAGGGGGGCATCTAAATCCTTCTGTTCAGAGGTGGTCCTTTTTTACTTTGGTTTGAACACATCTGGCCATAGACAGAGGGAACCAGAATATATGTGGTAGACATAGCTTGTTGAATCTGCAGTGGTTCGAAGTAAAATAAGCAATTCAAAGGAGAGTATGCCTGAATAACAGAAAATACAAGCTAAATCAACACAAGATACCATTTCACATCTATCAAACTGGCAAAGTTAACAGTAAGGCGCTGAATTCTTATAAGCTCTACTTTTGGGAATAGAAATTTATACAGATACCCTGAGAATAGTTATATCTAGCAAAGTTGAAGATTCATATAGTCTAGCAATCCAATATTATATTTTTATAATTGTAAACTAAAACTCTTGTACATATACAAGAATGTTCACTGGCATGTTGCTTATAATCACAATCAAGGTAAAGATCTAGTCAAAATAAAAATAAACAAGAACTATAATATATAGCAACATGAATGAATGTGAAATGTGATGTAAAATGGAAAAAGATACAGTAATATACTATTGTGTGATACAATTTATGTAACTGAAAACGTGTGAAGAATTCCATATATATAAGTTCATATATATTACTAGCATGCAAATAGGTATTAAAATGATAAATACTAAATTTAGTATAATAATATTTTTAAAGAAATCTCAGGACCACAGAAAACAAGAAAATAAAAGTGATTTGTTATTATCTGGTATTAAAGCAACCAGTATTTCTCAGGCTATCCGTAGTGTCTGCTCTTTGCTTCTCCAGTAGACATTTCAAAGTTGTGTAAGCTTCCTTTGTGGAAAGAGGCCTCTTCTTGACTTCCCATTCCATGGTGAATGAAAGTTCTGGGTTTTCCTAGAAAGTTTTAAAATTGAGGCTACCTGAGGGGGAGAGTAAGAGGGCACCATGGATTATGGTGGAATACTGTGGATGTCTTGGTTTTGGGCATGGTGTAGTAACATAGACTTGAAGGGTGTGATCCTACACCTTGAAAATATAAACAGTCTTATAAGTCAGTGTTACTTAAAACTAATCTTGGTTTACAGATAGTCAATTTGTAGGCGATTTTGTAAAATGAACAAACAGAACACCTTCATTCCATTAAGACACTCCCCTGGTAACACCCCACAAATCCAAAAATGTACTTTCATTATTTGTATTTTATTAAGTTATCACTGATATGTCAATGATTTTCGATAGGATTTTATATGCTAGGTATTGGAAATAAAAATGATTAAGAAATGGTTCCTATCTGCAAGAAACTCACAACATGGAATAGCACACACAGATAATTGTAACAATTGTTTTTCTTTAGCTCACGCATTAGAGAATGCTAGAGAGGAATTGATTTAAGTATTATTTGTTGTCTTCTCTTCAAGTAAATGAAAGTATGATCTTTCAAAGAAAAGCATTTGACTTTATAGATGAGTACCACATTTTCTGTGGTATCTCAAGTTGACAACAACTCAGTTAATATTTATATTTTCAGCCCACATCTCTTTTTCGAGTTCTAAATTTAGATATCTAGTTTTTTTTCTACTTTACATTTTTCCCTGCACATTTTAAATTTGACGTCTGAAAAGAAAATTCCTGACTTCCTTTTCCATATCTTCTGTTCCTGAATTCCTTCTCCTTAGTAAATGGCAGCCCAGTCCTTCAAGCTGCTCAAGTTGCAGAGAAAACACATTTTTCACTCTAGAGCATAGATTCCATGTGCCTTTCACCATGCATTTTAAACTCACTCTGTGTTTAATGGACCACATGAGTGAGTTCTTTTCCTCTTTGACTTCCAGTTGGGTTTGACCAATGAGAAACACTGAGACGATTAGGAGCTGAGCACAGGAGCTTCTGTCTCCTTGGTTTGGATACTCTGGTCTACCCATCATGAAGCAGTCTTAACTTCCTCATTTAGGATATCATGGATGCTCCATGGCTTAAGTATGTTTGATCAGATCATCAACTGTTGGTTGTTGAAATAGTTATCAACCTCCTTTTCCTTGCTGGGAGGTGAGAGTAGGGTGACGGGAAGTATTTAAAAACAAATTAATTCTATTTAAAGTTAAATACTAATTAATTCTACTTAAAATTATAATCTCCTCCATAGATTTAGCTTTATTTCTTCTATAGCACTTACTGCATCTTCATATACTTCATATTTTTAAAAATATTTTATATATTGTCGGAGTGGCCCTCACTAGAAGATATGTTTCATGAAAACAATTTGTGTGCATGGGTTCACTGCTTGAGCCAGGATAATTAATAAATATTAATTGATGAGCGAATAAATTAGAAAGATGCAGGAAAAAATCCTGAAAAAGGCTATTTGGAGAGTTGTTTTTATTATTTTTTCTTTACTCTGGCTTCATCACACCAATATGTTGTTTCTAAATGGGAGGGAGGTTTCAGTTTATGTTTTAAGACCATAAGATCTACAGTCTTAATTAATACAAATAGTAAAATCTAAAATTTGAAAGCCAAATACAAGAAGTTCTTTTTCAAAGTAAACATCTCAAATATAAGAAGTTTCAAGTAGAGAAGAGCAGCATTGACAGATTTCATTGAAAAGAATAGTAATTTAAAATGGATTTTGCTTTCTAGGATGATTATTTTTGAAATACATATTGCTCATATTAACTGCATCAGATAATTTTTTTCAAAGTAAATAAGCATATAGGCATGATTAAAAACTTTATCATACAATGTAATAATTTTATTCTCTTATAGAAAAGAACTATGAAATAGGATTTAATTTTTTTCATAAATAGTAGTTTAACTAAGGAAGGTTGTTCATAAACAACCTGCTTTTATCATACACCATTACAAGATTTCTCTACTTTTTTCTCAAATATGTTTCACAGCAGGAAACCTCATTTAAGACATCAACATTTAAATCAGATATTAAAAGTTCGTTGCTGTGTCATAAATATAATGAATCTTAGGGGATTAATTTATACTTCACAGAATTTCTTTAAAGGACAGATTCTATAATATCAATAATAACATACAAATAAGAAGACAGAAAATCAATTGCAGTTTAGAATCTGATTATAACAAATTATTCATAGTTTATTATGTTATATTAAAATCCATTGATCTAAGCAGTACTTGATTTTTAAAATTGTGTTTGTCACTGAGGTAGTGGTTTGCAGCATGCAATACTGTATGGCATTTAGAGGTATAGTTTCATAATTCTTCAGATGAATGTTATCACACCATATTCCCACCAAAGCACCAGTAATGTCTCTGCCATAGTCCATTGGTTCCTTCCCAGTATGCTTTCAACCTGCCTTCCCCCTTAACCCCCATTGAAAACTATTGTTATTTTGTACTCGTCCCTATTGGAAACTATTGAATAGCTAGTTTTAGATATAGATTAATGATGGCAAAACCACAAATAATTTATAGCTACTTCCCATTTGGCTACACATATTAATTTTATATAGTCTATGCTGAGATTTAATAAACATTAAATAATATTTCATTGTTAGATTACTTGGTAGATTAGGAATTGAAAACTCCCTAAAATAGTAAAGAATCAGTGTTGCTTCTTAAGTTGATTGAGGAATACTCTTACAGAATTCTATTATTATCTGAAAAAATGCATTAGTTTATTTGCTTTTTTTTTTTTTTTTTTTAGCAGGTGGCATGTTACACCTGTAGAAATTCTGGACTGAGGATCCAAAGTTCTTCATTGTAGTCCTAACTCTGCCACTTCTTAAGCAAATGACATCAGGCGTGTCACTTTCCTTTGCTGCTTTTCAGTTTCCTGATTTTTACAACTTGGGAGTTGAATAATTTCTTTGAATCTTTACATTAATTTTCTGAGTCCTTAAATAAGTGTACTTTACAAAAACATTTCAAGTTATTTTAATATTTAAAAGTATTAGAGATATAGTTTGTTTTTATGCTTCTAACATAATATGGGAATTACCTTTCTATGATAGTAAAAAATTGCTACACTTGTTAATTTCTCAGAAACTATAAATGCTCTGAAATAATTGTAGAATATTGTATTTTCCAGTGCTTATGTAGAAGTAGGGAAGTACTTTTCTCATAGGATTTATACAAAGGGCATTTACTTTATTGTTTTTGTTAAATTGCTAGTCTTCTGTAGATTTCCAAACATTTGGCTCAATTTCTTACTTACAGTGGGAAAAATTTTGACTTACTGCTTTTTTGCTAAACAGGACTTTTCCATTACAATAAAATTCATTATTTCTTCATTATGTATAACCAAAGGCCTTAGAGATCTTCAGAAACAGATGTAAGTTTTTCATTGATTTAAGTGGTTGTGTTTTCATCATAAAATATGCACTTAATATCAGCAAAAGTAAAATTTATAATATAATGCTGTATGACTTAGGTGTTTTAACAATCTCATTTTTTAAATTTATGGTAGTTTATTTTTACATATTTTTGTGCATTTTTCCATCTCAGTTGCAAACCCATTGGGTTTCCCATCACCAAATCACCCATGTGCCATAACCATCGTCAAGTGCATTTCCCTCCCCCCACTGTTTTTGATCCCATTCCCCACTCCAACCCCATAAAATGTAGCTGGTATATAGCTGTTCATCATTATCATTATTTTCTTGCCTGTTCCATTATATTCCTGCTATGAGAGAAACCATTCGGTATTTTTCCTTTTCTTTCTGGCTTATTTCACTAAGCATGATCTTTTCCAGCTCCACCCATGTTGCTGCAAAAGACATGTGTTTTTTTTTTTTGGTTGCTGAGTAATATTCCATTGTGTGGATAAATGTGCATCTTTTTAATCCAGTCATACATTTTGGAGCATTTGGGCTGTTTCCATATCTTTCCAATCATGAATAAAGCAGCAATAAACATGGGGGTGCAGGTATCTTTTTGAATCAGTGTTTTTGTGTCTTTTGGGTAGATACCTAGGAGTGAGATTGCTCCATGTTTAGCAATTTGAGGAACCTCCAAACAGTTTTCCATAGTGTTTGCACTAGTTTGCATTCCCACCATCAGTGCAGGAGAGTTTCTTTTTCTCCACATCCTCGCCAACATTTGTTGTTGCTAGTTGTTTGAAGATG
>NW_004567116.1:28191699-28315195 GCF_000260355.1 Condylura cristata
AGGATGGCCATTTTGATGATGTTAATTCTCCCGATCCATGAGCAGGGGATGTCTTTCCATTTCATGGTGTCTTCTTGTATTTCTTTTAACAGTGTTGTGTAATTTTCTTTGTATAGGTTCTTTTGCTTCTTTTGTTAGGTTGATTCCAGGTATTTGATTAACGATCTCATTTTTTAAAACAAGACCTTTTTTTTGTGTTGCATTATTAATTATTAAGTAAAATCACACACTTATTTCTTCTAAAATGGGATAATTAGTATGGCCTTAATAATCCTTTTATTGAGAATCACATTTATGAAAAATGGATTAACTATTTCTATGAATGTTAAGTTTTCACTTCAGAGTACTTGGTAAATAAGGAACATTTGTCTACATTGTTAGACTTACTCTAAATAATGGATCTGTTATATAGGTATACATATGTACACGTATTATTTATTATGTGTTTATACATGTTTTCTATAGTAATGAATTGAACCAAATTACTCTATAAAATTTTTTCATTCATACTTCCCCATAAAATAAAATTCATGTCATGAAATTTTTATGAAGTTTATATGTCATCTTTAGGATTTTGTTAATTTAACACTACTTAGAAACTTACATTAAGTGAAAATAAGTTATGATTTGGACACTCATATTTTGTAGTTTACCTGGGATTGTCCTGGTTTATATTTATGTTCTTGATTTACAAATAATAGCTTCTCTTTTGATTTAAAAAATATCCTAATTTGAATGATGAATTATATGAAAGAATTCATGTAATGAAATTCTTTTCAACAAGTATTTATTGAAGACCTATTATGTATCTGAACTGTTCAAGGTGTCAGAGAAATAGCAAATATAAACAAATTCAAAGAGAAATGGCCTATAAGGTAACTCAGAAGATTTTGTCTGTCATTACCAAAAAAGTAATAAGGTAAATTGTCTTTGTATGAAATATAACAAAATAAAATCCAAAATCTGCCATTGGTGCGTGAGAAGTTAGTACTACTTGAATAACAGTACATTAAATATTTAGACAGAAAGAAACCTATCAACATTTTGAAAGAGATTAAGAGCTATGCTATGGATATCAATCAGATGGTAAGGATGCATGTTTTTAAGTTCATTGAGCACTTTCATTTAAAAAAAAACTTAAACTTGTAGCTGTAAAAGAAACAAACTGAATATATTTATTTAACTTAATTAAAATGTTTTTTTCAAGTAGACCTACAAATTTTAAATGAGGTTGCTGATAACTTGTAAAATCTTATTCATTACACCTATTATTTTCTTGAACAGTACAAAGTGAATCAACTGAATAAGACCTCACTTAGTGAGGGTATACAAATTATATAGGGAGGTCTGGGTTGGAGGAAGATTTTAGTTGGAAGAAGTAGTCAGGGACATTCTTCTTTTGAAATTCAATCAAGAAATCAATTTTACCATCAAAAGTGTAGTGTTAAAACACCCTACTAGAAAGCTTTTGTGATATAAGTATAGGTAAATGAGTTGGTTAATCAACTTTAACTCCTTTCGTAGTTCTTTCTTTGGGCAAATAAGAATTACTAGTGATTGACAGTGTCTTAGCATATTTTTGAACATTATTAGAAGATGATGTTCAAGACTATTAATACATAATGTAAATTTCTTTGAAATATTTTCTAATTCTTTAGTCCCATTTCACTTATATAGTCCTTTGGTTGATTCTGTCTTCTAAATTGAGGTTTGTATGAACTATTGAACTATTTATAAATTGTGGTTTGTGTCCATGAGCTGTTTGTAATTTTTTCATATAATTTGAAATTGAATTTCTGTCATTGCCTAAGTGGAAAATTTTCAAGTCGGTTTATGTAGGTGCAGTCTTTTACCCATTAGATTTCATTTCTTAGTCACAACAACATAAATAATATTGCAGTAATTGTCTTTTAATTTGCCCTTAACACCACTCTGATACCAAAAAAGTATATAAATTCTTAAAAAAGCAAAAAGATTTAATGAAGACTCTCCTTAAAGTCAGTGTCTTAAAATAGTTGCAATTCCCCTCTCTCCCTGCCCTTCCAGAAACATTTGTGGTTTACTAGAAAGAGTCAGAACTTGGGGATCAGACCATCTGGCTTAGAACCATGGCTTGATTTATTACAAGCTATGTTATCTTAGACTTATTTTTAGCTGCCTTCTTCAGACTCATTTTCCCAAGTTTGTTGAAACAGATAAAAATGCTAAATGCTAACTCCAGCACATAGAAAATATTTGGACCATCTCAAAAAATGTTTATTCAGTCTGAATCTACACTTCTTAGGTTGATAAAACATTGTTATTATCTCTATATTTTATTGGATTTACTTTTCTACTGCTGACATACACTACAGTGGATGGCTATTGAGATCAATTAGTGCAATGGTGACCAAACTGGAAGTAACTCAGATATAGTACAAATACTGCCAAAATTCCTGGCAATTCCATCAGGTTTGTTAGTTGCTGTGTCCACCTATCTTCAATGTCCTATGGCTATTTTAGTTTATTTTACTTTATTGAATAAAATAAGTAATAGGCACTATAGTTCTACCTGTGCTTTGTCATAGAGATGCTTGTGACATTGACCCTGACCTGAAGGAGTTAGCAATCCAGTAGGAAATTCCCACTATGGCCTATATGTGCTTTTCTCCCCCATTAATTTTCTCTGTAGGTTCATGAGTACTTTTCTCTATAGAATTATGGGTAGCACATGATTCTTTTCTAATTTACAACAGAGACTTTAACCCTGAGTGGGATGAGCCTGAGATCTATGTATTTATAAAGCCTGCTGCCTCTGCAATGATTCTGGAACCACTGATTTTATACAAGCAATGCCATTCTTAAATATTTTAAGCATTTAAACAATTAAAAAAAATTAGAACATTTAAAATTTTCCATTAGAACGCGATTTTTATAAACTTATTTAGTTCCATTTAATAACCTGCAGTTATTGTATAAAGTGATCATCTTTTAAAACCCTGAATCATGCTTTTCTATACATTTGTAAGAAAATGATCCAGTATTAAAATGGGACATCCTATAAGTGGCTAAACTAATTTTTCTCTGTAGACTGAACAAACATATATTGACTTTTAATGTACTGTTTAAAAGAATGAGAAATCTTTTAGAATATTTTGCTCGTTTCATTTTAACATGTTCAAAGTCATCTGGTTATAGACTTTAACTTTCTTTTTTGGTTATTACTTAATAGTTATACTAGGAATATTGTATATTCTATATGGAAAACATTAGCTAATCTTCAAAGTAATTTTCTAAGCATAATGTGTTCTCATAATACAATGATAACACCTATTGTACACAGAAATCATCATTAAAGTTAAAATTATGAATAATTATGAATATCCAGCTGAATTCAATATGAAATAACAATCAAAGACAGAGCAATTTTAGAATCAATATGAAATTTCCATTTGAATTTTCCCTCTCAGACTCATAATCTGAATTGGTGATGGGTGGAATCTCTATCACTGGCCTATTATCTGATCAGATACTCAGCACAGTAATTTGGGAGGCTGAACTATCTATGATTATACATATATAAAGAACCCAAACAGTCCCTTACTTGTTTTGTTTTATTTTTTTAAATTAAATTAAATTTTAACTTCATCAGTCTTAGCACTGAAAACAGCTAGATCCATTGGATGTCCTGATACTTATAAACAACACAGAAAAAAAAAAGAGTTGGATTGGGCTATTTAATTGATGATCAAGTAATTGTGAGCAGGGGTGTATTTTACAAAAGGGAGATTCATAGAGGAGCCGGAAAGGGCACTAAAAAATAGAGAAGGAGCAAAATTTCAATATTGAGAATCCAGGACTACATATTTCAATAGATCTATGGGAGTTAAACACAAGAATCAAAATAGGGGGTTCCCAGCACACTGGATTAAAGTGCAGCACTATGAAGCTACGGTGGCCACTGCAGCAAGAGTTGTCTCCCCTGCCAGGGTGGTGACCCACATGGTGCAGCAGACCTCTCTTGGCTTACCCGCTGTTCCCTTTAACAGTGTATTTCAGTGCATCTGCCTTTTCTGCTCCCCACTCTGTCTGGTGAATCTTCTCGTACCCCTATCCCTAAACCTGTACCTAAAGCCTGTACTCCAGTTCTGTATGCATACATAAATAAATCTTTAAAAAAAGATTATAAGGAGAATTTTATCTATTTTTGTCTACTGGGCAAAGTAATTTTGAGAAGGTGGATTATTTAGGAGTACTTACGAGGACAAAATTGGTGACCAAAATGCCTGATTTTGAGTCATTCATATATGATTTAATAGCTTAGGATTCAACCAAGTTACTTGACTTTTTCCTCATCTTTAAAATGGGGATACCAATAGGTCCTACCTCATAGGATTGTTGTGAGGAAAAAATTAGCTTATTTATATTTATACAACTCCTTCTAGTACAAAAAATGCTATATAAGATTAATCTGTTATTATTTACTGAGGTGTAATGAGTTAGGGCAGGCATTTCTTCTATTTATACTAGCAAAGTTATAAGTACACCCTAGAAATGAATAAGGTTTTTGTAAAGGTAACTGTCCTAAGACTTAGTTGTATCTGGGCAGTTCCTCATACTTCAGGTTTTCAGGTGACTTCCTCTTAGGTAGCATCTTTCCTACTTGGCCTGTATACATATTGCACCCTAAGGAGTCGCAGGTCTGATGTGTGGAAATATCTGAGTGCATTTCTCAGCTTTTTATGGATGTTCTAAATATTGTATCTGGAATGTTTGGGAAGGCTATAGTTTGCATAATCTTTGCACTTGCACTCAGAAGTAGGAGGCCATAAGCTCTTTTGAGAGAGGGACTAGTAGGTAAACATAAGAGCATATCTTGGCCCTCCTGGTGGCGCAGCAGGTTAAAGCACAGCACTGAGAATCTAAAGCCGCTTCCCCATGAGTTCGATTCCCGCCTGCCCGGGAGGTGACCACATGGCGTGGCAGACCTTTCCTGACCCACCCGCTGCTCCCCTCAGCAGTGTACTTCGTCGATCTGCCTGTTCTGCTCCCCACTCTGTCTCTGGTGAAGCCTCTCGCTGCCCCTGAGCCTCTGGCCTGTACCCCAGTTCTGTATGAACAAATAAATAAACTTAAAAAAAAAAAAAAGAGTGTATCTTGAATGTCAGGCTAGATGTTAACTTTCTGAGTAATTCCAGGCGTATCACTTTGTCAAGATCTGTTTTTACATCTAAAGGATGCCAAAGTTCATTTTACTGACCTCTGGTTTTCTGATTGCCTAACTATGCTTTTAAACATATACTTCTAAGCCTTATATGGTGTTAAAATTCAAAGTTCCGTAGAATACTGTTCTTTGAGAAATCCCCCTATATATTCTGAATCGGGGGCAGGGAAGATAACTTTCCTCTAGATTCCAGATTTCATTGAATTAGGAATCAGAAAACCAGATTCAAATCCAGTCAAACGCTCTATGACTGGATCAAATTTCTTTACCTCCTGGAAGCTTAGTATATCATCTTTGAAATGATAATAACAATGTCACAATTAGGATGAAGATTAAATTAGACAGCGCATATGCATAAAACTTTTTTAAGACAATGCCTTATTAATAAATAAGGTTTATTTTTCTTAAAATTTCCTTGTTCATTTTCTCAATCTGATGGAGTTTCTAGAAAGAACCAATCCTACAATCCTGGTGGCGATATTGAGACAAATAATTTCACTGTTTTTGGCCCCAAAGAATTCCATGTCTCTGAAAGACTAGAAATTACCATTTTTACGTCTGAATTATGGAGATTGACCAACTGACCAATTTTCATTCATAGAGAAATGCAATGTAAAGGCAGTCTGTCTATACTGAAGGAGAAATGTTTCAAGATACCTTCATTTCCGGACCCCAAGAGGATGGGCTAATAAAGCATAATGGATTGAAGGGCCAGCTGTGAGGCTGGGAGATTGGATGGCAGAGTTCCATTGATTGTTCTTGCTTTGTTGGGATTTGCAACATGAATAGACCTCAGTTGATCCAGGACTAGACTTTTTACAGTTAGAAAGTGGGGAAACTGAAGGAGAGGTGAGTGTACCCAGAATAGACAAGTGAGTTTGATCTTAACTTAGGGAGTTCTTGGGTATCCTGTTATGTGTGTATACTAGATGTTTTTGACATTTAAAGGACAGTTGCATACATTTTAAGGAAATTCTCACACATTTGGTGAAAAAAAAAAAACCCACAAAGGTCAACGAAAGTAGTCTGCACCTCAGTCCATGAGCTGCACTTCCTGTGTTGTGGTCCATAAGTGATTCCTAAGAGTACAATTGCTGCATTTATTAAACTTTTTATTTACTGAGGAGTGGACAGTAGCATATGGGAGCAATGACAATAGCTGACTGATGAGAAAACAAAGAAATTCCAGTATTTTGCTGTTTTGAAAAAAGTCATTCAGAATTTAGTCATATTGGTTCAGCTGTTGTAACCAAAGACTGATAAGATAATAGAGTTCTTTGTGGTGGTTTTGTACTGAAATCCTTTATCTTTATGATGCACTGGAACCCTTTAGAGTAAAAAGCTTTTAAAACTGTTGTTGGATTCAGAACCCAAATTAGCTGTTCATACACTGGGACAGGGGTTCCTTTCTCAGGCAGTTACCACAAAGTAACTTTTATTAGAGGACCTTCTAATAGATTGGTTCTTCATCTTACTCTATTTACATTTTGTTGCCTTTTTGCTGTCCTATTTTGTGACATTTAAAAGAATGCTATATCAAAAAAGGTAAGTGGTTAAGTGATGGACTGAGCTTGTAAAGTGGGGACATCATGGCCGATCTGATGTATAAGAAAGCTGCAGGGCGAGATGCAGCAGTATAACTAGGTTACCTGTGGGCAGAAAAGATCAAATGCAGCTTTCTCTTATGACTAGCATTGTATTTTTGGCTTTCTTCTCAGACAATGTCTATTAAAAAAAAATTAGAACTGACTAGGGAATTGGTTCTTATGAGTTTTTCAACTTAATTTAAAATCCTTCTGGATGGTTGGCTGAGTTCCTTGATTGATACTGCCTTGGAGTTACTATTAAGTGCTTTAATCTTCCCAGTACTGTTGTGAAAAGCGTATCTCCACCAGAGAACTCTCCTCCAGTGTCACAGCCACCCTCCCTGTCGCTCCAAACACAGTTTCAGTACATCAGGCTTCTTGTCATTTCATTGTTAAATTTATTAAGTTTATTAACGTAATATATAATTCAATAAAAGAGAAATGTTAGGTAACACTTTTTGATTCTTTTAAATTCCCTAGGATACATTTTTAGATAATGCCATTTGTTGATACTAGTTTTATATGACTTGGTAAATATACATTGTGTTTAAACTCCATGACTTTCATAAAAATGAAGAGATAAAAGCGTGCAGACAAATTCATAATTTTTTAAAAAGATTTATTTATTTATTCATATGGAACTGGGGTACGGGCCAGAGATGTGGAGGGTGAGAGGATTCACCAGAGACAGAGCGGGGAGCAGAACAGGCAGCTCTAGGAAGTACACTGCTGAGGGGAGCAGCGAGTCAGAACCCAAATTAGCTGCCAGGAGAGGTCTGCCACGCCATGTGGATCTCCTCTGGGCAGGCGGGGATCAAACTCATGCGGGAGCGGCTTAAGCTTCTTAGTGCTGTGCTTTAACCCACTGCGCCCCCAGGGAGAGCCCAAATTCATAAAATTTAACTTAGCTACTCTCTCTTTTTTCCCCTCTCCCCCCTCTTACCCTTCCTTGTACCCTCTATTTTTTTTTTCTCTCTCTGCTGAAGTGCTTGTTTCTGGGTTTTCTCATTAGAAAAAGTTAGTTATCACCACATAACAGTGACCCACTTTTGGTTACAGCTGTAAAGAGAGTTACCTGTTTAAAATTTCATGTTGTAAATGGCCTAGATGTGGGGATATTGTAAAAGAGGTGGAGTAAATACCTATTTGGTGAGGAGTTCTGTAAAGTGCCTGCCTTGCCCCGATTTAGTGACTTCCCGATGCCCAGTCTTATTTCTAGCAACATTGATTGTAATTACATATATTTCATATGGCAGAACTAACTAGCTGATTGTGGTGTCACTTTTATGAGCTCATGTAAAAAAAGACTTTTAAATGACTCTTAAACTTGCTTGTATTTATTTTTCATTTATATTAAGAAAAGACTTCTAATACTGGATTTTACCCAAATGCCTCAAATTTAAATTTTCTCTGTTGGCTTTGGGCCTAGGGACAGATAGTTATAGATTATAAAGTTTAAAAAATAGTCTATTTTTGTTAATTGTTTTTAAGTTTTTCAGATTATGGCCAAAAGAGGCTAAGAGGGCTGATTCTGAAACTGCTATAGTGAAAGATGGTATTTGAAAACTTTTGATGAGGGAAATTGCTTGCTGTATTTACATTTTGAAAAGTGTTTCCTTATTTACGCACTATTGACTTCCTATTGAGACTCAAAATTTTAAGTACAACTGGTAAAGAATTCAATGGATCAAACTCAGTAAATCTGAAGTCACTGGAATAAAGGCCCCTAAGAAAAAAATGTGTCAATTTTAAAGGTCTTTCCTAACTGAAGACCATTTTGTGATAGAGCCAAAGGTTAATAAAATCAGTAGTGAATGTAGCAATTTTACAGATAAGCTATTCACAACAAGTGTAGTTACTTGAATAAAAAGCTAATTCAGTTCTAAAATGCCACATGCAGTAGCAGTGAATAGCTGCTTTTAGGTGCTTTCTGGAGGAGGATAAAATACAGAATCACGGCACTCTTCTCTTCCAGCGTCCCTGGCTGCCTGTAAATTGCTGTGAATGGGGCTGTGGGCTGACAGGCTCTATTAAGACAAACTGCCTTTCTCATCGGAGAGATAAAATAAATCAGGTGTTTAGTCAAATTAAAATACTTCAGCTGGAGCAGGCCCTGGGGAGCACTGATCCACCTGACTAATCTGAGAGAAACTCAAGACAGATGTGGTTTGGGGATAAAGACGACCCCATGAAAAAAAAAAAAAAAACAAAAAACTGCTGTTTGGAGTTGGAGAATAGAGTTTACAGTGGAAGGTGTTAGATGCACACTGTGTATGATATGCGATAAAAACAGACACATTGATGTAGAGAAGCCATGTACAGAAGCTGTTTTTGCTGGTTCCTTTTTTTGTGGTTTGTGAAACTACCTCTGTTTCTGTGTGGGAGAAACTATTTTCTGGCAAGAGAATCATTTTAGAGAATCACTTAGAGATAGCCTGAAGAATGTGAAACCGAGGATATTTGTTTGGCAGCTACTGATGACCTCTGCTGGCCTGGACAGCTCCTCAGGATCTGATCTACTTTTTCTCCAACTTGATTTGATCAATTCTCAAAACATAACTTAAGACAGAATTTTCTATACGGAGTTAAATAACCTCAAAAGGGCAAATTGTATGGTATTTTGCCTTCTTTAACATAGCCTGACGGTATTTAGGCTGCCCCACTATGTCCCATAAATTTTCAACAACTCTGGCAGTTGTAGTTCCTTTGCCAGTACAACAGTTCCTGTTCAATTAAACTCGTATTATTGGAGATGAAATAACTCGTGTTCAGACGTTGTTTGGTCAGTATGATTCAGACCTGGTGTTGTTGTTGTTGTTGTTGTTTCTTTTAGATCATCATAAACATTTGCTGTTAATTATAACAGAAGAACCCAGCACCATCAGTTTTAAATATCTGGGTTTAAACAACATTATGCATGAGCAAATACACCACCCCATGCCCACCCCCATATACAAACTAAACATTTCAAAAACATAAACTGGAGCTTCTCAGCACTATGAAGCTTTCGCCAGCCACTGCAGGGGAGTTGGATCCCCAGCCAGGGAGGTGAACATAGAGCAGCAGACTTCTCTTGTTTCACCCTCTGCTCCCCTCAGCAGTGTATCTCAGTCTGTCTGCCTGTTCTTCTGTCCACTTGTCTATGGTGAATCCTCTCACCCCTTGCACTGCTGGACTACACCCCAGCTATTTTGTGCATAAATAAATAAATCTTTAAAAAACCCATAAACTATTGTATGTTCTAAGTTAATTGAACTCTCCTTAATTTGACCTCCAAGACTAATGCCATATTACTAATAGAAAATAGGTGTATATATTATATATGTGTAGTTTTCTATTCAGGACACTAATTTCTCAAGGTTTCAATAGAAATTATATATATGTGCATGTATATTTATATGTATGTACATTTACATGTATATACATTAACTCATATGTATATACATATAATATACGCACACATGCATATAAACATGCATATAAATTATTTATATTTGTATGTAAATATATAGCATATAAATTTCCCATTAAGGGAACTTTAGATTTGCTATACTATTATACTTCATTCCAGCCACATTTGTTTTCCCCATATATGTCTACTCAAAATATATATGTGCTCTTCGAATTTAAGGAAAATACAGAAACGGCCTTCTTATGAGTGTCTATATCCTCAGTTTAAAAATACTCGGCTCTGACTTGTTTTATTCTTTAGTCCAGTGAAATACTTACTTAAATGTCAATTATATTTTACAATTAAACAAATTGAATGTCATGCTGATTTTTAAAAAAGATTCAGTTAAATGGCATTCTGTAATTCAGATATACTTACCCATATCTATTAGCGTTGGAGCCACAAATGTATTTGTAGACTTCTTGGCTTCATTTTGAACAGAAGAGGCTAAGGAGACATTTGTATCCTCAGCTTCTCTCTTACCTATTTAAAGGTTTTACATATTGAAGATAGCTGAAAGACATTGTTTAACCTGAGAGAAGAGAATATTTTCCAGTCTTTACTTAGTAAATCTAAATTTTAGAACCAATTCTTGTATGATTCTTAACCCAAAATTTCTTGATTATTTTTCTTTTTTATAGAAGCATAATGATACCGTAGTAACTTTCCTAGTATCCAATAAACTTTTTATTAACTTACATTATATCCATATATAGATAGGTATAACAAGAAAATTGTACAAAATACATGTAGCTAAAGGTGCACACATTCTCTTTATTTATTCTTATAATATTCAAACTATTTTCTGTTGTTGCAGCCAGAATGATAACAGCATCAGTTGATGAAAATACTTTAGTGATTTTGAAATATTCTTAGAATAAATATGAAGTTCACTAAGCATGGTTTGTGCATCTGGAAAGAACTAAATATGACTTTTTTCTGCCTCTGACCTCCACTGATATTTTGCTTCCATTAATTTCCTTGCTTAAGTTTTAGTACCTTCTTATATCTTTTGGAAAACACTGAAATACTCCTACTCCTCCCCTCTACAGGCCTTTGAGGAGGTACCCTAAACTTGACCTCCCAAACTTGATTAAACTTCCACCTATCTACCTTTAACAATGCATAAGATGAGCAGATAAATTGCGTAGTTCTTGTTTTGTTCTCATATATGTGCATTATTACATACATATTGAGCTTGTCATGATTTTGAAGAGATTTTATGATATACTCTGGAAACCTACTTTCATATTTTAATATATTAGCTCGAGAAGTTCTTTTTTTACCAAAATGAAAATACCATTACTGAAATTAAAAATAAATTGTTAAGAAAATAATTGATTCCAGTGGTCAGACAGTTTCCTTTATACAGTACAGTGTTCTCATCAATGGCATGCATTTGCTAATACCTCACTAATTTCTTTTCTTTTATTTTTGATTTTAGGTTATCTTTTAGCTTACTGAAATTTTAAGGGGCATAGAGGTACTGCTAGTTTATTCATTTAGAACTTGATTTGACATTGAGAATTCCTAGAGTGCTAGCTTTTCTGCTGATAGTAGTTTTTCCTGATGGGAATCACATACTAGAAAGTGCTAGACATAATCTCTGATGGTTCTCTTTTCCATGGGCCATGCAGAAAGTAGGGCTACTCTTAATTTAAATGTTTTAGTTTTTCAGGTTGTCCCTAGCACATTCTTAGTAGGAGTGGTGATGGTAGGTGGGAGGGTGGGGGTTCATTAGGAGATTTGAGCCTCCTCTTCCACATGCACAAAAATTGGCAATCTTCGTCCCCTTTGACAGCTGGTGGCATCTTTCTGAAAAGCTTTCAAATCATAGATCATTTCTTCATAATGAAACCTGTGTAGTTCAGATACAGTGGGTTGAAACTCTTATCTTATGCTGCAGTAAAATGCTCTAATTTAGATTCACAAAAGGATTCTGTACCCTTTACTTATGAGAGCTGTGCAATTTACCCATAAAAAGACTGTTCAGTACCATTAGTGCATACCGTAAGTGTTCAGCAACATCATATTCATTAAACACCACATCCTTATGCATAACCTTTTCAACCTCAAATGTGTTTTTTCCCTTTGAAGAATGACAAATGACAAAGGGGTGAGGGAGTCCTCTAAGCAACATGGTTGCCTTTAAGGATGAACTTGGAACTTTAGCTTGATCCCCTCATAGGAAAAATAACAGCTTCAATCCTTTCTTACCTGAGGCAACACAGCTTTATTTTCATTTTAGAATTTGTTCCATGGCCAAGAGAGTGACCCCTCACTTCTGAACTTTAGACACAGATTTTTGAACAAGAAAAATTGTATTAGGGCAGTGATCAGAAAATTCCTTAAATAACATTTATTAAGCACCTACTCTTATATTCTGTGTTAGTCACTAAGTGTAGAAATGGCTATAGAATATTAACACAGTACACAGGTTCTAATCTTTGCTATTAAATATTTCCTAGCTTGACCAGGTAGATGTGGCTTGGGGCAGAAAAGGAATGTGGTGAAAGACAGAATGAAATAGGTTGCTCTGGTTTTTATTGTTGATTTTTCAAAGAGTAAAAGGAAAGAGTGAGTGAGAATTTCATTGATAACAATATTTTTTTCTTGGCAGGGGCAATGACTAAGCCTAACATGTATCCCACTGCTATAATTACTGTGGTGTTCCCAGACTCACAATGACCTTCAATTATTATCCTACATCTTTAAGTATCTTAGGGTGGTCACTTTCTAAATCTTCACCCACCCCAACCTTTCCCCAATTCATTTAGACTTTTCACAAACTTGTGAGATATCTTCTTGCTTTCATTTTAGGTACACCTGAGAGTCTGGCAGAAAAAGAACGACAGCTCTCCACCATGATTACCCAGCTGATCAGTTTACGGGAGCAGCTTTTGGCAGCGCACGATGAACAGAAAAAACTGGCAGCCTCACAAATTGAGAAACAACGGCAGCAAATGGACCTTGCTCGCCAACAGCAAGAACAGGTGAGCTCTGCAAAAGGAGCTGACTAACTGGAAATGTGGAATGTGCCAAGCTCAGAGAGTAATCACACTGATTGGTTTATTTGTCATAAGCACTCCTAAAAATCAAAGAAGAAGAAGAAAAGAAGGAGGAAGCCTTCTGAAAATCCAGGGTCTTCAAGAATGCCGAGGGCTTATGTGGAAGACAGAGAAAGGCATCATAGCAGCTGAGCATAACTGAAGTGATTACATTGTTTCAGGACATTTGGATTTGATTAGTCACTCAGGGATTCTTATTCACATAGACATCACATGTATTTCCAACATACCTTAACCATGAGTAAGTCTTTTTTCTCTGAGCCTCCTGCTTCTCGTCCAGAAGAAGAGGTCTTGGTCTAGAAAACTTTGAAGACCTTTCAACATACTGACCTAACCTTCACTTTAAAACTAGGGTAATTGTATATATCAATTTCCCCAGAATTGCCCCAGGTAATATCTGTTTTTTAGGGAAATTATTAAGAACAACCCGCCTTCGACTTGTAAGAGTTGTGCTAGTTTGAGTGAGAAATTATAGATTAATTAATAGCTTAGGATAATTATTGAAAACAAATGAGCACAGGATGCCTATAAGAATTTTACTTCACTGATTTAGAAGTGACAAGAAAGAAAAAAAAACAGGAAAGTTTAAATATATAACTTTGAAAAGATTAATCACTTTCCCAAATGTTTTTCCTGTCTCATAAGAGCACATTAATCTAGCAACAATGTTCCTATAGAGTCGTCCCTGATGCTTTAGATCAGACAGAGCCAAATTAATGTGCAGTTTTTAGGAATCTGACATTATTACTGGAATTATCTTTTCAGTTAAATGTATTTTATAGGGGTATATAGAGCAATATATGCTCTGTTGATTTTAATGAGTTGTGACGTCTGGTATTTTATATGCTTGAATATTTGCCCACATGTAGGAATATGGACTCAGCCCCTAATGGAAAATAACATAAAGGAACACTGTAAAAAATCAGAAGTTAGAATGTCATTTAGCCATCCAGAGATGACACAGTAATTAACTATTGACACTTGTGAATAAGCTAGCACAAATTAATCTTGACACATTTGCAGACGAGTGATATCTTACAGTGAACACTTTGTAATTATATTTCAAAATGAAAATTAAATGACACTTAAAACTAGGTTGTCATGCTCAATGAAGCGAGCATGTAGCTCAACCGATTGGCAAATAAAATTCAGAATTTGAGCCACATGGTGCTTATGTACCATACTTCACAGTGTCAAACCCATGCGTCTAGAGTGGATGATAGTAATTGCACTGTGGTGTTTTGGAGGCATTTCTATGTGGCACTTTATCATTTGGGGGACCATCAATATTAGCTGCCTAGTGGTATTTCACTGGTTTGCTAGGAGGAAATAAATATTCAGAGGACCCAGCATCTATACCTAGAGCTGCAGAGTGAGCTGTCCATTTCTGATTTGAATGGTGACAAGCAGAGTGGGTCTTTCCAACCTGATTAAATACTCCTTCCATTTTGCTTATAAAGCATTGGGCAGGGGTGATCTCATTTCTCAAGCAGTAGCCTATGTTTGGGGCAGCTTTGTCATGACTTCCGGTAGGAGCTAGTCATCACCAGAAGCCATAAAGTAATATTTGGGAACACACTGCTATTTTGTCATCTTCTGCTGAATGAAATGTGATGTGAGTGCTCCCCTCTACTCCAAGCATAGGCATCACAAAGATTCTGGAATTATACATCTGGAGTCAGATGCATACTCATTTCCACTTCCATTGCCTATTCTGAAGTACTGGCTTTTGAAAAATAGAGGAAATAGGGAGAAAAACCCATAACTCTTGACCACAGGGTTCCATTAAACTAACTCCTTCCCACTGAACACTTTTCTCTCTGGCTTCCTAAGTTTCTAGAAAATGTGTTCTTCTCCTGGGCTTCAAGCTTTAACAGTTCATTTTTCCAGGCAATAAGTAAGTAGCCCAAAGCTTAACTCTTGCTTTGTAGTAAACACTATTCTAAAGAAGGTGTTTGCTCTCCTGAGGGGCAGATTCAATCCCCAGTAGTCCTTGCATGAAGTGGTTCATATTCCTTATTGTAGACTAGATGGTATGTGAAGATGTCAAATTTGATTGCTAAATGAAGCAAAGAAATATAAAACTTGGATGTAGATCCTGTAAATCAATATGTTCCCCAAAGGATAAATGAATAACTATTAAATTTTGTTTAAAAAATGCTTTGTACATGATATATGACAACAATGAAAAAAGTTAGATATTTTACATTTTGCTGTGTGGGTTTTTTTTTTTTTTTTTTGGCATTTCTTTGACAATATTTGTGTTGTCAGTTCTGAAGATATTTACATCAAAAAATGTTTCACCAAAGTAGAGCAACCATACTAAATGCAACAGAAAGTTCTTTCCTGTTTTTGCTTACAGATTTTACTTTTTATATCCAGATTAGTTTCTTGAAAAATTATGCTAGCCAGTTATTCTGTTTTTATTCCCCAAGGTTTAATTTTAAAAGTTCCATTCACCCAAGATGACCAGTACAGATATAGATGAACAGTTGCATCAATAGATAAAGCTTTCACTTTCAGATAAAGTTTTTAGGGTAACTGGAGAGTTGGCACCTATTTAAACCATTCCTTTTCTCCAATTCTGCCTCTCTCATTTTATGGGGACTCATACACAGACATGCAGTAAAGTATTCTTGTAATACCAAGAGAGATACCTGAGATAATCACCAAAGGTGTAAGCATTTCATTTAACTTAATGAAACTTTATTTCTGATAGATTGCAAGACAACAGCAGCAACTTCTGCAACAGCAGCACAAAATTAATCTCCTGCAGCAACAGATCCAGGTCAGTGTATTTATTACTCTCGTCTGATTATACGTAAATACTTTCCTCCTTGAAAATGGAATTTAAAATGCTGCAAATGCACCCCTGTCTTATAAACAGCACTAATCCTTGTTATTCAAGGATGTTACATACAATTGTATAAGTGGATTTAGGAAATATTGACAAGATAGTGCTCTCAGATTTCTTTTCTTATGTGATACGTAAGCAGAATAAACCGTATATTTTATTTCCTTCTGTCATACGCCTGACATAACTTAGTGGAAACTTAATGGTTTCCAAGGTAGCACACATATGGCTATTTTTATTGTCACTAGCCACTTTCTGTTTTGTATTTTACCATCTAACAGTATCATGAGGAGAAGTCTCTATTTATTTACTTTGTGGAGCTAGCTGATTGGGCTAGCTATGTGAAGAATCTTTTGACTTGGTAAAAGACTGATACAATTAGTTTGTCCTTTAACAAATTTTTACTGCATTTCTGCTGAGTGCTGAGGGGACTGTAAAGATTAATGAATAACTGTCTTCAAGGAGAGGATAGTATAGAAAGGAAAACTTTTCCTCAATAATTATAACACGGTTTAGAAATACCCCTTTCTTTTGTGGCAACATAATACATAGATCATAATTACAATGGTCTAGAAAGGAATTCTGCTTTCTGATTCCATCTAGATACTTGACAGTTTATTAAACTCACAACAATTTGAGATGAGTAGGAGAAGTGGTCTTCAGTTTTTATATAGTTCCTGTTTTTGAATAGGAATATAGAAGAGTCTCAGAAGCCAGAGGAATACTGATCCCAGAGTTGTTTATGTTTCCCTACTATAGACTCTGGATTCTCTTGGTTGCTGTGGATATTTTTTAACTTCCGGCATCTGAGATTCAGCATAGTAGGGGCAGTACAGTCTGAATTTTATTGTTGCTTTCATTGAGGTTAATAATATATCTTCCTATATTTTTAAAAACTCATTCACGTGAAGTTGTAACATACTCTTATCTTCTACCTCATTGATGAAAACCAATGATTTTAACTTAGATCCTTGCTTCATTTTGTTAATTATGCTTAGTGTTTCAGTAGTAGTCAGTGCATTTAAAATATCAAGTTGGTGCCTGAACTTGATATTTTATCCAGCGACCTTCACTAGGAGGTTTTAACCAGTGTTAGTGTTTTGTTTTCTTTTGGGCTTTTAGTTCTGATTCTATAGTATATACTCAAGTCTATATATTTCAGTATAAAGAGTTCAAATGAGAAGACTTGGAATGTCTCTGGATTTTTGACAGGCACTCTTTACTGTTAAATCTTGGAATAATTTCTCATTCTCTTATCTCTTTTGAGTCATTTGAAATCCTTAATTAAGTAACTATCCACATGTTCCTTTGCTCTGCCCTTATTAGAATTTTCAGTGTGTCTCCTACTGCTAAAGTCACAATTTTTAGCTTGTGACTTACTACATTTTTTTCTTCAGATTGGTCTCTAAAAACTCTAGTTGTTAAATAATCTAATCCCTTCTGTTTCTCTGACTTGTAAATCAAGAATGAAGAAGTTTCTTAAGGCATTTTCATATCAGTTACTTTTTAATGTTTTTATTACTGTATTACTCACTACTGTATTTATATTGAATATATTTCACTTCTTAGCCTAATGTTATTTGTACTGACTGTTGATGTTTGTCTGTGTATCTTGGATGAACAGCAACCAAATTAGTTCACAGTATTATTATAAAATATTATTAGTATCTATTGATAATATAATTTTATAGTCATAATTTCACTATAAGAAATTGATGTCTTTTTCAGGAAACTATAGAACATGCTTTTAAAATATTTTATTAATTTTGAGAAAGTAGGAAAATTGTTTTGTAAGTTTTCTAATAGAATTTTAATTTCTTTAAAAATTATGGATAATTCTCACTCTTTAGATTTTTTTAAATGGAAGTTAATCAACATTTGATCTCAGCAGTATAAATGATTAAAGATCACAGTGAAACTTAGTGTCAGACTTTCATTCACTTTAGAAAGATGAGATTCTTTGTAATAAGAACTTATATTTCAAAAAATAAAAGAAAGCAATAACCTGTATTTACAGTTCTTTTCTGAACTACTGCTGAACTACTGCTTTATTACATATCTTGTCAGTATTTATCTTATCAGGATGAGACCATTCAAAGAATTTTTCAAAGCTGAAAAACACTCCTTACACAATACATATTTATCTTTGTTACTTATTTGATATTCAGACTTCTAGTTTTGGTAGGGGAGTGACTTAACTGTATTTTCAAATATGGCTTTTGACAAGCCAAAAACATAACAAAACTTATGACAGTGATTATTGTTGGGCTAATTTTAATATAGCTTTGAGCAAAATATAAAATTTCAGATTGCTTCACATAGATTTTTGTCATTAAAGATTCATTCTTCCTTTTGAAAACAAAATAGAACAAAGTGTCAAATAGGACAATGCATATAGAATCAGTGTCTCTTCTGAAAGCAAGTGAATACACAAACAATTTGAGAAAATTTGACATTTTTTCATCATTTTCAATCTTGAACTTTTTCTTTTTTTAAACTTTGAGTCCTAGAACCTATTAGCTAACATAGTCAGCAAAATGAAGCCATGGAAACTGGCTAAAGGATCACAAATATCGGGTTATAGTCAAGATTGTTCTTTACTTCTAGTTCAGAATGCTTTTGAGCTAGTACCTTTGTTTTGTAATTTCAAGCTGTAATAGAAAGGAAAGAGCATACATTCTTGCAATAACCACACTCAAACAATTCTGGGCCTGTTATTGTGGAAGCTAATGAAAACCTGAATGGCTTGCACAAATTGCAAAGTAGGATTTTTGTTAGAGTTAAGAAAAGGCAACTTAAGAGAGTATTGTGGAATCTCTGTGCTTATTTGTAATCTTTCTTAATTTTTATATGCAGTTAATATCTATTCATATATTATTCTTCTTTAAATACTTTTTTAAACATGACCTTGCATTGCTAAAACCTAGCTAAACTTTTAGAGATACTTTTTAATATGTGTTATATTGAAAAAGTAAAACGGAATGATTTTGTGAACTGTTTTTATATTTCCAGTCACTTTTTGCCAGTTAAAAAATAGTTAGGCCCTCCCTGGTGGCGCAGCGGGTTAAAGCACAGCACTGAGAATCTGAAGCCACTTCCGCATGAGTTCGATTCCCGCCTGCCCTGGAGGTGACCACATGGTGTGGCAGACCTCTCCTGACCTGCCCGCTGCTCCCCTCAGCAGTGTACTTCCTCGATCTGCCTGTTCTGTTCCCCACTCTGTCTCTGGTGAAGCCTCTCACCGCCTCTGAGCCTCTGGCCTGTACCCCAGTTCTGTATGCACAAATAAATAAATCTTTAAAAAAAAAAAATAGTTAATAGGCCCTCCCTGGTGGTGCAGTGGGTTAAAGCACAGCATTGAGAATCTAAAGCCGCTTCTGCATGAGTTCGATTCCCGCCTGCCCTGGAGGTGACCACATGGTGTGGCAGACCTCTCCTGACCTGCCCGCTGCTCCCCTCAGCAGTGTACTTCCTCGATCTGCCTGTTCTGTTCCCCACTCTGTCTCTGGTGAAGCCTCTCACCGCCTCTGAGCCTCTGGCCTGTACCCCAGTTCTGTATGCACAAATAAATAAATCTTTAAAAAAAATAGTTAATAACTTTAAATGATTATTAAAGTACTTTAATATTAACAAAGCTTGTAGGCAGCTCTTTGTTCAGTGAAATCAAATCCCTCTGTGATTTGGGGAGAATGGTACTTTTCTAATTTGCTATATATTAAGTAATTCCTCCGATATGGAGCTCAGAAAAAGTTAGACATTTTTGGTAGTTCCAGGACTGAAATAATACAAGTTTTACCATTTTGGTTGAAACAAAATAAATACATCACAGGGTATGGATCTGTGCAGTTGGAAATATTGAATCTTTTACTATAATTATTACAAAGGAAAATATCTGCTTCATCCTACCCCCACTCGATAGTGTCATAGTTAATCTTTTGAAGCATTTTATTTATTTATTAATTATGTTAATGGGTAAACAAAATTCACTTTTGATACATCAGACATGTCAAAGCTTGCTTGTAGTATTCTGATCAACTATTCCACTGTATTTTTAAAAAGATTTATTTATGCATACAAGAACTGGGGTGCAGGTCAGAGGTGCAGGGGGTGAGAGGATTCACTGGGGACAAAGTGGGAAGCAAAGCAGAGGGTTCACTGAAATACACTGCTGAGGGGAGCAGGGGGTAAGACAGGAGAGGCCTGCTGCGCCGTATTTGGGTCAGCTCCTTGGCCGTGTATCAGCTGCTGTGGAGAGCTTCATAGCATTGCATTTCAACCTCTTGCACTATCAGGCCCCTATATATCTACTTTAAGCAACACAGAAAATTTGTTATAAATCCTGATTTCTCGAACTACTCATATATTTACTCACTTAATATTTGATCAGGTTATAGTTTTCCAGTCTAGAAAAGACATTCTTCATAGATATTCTTCATATAACATGCCTCCTTTTGTTTTGATAGCAAATCAAAAGGAATGCTTATAACCTTGGTATTTCGTTGCTAGAATTAATCTTAGCAAGTTACTTCAGCTCATTAAAATATGGCAATTGTACTTTTCCAGGCATTGAGTGGTTCTATCCAGTTATTCATGCCTCTTAAGACTCCAATTTTAGAATTATTCAATCAGCTTATATTGGGTGCTATATGGTAATGTCCTCACCTCACATCACTGGACAGATAACAATTTCCTAAAAATAAAAGACAATCCAAGTTTTTTTAGTATGGGAAAAACCACCCAAAAATAAAAACAGCTGATGGTGATTTTTTTGGCATTTAGCTTCTGGGACTGGGGCCCAGAATTAATGATTTACTTAATTCATTTAGATATACTTTCTTGTGTGTAATTAAGAAACTTGAAATTATTAGCTTTTTTTTTATCACCCTCATGATTGTTAAACTTTATGATTAATATACAATGTTCATTGTTTAATATCTATATTAAATGTACAAACTTAATCTGTGAAAGGCCTAAACTAAGTGCCATTGGTACTGAATTGCAGATATGCTTTCTTATTTGAAAATTTTCTCTTTCAAATGCTATAACACATGCTATTTATTTACTTTCCCCAGAGCCAGTGTTTGTCTCTTCACTGAAGTTTCACTCTGTTCTTAAGAGTAAATGAACACTTTTCATATTGTTTTCTCTTCCGATTGCAAGATATTCCTTTACATTATTTGTGTGATATATTCCTCAATGCCATTAAATGTGTGTAGAAGACAGTGTTACCACTATAAACAAGGAGATCATTGTTTTTAAATGTTAAGAAGAATCTCACTTTTTAAAAAGATAATTCTAGTTTTTTGTTTCCTTCAATATGATTAACTACAGGCATTTGAGGTATCTGCTGAGCAGAAAAAGGACTACCTTTTTAAGTGAAGTAGTTGTCTAAAGATCAGAAATAATTACTTTATACATTAGCCTCCATGGCCTGCATGACCTGGTTAATTAATTTTTTGCTAGGATAATAATAATAGATACATATATCTGAAGATACGCCTCATCATTAAGTATCTATTTGACCTCTAATTTTAAGAGTTGGACCTTGCATTTATTGTCTTTTGGAGATGGCGAGAGCAGTCAACAAAAAGACTGAGGAAAGGAAGAAGTCTTCCACTTTCACTAAGTTCCTCTGTCTTATGTTGTACATATCTCTTTGTTAATGGTATTTAGCATTGATAAACAAAAAGCAATTACAGTGCTCCTGTTTTGACTCCAGTGAATAGTTCTTTGTGTGTGTGTGTTATTGATCAAGAAGCAGATCTTCTTCCAACAGCCTCTGTACAGGACCAAATGAGCCCATTGAAAGTAATTTGATACTTCTGTTGGCACTGTGCATCTATCTGATATTCTTGCAGTGAAATAAGGATTATAAACAAAGCATAGAACTCTAGGATTAGCTCCTAGCTTCAGCAAACCCTTAAAATATCTTGTAATTCTATCTTCAATCATGAATTGGTTGGGAAAAGCAGATGACTCTCCTCTCAGTTTCTCTGCTGTATGCAGTTTTTAATTGCCCAAAGGCATGTTGTTGTGATCTTCTTTGGAAGTTTGAAACCAAGATAAAAATGCAAATCTAATTATTTCTTTTTATGTAAACTAATTAACATTTTAAGTAATGATAGATGCTTTATAGCCTGCTTCAATCATTTTAATATGAAGTTTCTGAATTATAAAGAATATAAAGAATAGGTAAAGCTAAACAACCAGGATTTTAATAGCTAAAACTATTCCCTTGTATAGTGTATTAGAAATTGTATTAATCACACTATACTATTTAAGTGGAGTGGATCTAGAAGAGGTGATACCTGACCAGATCTTATGAGCTACTGTATGAATTTCTCATCAGTTTGGTACTTGTGTTTTACATGTGATCATATAGCAAAGACCATATTTAATAGGCCATAAGCTGATGGTGAATTGTAATGTTTTTCAGGCACTAGCCTGCAGTTTTCTCAGTATGCCTCTAGCTTACCCTCCCTTTTCTACCTTCATCTATTTTATCTTATCTCTCAGACTCCACTCCCCATCTCTAACTAACTGGTGATACTAAAAACTTTGGAAAGCCAAGGTCTCGGCTTCTTTCTGGCATTAATAAGAGTGAGAGAGTATCTTACTTCTTCAGAGGGAGAGATACAGGGCAGGACAGAGATCCAGAGGGTGTAGCATATCACATTACACAACATCGAATCAGTTCCCCTGGAGAAAAGGCATCTCTTTCCTTTGGTGGCAGTAGTCTTTAGCTAAACTTGTAATAAATGAAACAAAAAATGTTACTTTTATGGTTATCCTTGTTTATGAATGATTTTAGTTTTTTATTTGAGGAAGAATTAGGAAATCACCTTTACAAAAAAGAAAAAAAGAATTTAAATGAGAACCTTAAGCAGGACATATTAGGATTCTTGGGTATGGCAAAAATTATGAAGGTAGTTCTTTCCTGATCAACTTTTAAAAAACACTGAAAAGATCACAAAGCTCAGTGGTTTCAAATGGCCCACCCTACCTCCATGTACACAGAATATTAAACCTGGAAATATCACCTGGAGTTCCTCACAGTTCTCATTCACTGGTTGGGGAACAGTGTGTAGCTATTCCTTATTCAACAATACCGTAATGCTTTATCATTAAACTATACTTAAAAATAACTCTGATGTTATATTTTGTTCTAGTTTCTTTGGAGTAATAGTGCCTTTTCTTTCTATGAAGTAAAGGTGATGATAGATGGTATCTGTTTTATTTCACTATTTTCTGGTAGGTTTACTTGGTAAAATAAAAAGTCTTCCAAATATATGCAAGTTGCCTCCACATTTTTCTTTGAAATCTCTTTTCAACTCTTAGTCTTATCCAAATTCTTACTTTACACCAGGAAATCAAGTCACAGATCATAAACCTGCCAAGTTTAAAATTTTAAATATTGTCAGAGCCAGAATGGAACTCTGTGTAGTCCCTCTTACTCTACTATTATTTTCCAACACTGGAGGTTTTGCCTTAATTTGTCCTTTTTTAGTACACTTTAGTCTTCATATATGTAAAATGTGGATAATAATAGCTAGCGTTTAAAATATGACTACATTCTCTTTTTGTTTAAATGGGGAAAAAAATAGCACTAGAATCAATTTCTACTCCAGCATTAGTATGTATCATTCTGTGGTTGTGGGCATATGCCCACGTGGAGAGAGATTAAAAAGAGCATAACTAATTTTTTTTTTTGGTAGCAAGTATGAAGTGTATTCATGACTCCATGACTCCTTTGATACTTACATGTAAACTTAATTATATTATTTTCAGGGATTTTGAAGTGTTATGTCTCTATATTGAGGATCAATTATCTTTAATAGTAATACTCTTTTTTATATCTACTGTCTCCCTCCTGTTAACAAGAAGTGATCAGTGAGTGAAAGCATTTGATGCCAATGGTTCTCAATCTTGATTGTATTTCATAATCACTTAAAAGCCTAAGAAAATACTAATAACTGGGTCTCACCCCAGAGATTCTGATTTAATTGGTCTGGTGTGAAGGGAACTGTTAAAAGCTCACTTGAAGATTCTTGAGGAATCTTCCAGATTGAGGAATACTGTTCTATACAATGTGTTGTAGATTAAATGGTTATATGTGAACTCAATCTACTTTTCTTTCTCTGTCTCTCTCTATCATTAGTGTATAACATCTTAAGTAGCTGAAGTATACTTTTGGTTTTTGTCATAGCTGTTTTACTTACGAGCTAGAATATAATGGATCATGGTTTAAACATTTTTAATACATTTAGTTTTCCTAATAACTTAATTTTTTATTTATATATGTGTATACTGGCAAGACAAAAATGTGTTGTTATCAGATTTGTGTCTTTGGGAGAGGGTGTTTAAAATAAACATTAAGCATAGTCTTTTTTATATAATAACTTGAAAAGTTTCAGAAAGGAAGTTCTCGGATGCCATTTGATTCTTACTTACTTGAACAAATGAATTTTGACCTGGGATATCAACTTGTTGCTTTTTTAAATGTTTTTTTTTTTTTTTAAATTTCTGTGAAATATGTATCTTGACATATCTGGAATATATCTGAATCCACTTTTATGACAAATTACAGATGTTATTAAAAGGTATAAAGAATAAGAAATGATGCTTCAGAGTATACATAATTTAGACATTTTGTAGAACCAGCATGGGGTATTAGAACCAAATGAACCAGAACTTGAATTCTTGTTCTACAACTTATCAGCTCTTTACTTTGTTTTGCTAATTACTACTTGTGAGACATGTTACTTAATGTCTCTGAGACTGTATTTCCTTATTCTTAAAAAATGAATAATGATAATTTCTTGTTTTTTTTGAGATTTTAGGGGTAAGCATGCAAAACTCCTAGTAAAAATGTAGTGCATTATGTCCATTACTATCACTCTATTGGCATTGCTCTTGTTCTTTCACCCTAAGTATATGACTCATTTCAGAGTCCCTATAGAGAAACATATATGTTTATATTTTGTTGTGTGTATAAGCCTGTTTATATCTATATACACATGCATATTTAGAACCCAAAAATTATTGATGTGACTATAGAATAGTCACTGTGGATGTGCTATAATCAATTATCACCATGATAATCTAGAGGAAAAGAAAAAGCAATAATTTCCTCTGGCTGCCAAATTAGAGCTATGTCAATTGTCAGTGTAAGGAGAGTAAGTTTTATCAGGCAGGCACTTAGAAATGGTCAGTTGAAAATTAGATCTGCTTAGAGAGTGTCTAAAAAGGGATATGGCATTTTATTTTTGAAAATAGGGTCAAATTCTTAGTTTTCACACTAAAATGGGCTTTTCTATTAGATCAATAGTCCTTGTGAAGTTAGAGTGATAGTAAATGAATCTTTCCAATTTTTAGTTTATTTTTTTAAAAACAGGAAGTTATGTGATGCAGCAGCACAAAATGCAAAAGTCCTTCTTGTTTAAAATAAAGTTGTTCCTATAAATCTTATGTATGCCATCTCCTGTAAGTCAAGCATTTGCCCAGCTTTTGTGAATTATGTCTACACTTAGAATTTAAGAAGTTAAACAGTATGCATACCAGACTTGAGAGATGGGAAATAAAAATTGATATACTGTGTGACACTTGATACAGCACAGGGAAATATCCTTCAAATTCTGAGGAGATGTACTGACATAACCATTTTTAATTCACATAAGGTAACTCCCACTCCAAGTTATTAATGTTAGAGTCCAGTATTTTTACTTGTTCAGAATAGAAGAAAATAAATGATGAAAAAGGTGTCATATCTCACTGTGAGACACCAAATTCATTTATCCCCCACCCAATCCATTAACAAACTGTTAAAATTGTAACATGAAAGAATGAAAGTTAAGAAATTCACAGATCAGAATAAAGGGTAAATGCTATTCTCAGTTAGGTCATAGCCAAGACTTTTGTTAAATATACACTTTGGTGGGAGATTTTTCTCTTCAGTCTACAGATGAATTTTCTACGGGAGAGGGATTAGTGCAGATGGAAAGAACTCTTACTAGACTGACTTGGCTGCTACTTAAACATGTTGATAAGATGGAAGCAACTCTTTTAAACACCTCTACAAAGCCAAGTTTATTTTGTACAGTAAGAGCATGGTTCATTACCCAGGGACACAAGTTTTCTTTCTTCCTTACACATTCTTTAGTTGCATTATACATAAGAAAAGCATTCAAAAAAAATCTTAGTTTCAATAGATTGTCTAATAACATCTGTCCCCTTTCAGAAGATGTGATGATGTCTGAATGAGTTCTGTAGATTAAAAAAAAAAAAAAGCAAACAACATTCCTTGTATATTATCATTAGATAAAAGAGGTAAGTCCTGCTTTGGTATTTTTAAAACTGAATGTGTCAGAAGTCACTTGTTTATGTACAGAGAATTACCTAAATATCTAAATTCGGAGCACTTTAGGATTCTCATGATTGAATGGTGCCTGAGGAAGCAGGCACAGATCTGAAACTTCAAGGAGAAGATCTCCAGCTGTGTTCAGGTATTTGTTTGTCCTAAAGGACCTTTTTTTCTTGTTGGTCCCTCCTTCCTCCTGACTTGCATTTTCTTAGAACCATAAATGTCACACTAGTTCCTAGATAAGCCGTTCAGTAGTTGGAGCCAGGGGTTTTGAAGCAGGAACAGCAAGTGGTAAAAGAATGCACTTGATAGCAGATGAAGTACATATGGAGTGACAGCTGTCACTTAGTAATGAGGAATGGAAGTTTGCAAATGGAAGAACTATTTCCCAAGACTTTCTGTCTATCCTATTCTGATTAATCCTTTGTAATACTTGGGCAGACTCAGGTTTCTACATTTATTGTTGAAGGCTAGATGGAGTGGATACACCATTACATAACCTGGTATTCTTTGTCTATAGAAAAACCAGGAGATTTGGAAGAAGGAAGATAGACATCATTATTAGGTGCTAGTCAGAGGTTAGTCTTGATAGATCAGATTGACCAGGTCAGAACCACAATGATAGAGCAAACAAGCACTCTACCATTGAAGGAGTCCAGCTTGTGACTGGAATATCTATAATGCAAGGGCAAAGAAAAGTGAAGTTGGACTTGGCATCCATACAACAGCTATATTTCTATTTAAAAGAGTGTTTAATTTCATTCTACTGTAGATTTCTACAGGGCTCTTTCAGGGACTCTATTTTAGAATGGATGTATAACCTTGGGATTCCTTGGATCCCTTGTGGGAGGCAAATTCAGATCATTAGCAGTCCAGCAAAAGAGGGAACCTGAGATCTATGTTCAGGACCTTGGCCTCCATAGCAATACTGTATTTTTCCTTCTTAAGGAAAAAAGTGCTGACTAGAGACAACCTGATTTGTGATTTGCTATGCATGTACCTCAGGTGGTTAAGAGTATTTAAAGCAAGTATCTGTAGAGTAGAATTATAATTAGACTGTGTTTCTTGTAACTCAAAAGAATGTTTATAAAAGTCACTAAAGTTATTATGGTATATTCATTTGCCAGACTGTTATAGTCTTAAAAATGATACTTATAAAAAAATGTTTGATGATTTAGGATAATGCTAATAACATAACATTAGGTGAGAATAAAACCCAGAACACAATTATGTAGAAATAGTATAACCTCAGCTACATAAAAAAAATAGGCATTAAAAAAGATTGGAAGGAAATGCATTATTTTTATAATTAACATATTATTATCATTCTTATGTTTATTTAAAAACTCAGACAACCAAAAGAAGCAAGCACCTATCTATCCTTTTATCTTTTGAATACTATGAAATAGATTGTAATCACCAGTAGATCATCAAATCTTACAATTTGAATGTTATGTGTGATTTCTAGTTGCTTAAATCAAGCTTCCAGTTAATCAAAACAACCAGGTTTCAAGATAACTGGGGGGGGAGAGGGGGAGGGAATCTTTTCAGTGCTTTCAGGCTGTTTTTCTGATATCTATGCTTCCTCCTAACATTGCTTTTCTCAAATTTGCCTAGGACACAGAATTGATTCCATAGACTTATATGTTCCTTTTGGCTCAGGGAGAGCATAGTTTTAAGCCCCGGGAAAGAAAGTACATGGAGATAATTAGTGATCTACTCTCAGCAAAAAATGTTCTTCTCCCTTCCATGGAAAGTACAGAGTCCAAACTTGGAGACCATATAGATGGGTGTAGAGCAGCAGAAAAAACCTAGACTTGGCCTCAAGATGGAAGGGCCTAAGTCTTTGTTCTGCTCATAACTACATGAGCTCTGGAAAATTATTCTGTATTCTAAATGCATATAATTTAGAACAAATATCATGTTCAAGATTATTGCTGAAATTCCTTCTCATTTGAACTCCTGTGATTGTAAGTGATAGAAATTAACTCTGGTCCTTAGAAAATGGAGAAAAGTTTGAAAAAAAAAATAAAAAACATGGAAACATGGAGAGGAATAGGTTGTCTTGCCTACAAAACTGGTAGACAAATGTCAAATTTGGCCACAGCTATGTCCACTTAGGGGAATGTTTGCATCTTAAACCATCGAAAGTTTTTGAATTATGATTATGAAAAACTCATGTATGTTTCCTTTGTGGGATATTGTGATGGCTTATAATGTCTGCCACATGAAATGATGGCTATGGGGCATTTTTAGAAAAACACAGTTAGGATGAGGGCTTATAAATGCCTGCTTTCAGGCCACACCAAACACATTTCTGCAGCCAATGACAAACTCTTGGTGTTAGGGCTATATAATGGAAAGGGTGACACAAACTAATTTTAGTGTTGCAAGGGAAACATTATAATATTTTGAAAAAAAAATCCTTCTAGCTTTGCTAAGTATTAATTGCAGGAAATTACAACATATCCTACTCAAGTATTATGTCAGTGGCATATATAGCATATAACACCTTTTCCTAGTCTCTCTTGTTTTCACCCTAAGTGTTGCATTTTCATCTAAAGAGAGATGTGTTAAGTAGTTAGAACTTTGTCTGACTGTAGGAGTGATGCTCAGTGTGGTGCAGACTGTCTGAAAACAATTAAACTGTGAAAGGGAGACTTCTTGGTTCTGCTTCCTAGAAGTGGGTTTGCTGATTGAAGCATAATGTTGATGCAGATATTCTGTTGACCATTTCCTCATTTCTAGCTTGTTAAGTTTCATCTTCTAGTTCCAATAAAATTTTCAACTACAATTTATTTATTGAGTTGCAAGATAAAAAATGAGAGAATTTCATTTCTGATGTGTGGTAGAGTTTAATATGGTTTTCCGATTTCCTCCCATTTTGTTTGAAGTAAATAGGGTAATTACTCACTAAAATTCTAATATCTTTCAGGGCTTTAGGGATGAATCTAAAACAGAACCGTATAATGTTTTATTTAAGCAAATCCATGTTCTTATTAGGCAGTTCACCTTAATGTCATTTTTTATAAATAAATTTTGTTTTATTTTTTCAAGGGTTATTTAATTAGTTTTGTTGTACCGCCATTTTCTGACATCTGCATCTGCCAGAAACTATGGGTGTGATTTGTGGGTTAAAAATGAAAATAATTTATTATTTGAAAAATGATAAATCATTTGGCAATGCTACATCTATATTAACATTTAAAGGTCGGATGCACTTCTATTTCATTTTTTCTTTTATATTGAGGCACTTGTATAGTTAAATTTACGTTGAGGCACATGTATAGCTATAGGCTTTTGCACAAAGCATTTGTCCTAGTTGTACATCTAACTAGATATGAGTGAAACCTATTCTGTAGGAACTACTGCCATGCTGGCTTCTTGAACTGTTTATGGTCTCCATTAATTGCAGGGCTTTACTGTGTAGCCATTGTGTAGATCTGGTTTTACTTATCAAATCCAGATCTGTTTTTTCTCCTTCTGTTGAGCAGGGAGTTCCTTGAGTTACCACCTTCTTATTATTTAGGGGTTCACGGCATTTAGGGATTGAAGCTATCTGCTCTGGAACATGTAGTGTTTCTGAGGAAAGATTAACATTACTAAATATTCGGTAATTTTTTTTTTTTACATGTTATATAGTCCAGATTAAGCTTGCATTTATTTTGAATCAAGTAATTATTTAAGTAAGTATGGACTGATATCCTTTTCCCCACAGCCCTTCCCTATCTCTACTTTGGATAAGAATAGGTCTAAACTGAAAGACAAGTCTGGCCATTAGTCTTTTAGAGCCCTGGAGGGCAGGCAAGGAGGAGGAGGAGTTGAGGGTATGAGGTGGGAGACAATGCAGAGAAGATTGCTATAGGAAAGGTAATTTTCCCCTTAAGAAGCCTCAAAGAGCATTAGGTTTTCTTTGGAAATGAAAATGTATGAAAGGGTATTTTGATTGGGCTTATAAAAGAAGTTCATTTTTCTCTCCTATTAAACAAACTGATATTAAATAGTAGTTTTAATCTCCATCCTGAAAGACCATGCTGGCTGTGTGCTCCAAAGAAGCAAAAGGTATTGAATTTAAATAGAACAGCAAGTCTATCCTATTTTGGCCCTTAACTATTTCATCTTTACCAGAGCTAGCTCCTGAATCTAGATTTAAAAGCAACCGAGCGATATACTGGTTATTCACAAAATAGGTTTTCTGACTATTAACTATAAGATGTAGGAAAGATATCTAGAAAGAAATCTGAGAAGGCACTGCCTCTTCATTTCTGCGTAGTGTTTGGGTACATTTTCATTACCTTTTTGACAAAAACTGACTTAATTGCATTCTGAAAAAAAAAAAAACAATTGGAGGTGCTTTCTAAAACAAAAAAAAATAACTAGCTGTGAAGTTGTAGAAAAGAGAGACAACACTTTGAAAAATTGTCAGAGCTCTTGTGTATTAAGCACAGCAGATGAAATGATTTATTGGGTTTTATACACATTCTGTAAAGGGTAAGCATTGCTAACAGAATGAGTGGCAGCCTCTGGGAGCTGAACAGGCCCCAGGGACTAGTCTTTGTTCCTCTGGTCTTGACAGGCATGTGTCTCTGTTAAATGAGAGCTTAATTTCTCTCATATGTGAACAATTTCCAAGCCCAACAAAGGCAGCCAGGACTGGAGCTATTTAAAAGAAACTAGCTCAGGAGGAAGCATTCTTGAAGAAAGGAGATGCTAAAAGGCTAATTACTCACTATAGCTTAGCAAGTATTTTATTTTTTCCCTAAGCTAGGTTTATTAACATGATCTGCCACTTTCTTCAACATAAACACACATTAAAATTACAAGGTTATATTTTTATAATCTTGATGAAATAGCCATTTGCTGATCTCCATTCATTGAAAAGAGGTGCCCCCATCAGCAGTGGTGATATATATCATGGAATATTAATTCACTAGAGGGGGAAGGGAGAGGCTAATATACTTTGGATCTTTTCTCTCTCAAGTGGAAGGAATTTAAACTATTTATTAAGCAGCATCCTTGGCAACACTGTGAACCTTTTCTTTAGAAAGTAATTATTTAAAATGTAGAGGGGTCTTTATTTCAACATTTTCTGTGGTTGCTTGAAACTATAATATTAGTTTGTTTCAATTTCTAGGCTCTGGTATCTGGGGGAAATCCATATTGCTAAAGAGGCATGTATAGGAGATTACAGTACACCTTCATTTTAAAAAGATTACTCATGGTTACTTAAAAATATTTTGTAAAACAGATAATTTCTTTTTTTTGTTTTATGTATATTTCTTATTAGTCCTTTATCTTAATTTTTTGATTACTGATCTTTACATTTCTGTACTTTTTCTTCAAGATTGGTATCATTTATAGTAGACAATAATCTATAAGCAAACATTTAAATGAATTTATGTGGCAGCTATTATATTATAAAATGTGGAGTACTTAAGTATGAGCAGTATTCACCTTATTTATCTGTTTTGTATGTTTTTAAAATAAGACATCAATTATTTGTCATTAAATAGGAATTTTAGAACTGAAAGGTATACTTACAATTTTACTGAAGATTCTAAGGTAAATATTGAGAACTGTTGGCCAAACTTACCTCTTGATTTATTTTGAATAAGATGACCTAGATTTTCATGATGCTCACCAATAATTTACTGATTGATCTTTGGTAAATCACTTTATCTCTAGACCCTCAAATACCTTTTTTGAAATGAAAGTTTTTTTCTGACTCTACACTCTGTTTTCAGAGTAATGTACAAATGGAACTTTGAAATAAATGATGTGATTACAGAGCACTCACAATAGATATGATTACTCCCCAAATAATTATTATAGGTCTGCACTTTTAATTTTTGATATGGAAAAATCAGGAAATACACAACTGTGGTCTCTTGACCATCACAGAATCAAGCATGCAAAGTTACCATTCCATGGATACAACATTCCACTACTATATGACACAGGTGAAAGGTGAGAAAACTTGATTTAATTTATAACAATAGTTGGCATATGCTCTTTTTTTTTTCATCTGATTATCAGTCTTCTTTATCATATGTCTTGCATGCCATTAGCAGTTGCTATAGAAAAGCCATAATTTTTACCTCCATGGTTATTTCTGCTAGTGTATAGAAAACTCTGAATTTATGTGACTCCTGTATATGGCTATGGTGGTCTAGCTCTGAAGAGAATAGGGTGTTATCATTACTTAGAATGTAAAATGGTGACTATGTGACTTGAAGAAGAGAAAAGTAAAAGGCATTTCCTTCCAGTTGCTTTTTCTTAGTATCCTTGCTTGCTACCCAGAAGTGCTGTGGTTTCCAGAAGAAGCCATGTCTTAGTAAAAATAACACATGCTAAACCACTTAACTAATGACTTAGCCATATTTGTTCCAGATTTGCAGTGCATCTGAATATGAAAAACAGTAAGTTCTTCAGAAGTGAGAGTGAAAGAAGATTCTAGGACCTGTTTCTGACATGAATTAATTAGCTTGCATTGCTTTCCTCAGTTTTTTTTGGTCTAGGATATTACCCCAAATTAACAGTCATCATCTTTCCTTTATAAATCTAATTCTCTTTTTTCTGTTCTTATAAATGACACAGTCAGTTCAAGCCATATATGAAACCGTTTTTCCTTTATACATTGTCAGTTATGGTGCAATTTACTTCCAGATATCTCATCTCTCTTCTGGTTTTCATTCCCACTATTACTAACACGATATGTCCCAAACTGATGAAATGAAGTCTTAAATTATCTCCTTCCCTTTAGTCTATCCCTCTCCATTACTCTACTCCTTCATTCCAAAATATTCTACTTACCATACACTCCTCATTCTGCTTCTTTCCTGCTCAGAAGTCTGTAGCTGTGTCTTGTTACCTATGAGCATGATTTGTATAACACATTTTCATTGAACACATGTTTTGTTTCTGACACTACCCTAGTTTTTGAGAACATGGCAATATACAAAAATCAACCTCCTGTTCAGTATGTATTCCAGTGGGGAGAATAGGCATAAAAGAGAAAAGTAAAATTATAGCATGTGATAAGAATTACTATCAAAGAAAAAATGGAAGAAAATGGGAAAGAGGTACTGTAATTTAAATTAAGGATTTGGGTAAGCACTCATGAAAAAGGTAGCATTTAGGCAAAGACCTAAAGGACTTGAAGTAGCACAATATGTGTTATCTTCAATAAGATCCTTCCAGGCAGAAGGTAGGAAGATGCCATCTCTGATTAAGGGAGAGTAAGAGCTGAATATTATTTGTAATATATGGGGGTCATTTTGCAGTATGAACTAAAGGAAGAGTAGTAGAACATGAGAGCAAAGAGGGTATTTGCATCATTATAAGGGCATTGGACTTTCAGTAGGATGAGAGAATTTTGAAAAGAACAGCATGATTTGTTTGTTTTAACAGGATCATTCTGGCTATTGCGTTGCAAACAGAATAAAGTGGGCAGGAATAGAAATATGGAACCATGAGAAGATTGGTAACTAAGACCAGGGCAGTGGATGTTAAGAAGTGCTAGATTCTAAATATATTATAAAAACACAGCCAATCTGGACTTGGAATAAAAAGAAAATAGGAAGGTCAAGGGTGACTTCAAGTATTTTGTCATAGCAAATAGAAGAATAGAGTTGCTGTTCACTGAGTTTGCCATTCACTGGGAAAAGGTTGTAATGGATGTGGAGGGTTAGTCTAAGAGGAGAATATCAGTTTGATGTTGAAAAGCTAAGCTGAAATACTTATGAGAGTTCCAGATGGAGATGTTGAGTTGGCAATACTACAAATGTACATTGGGGAGTGTATAAACAGCTTTTAAAGTTCAAAGTTCTTAACGTGGATGGCATGCCCTTCCATAGTATGGTTCCTCTTATTTCAAATTTTACTTTCTGCTGCATAGTTGGTCCAAGTTTTCTATGTGTTATCTCCTGAATATGATTTGTATTTTCCCATCTCCAATTAATTGTCTACTTGAAATATCCATTTTCCTCCTCACATTCATTTTTGTTTTTAAAAACTTAGAACTTCATTAAGAGCTAATTCTACAAAACCTTTACCAGTCACTTGCACTCCTGTTCTCTGGCCAGTCGAAGTCATTCTTTTCTATTCCAGGTTACACAGTTCCTTGTTTCTTTTGTATAGAACTTAATACATATACTTTATTTAGCTATTTGTGCCTGTCTTATCCTCCTGTATCATACAGTCTCTTTGAAGACAGAGTTCATGTTAGTGTTTATCCCCAAGTGTCTAGCTTATACTTGGGGTCTTATACATGGTAAATAATCTATGAATTTTGTTGGATAGTTGAAATCTTAATTTTTTGGAAATGGATAAAAAAAGCAATCAAATTGTTATTTAATCATCCTTTGTAAGTTCATTCATTGTTGATGCAAAAATAAGTAATATTAGACTAGTTACTTTTTATAAATAAAAAAATAGTGACTGATTTTAAAAAAATCATTTCAATGACCTGTTTGGGTTGACTCTGATATTAATTAAAATGCTTAGAAAGATCAAAAAAGAATAAGAATGTATACATACTACAACATTTCATTGATCCTCATGTCTATCTTTGGCAAATCATTTGTATTTATAGAATAGTAATATTGAATACTAATTATATGCTAACAATTTTAGTTAGTCTTCTATAAGTATTACCCTCATATCTTATGTGTTAAGTACTTTGTAATTCTGCATTCAACATTATGGAGTTTCTTTAAAAAAAAAAGATTTATTTGTGCATACAGAACTGGGGTACAGGCTGGAAATGCACAGAGTGAGAGGATTCACCAGAGACAGAGTGGGGAGCAGAACAGGTAGATCGACGAAGTACACTGCTGAGGGGAGCAGCGGGCAGGGCCAGGAGAGGTCTGCTGCGCCATGTGGGTCACCTCCTGGGTAAGCGGGGATCGAACTCATGCAGAAGTGGCTTAAGCTTCTTAGTGCTGTGCTTTAACCCACTGCGCCACCAGGGAGGGCCCAACATTATGGAGATTATGGAGTTTCATTAAAATTTTTGAAAGTTAATAGTAATAGTTCCTTGGGTAAACTTCAAAAAAAGGTAGTAAAAATAGTAATAGTGTGTGTGTGTGGTTTTTTTTTTTTTAACAGTTTGAATTCACTGTTTAATCTTTTGTTTTAGTTTTAGTATAACTTTTATGATCCCTGTTTATATTATGTTAAAACCCAAAATTTTGATAGTAGTAGATTTAATTTTATTCTTCACATGTCTGCTAAGTGTCTTAGTACTGAGTTAGAGATACCCAGGTAAATATATGTCTTTAAGAAGCTCAGTTTTACTGAGAGGCATCTGAACATAATCATGCTGTGTAAAGTGTTTTTTTTTTTTTTAATATAATAGTGTCCTATAATTAAGTTTTCAAACTGATCATGACCTAAGTATTTGAACTTTGTTAACAGAAAATTTATATCCTTTAAGTTTGATGGTAAAATTTGTGACTTGAAAGTCATCACACCAAGTACAACAGTAGCACTTGCTGGACTGCCTGAGAAAATACATTGAAGCTTATTCTTCCAAAAGTATATATATGTAAAAAAAAAAAAAAAAACAACTTTTACTGTTTGTTATTTTAGTAATCAACTAAAGGAAAAACCACAGTTAGCAATAAAATAAGAAGCAATTAATTTCTCAGGCTTCACTGAATATCTGCTCTGTATAACATGACTGAGAGCTAAGTGTATGAAGGGAATATAGGAAATATGATACATACTGTTTTCCCTCAAGGTAACAAAATATCTATTTTAAAATGTGAAAGTAATTATAGAACATCTTATCAGCAAATACAAAAGCACTGATTATGAACTGAATGGCTAAATGCTACAAACCTACCAACTGTAAGCACTGAAAATAAAAATTACAGACAAACAAGAGAATGCTTTACAAACTTGCCTTAAATTGAATGTCATAGCATGCTTTACCTGAAAGCATATCAGTGTTAATGTGTTATTTTAAAATTTCTAGAAGTTCAGCTCTCCTTTGTCTTGCAACCAAGTTCAGAAATGGAGGGTCTTCAACAGTATTAACTGGTTCTATGGTTGACTCAGAAGCATACCTGTCAATATCCAAACTTTTCACAGACATGACAGACACCACATGATAGAATACAGTTCACATGACAGACACCGCATGATAGAATACAGTTCACATGACAGACACCGCATGATAGAATACAGTTCACAGGAGCCGCAGAGAGTCTGCAGGTTGTTATCTCACTGGGATTAACATTGTCTTTGGGTTAGATTTAGAAGTCCAGTCCATGTGGTGTCAAGGCTCTCAGAGAGTGGTTCAAACTATAATTTCGAAGGGCTTTATTCAAGATTAATTGTCAAGATTTGCTTTTCACTTAAAGGAAGAGACTCTTTCATCCTAAGTCTTGATATAGAAAGTATGTGATATGGAAAGAGAAATTTTCCTTTTTTTTAGATTTTATTTTTCCTGAAATATTGGCTGAAAGGGCTTGGTTTAGACCTTTCTTTAGCAGGTGATATCTAACCTTCTGAAGGAGTCAGATCTACCAGTAAGCTGCACGCTTTTAAACATTATTTTTCCTATCACTAATTCAAACTTTCACTTAACAAAAGGTATAATTTGAGAACTATAGGATCTAAGATTGTTTTGCCTAGAAGGAACCTTAGGATAACTTACATCATTGGTTTGTGACTTTTTTCAAACTAACACAGTAAAAAATATATTTCACATGATTTCCTGATATACACATATGTACATATGATAGAAATAGACATTTCATTAAAGAATACTTGTATTGTTATATAGGCTCTTTGTATGGGATATCTTTTTCTATTATTTCTTTGTCTTCTCTCCTTCCTTTTTCATTGTCTTCTCTGTCCACTTTTTTCCCTTTTGCGCACTATCTTTCTACACTTTTCTTCACTATTCTCACTATCTTTGCTCTCTAGACATTCTTTTCCTTTTATTTTTTATATCTTCTCTTCCTTTTCTTCTATATTGTTTTCATCTCCTTTTTCTCCTTTTCCTCCTTTTGATCTATTTTTCTCTTCTTCCCTATTCTATTTAAAATCTTCATGCTGTCTTACTAATTGTTCACAATTATGAAGTTTGAAGAACACTGATCAAAGCAATTTCACACTTAATGAAACTGAGGCTGATAAAGATGATATTTTATAAGATCACATATTTTGTCCTGGAAACATCTAGCTATTGTCAAAGTTAGATTTGTTAACAGAATATAGGTCTTTAAATGTCTCTAGTGAAACCAAAACTTTCTGGGATATATATCTTCTTCAACCTCTGAACTTAATACTCACTGTTTACAGGAATATAAGATACAGTCAGTTGAAATTATAAGCAGAATGGCTATGTAAATTTTTTTGGAAATTCCATTTTTTCATTAAACAAGGTTCCTGTCATTATAAGTATAAAGTTATGATTTTTCCAGGTAAGGATCAGTAGTAACAGCTATGCATAAAAGACTTTTAAGATTCTGTTGCATGTAATCACACAGAATCTTTGCATTAAATTTGGAGGGGTATGAGGGCAAAGACCATCAACAACCAGAGTCTGATAATGAATATCCCCCAGTTAAACCCCCCTCCAGGAGGTTAGTATATTTGAGTAGCGACATTAAACATTTGCTAAGAGAAAAGCCAGGTGAGAACAACAAAAGTCTAACATTAATTTTTTTAGTATGTGCTTCCAGATGTTAGGTACTCACTACTCAAACATACTATGGAAATAATTCTGATTTTTGTCGAATGCATTCAAAATATGTAAGTTCAGAATTATAGATTGTCAAAATGACAAGTAACACAGTTCTTTCGATATCTCAGAACAAGTAGAAAATAAGAGTAGGTATCCGTACTAGAGATGCACTGTGCTGACTCCATTGGAACACAATAGCAGGTGTGTGCACACACATCTAATATCATGTCCCATAACTTCACACTAGTAGGTTGAAATCAACTACACACATGTGTACTGTGGAAATTGTCAAGTGTTGTAAGTAAGCCATCTCTTTTTTTCTTGAGCTTGTTGATCAGTATGCACCTGGGTGTGGTAAAAAGAACACACATCTTGGCCCTCCCTGGTGGCGCAGCGGGTTAAAGCACAGCACTGGGAAGCTAAAGTCACTTCCGTATGAGTTCTATTCCCACCTGCCCCAGAGGTGACCACATGGTGTGGCAGATCTCTCCTGACCTGCTTGCTGCTCCCCTCAGCAGTGTACTTCGTCCATCTGCCTGTTCTGCTCCCCACTCTGTCTCTGGTGAAGCCTCTCACCACCCCTGAGCCTCTGGCCTGTACCCCAGTTCTGTATGCACAAATAAATAAATCTTAAAAAAAAAAAGAACACATATTAAACAGCAAAGCAATCAAACATTTGAGTCACTGAATCTTTACCAACAGTACTGAATGAAACTGTGTCTAGCTAGTATTGAAGTTTATCTTTGTCCTCTATCGAATCTTGTTTCTTCCCATTTACCAATTATTAGCATTGTTCCCTAGTGTCTTGTACCCTTGACCTTGTTTCAGTGTCTGTTTTTAACAACTCATCCTGTGCCATCCCTGTGCATATGCAGTAGTATTGTACTAAGGCAGTCTTTTTAGATCTTGCTAATACCATGGAAACTTGCATGCTTGGTCTGTGAAAACCCTTTTTCTTCTATGATATTGCCTATGGCCTAAACTGTTATGAAAAATCTGATTTTGAGGATTTCCTCGATGTTTTAGGATATGTTTCTCAAATTCTGCCATTTTATATTTTGGTAATGACATTTCACCTGTCCCAGCTTTCTTTTGTATTAGATCTTCATATTCACTACATCACTTATCACAATAATCCCCTTTTTGCTACTGAGAATATGAGAGTTTAAGGGGTTAAGCAACTTGTCCAATGTGCCCAATCTAGAATTTTCTTTTCCTTCAAATTTTTATTAATTTGCCAATTATTTATATAACTATACATTTTTTGGTGTACAACTTCACACCTCTGTATGTGTATATTCCAAGCCAGGATTCTGACTTAAGAGCAAATACTTACATAGTGTTTACTATATGTTGGATGCTATTTTAAAACTCTAGGTACATTAACACACTCAATCTTCAAAACAACCGTATGAGGTAGGTAGTAATATGCTCACTTACAAATGAGAAAAATGAGACACAGAGAAGTTAAGTGTCGCCTGGATCATGGGCTGTTGGAGGGCAGAACAGGCAGTGTCTTAAGGTGGGAGTGGTGGTGGTGGCAGTGGAGATTCCTAGGAGGAAAAGGGGAGCAGGCGCTGGGAAGACAAGGGAGTCTGAGCTGGGTGAAAGTCTTCCTGTTCTGGTCTCAGCAGAAGTTTATTTTATACATTAAGGAGAAAGCAGTAGGATAACATTAGCATATGAATTGGGCTGAGAGATCACAGCTATCTTTTTTTTTTCTAGAACAGTTTGGGGTCATATTGACCTTCTGTTAAGTAATGTCCAGATGAAATATATTTAATAGTATAAATGCAAAAAATTGGGTCTCTCTGGTGGCACAGGGGTTAAAATTTTAGCACCATCAACTATTGCCAACCACTAAGGACTGAGTTTGCTTCCCAGCCAGGGAGCTAACCCCCATGGTACCTTAGACCTCTCCTGTCTCTCCCACTGTTCCCCCTCAGCAGCATCTCTGGCCTATACCCCTGTTCTTGTTCATAAATAAATAAAATAAATATTGTTTAAAAATAGTATAAATGTAGGCCCTCCCTCGTGGCACAGCAGGTTAAAGCACAGCACTAAGAAACTAAAGCCACTTGCGCATGAGCTCGATTCCCGCCTGCCCCGGAGGTGACCACATGGTGTGGCAGACCTCTCCTGACCTGCCCGCTGCTCCCCTCAGCAGTGTACTTGTCAATCTGCCTGTTCTGCTCCCCACTCTGTCTCTGGTGAAGCTTCTCGCTGCTCCTGAGCCTCTGGCCTATACCCCAGGTCTGTATGCACAAATAAATAAATCTTTAAAAAAAAAAGTATCAATGTAATGGTATAAATAAAAAGTATCCCAGGAAAGTGGGGATTCAAATTTTGCTTGTTTCTAGAATCATTGTTTTTAACCCTTGCATGCTACATTTTCTCTATGCAAATCTAGAGCCTTAGCTTAGTCACTATGTTATCTGTATCTCTCAGGGAAGAATTTTTGATTGAGACTGGCAAACTCTTTTGTCAAAGTAGGAGTTGAACATAAAAGCAGATTAGCCTAGAAAATAATTTCAAAGGAAAAAAAATGACTTTTTAAAAAAAATTCGGCTTGATTCACACTCCACTGTTAGCAATGAGAGTAATTCAAGGACCACCTACAGAAAAGAAGGAGCAATGGTTTCAAATGGGAAATTTACCAGGTTCACAACTTGTAAATGAGGAATGCATGAATAAGAACTAAAATATGTACAGCTCAAACTGCCCCACTACAAATATTTGAACACTCCCTGAAAGACTGGTTGCCCAGGAAATGCCTGGTTACAAACTCAAGGTGCAGATTTATCAAGGTAGATAGATGCTTGTGTGCTAGTCTGTGGCTGTTTGTACAAAATTATATGTGGGGAAATGGAGACAGGAACTTTCGACGGTTTTATCACTAGTTTTCTCTTGTTTTGTCTTTATGTAAAGTACTTTGCATATTTTTCATGGACAAATATTAAGTGACTGAAAAAATTTGTTTATAGCCGAGTGATTCAGAAGACTGGTGAACTTGATTTAATTCAGAGCTAGGTGATTTAGAAAAGGTCTGATTACGGAAGAAAAAGAGTCACTTAAAAGGCAAAGTGGGAACACAAGGGAGAAAGAACAGTAGCTCCTTGCTATAGGGTCTGTGCAATTTAAATGAGGCTCCCTAAGATAGTAAAAAGATACCACACAAAGACATTTAGTAAAAAGGGGGAAATACAAAAAGCATGGAAAGTTTTTGTAGTTTATGGCCCAGGATGCAAACAGTGGAGGTGGGGGAAGGTGTCCTTATTCGATTGTTATGTTGTTAGCAAATATTCCCTTTTTCATTTCCCCACTTAAACTGTTCAATTGTACTTCTTACCTTAATTTTTTTCATGTATTTGTGAACTCTGCTTAGAAAGCTATTTACATCAGTTTCTTGTTGATATTAGAATAAGATGTTTGATGTGTGCTCATTGTTGATCTCGGGCTATCTTTGGTTGAATTTCATTTGTCCAATATTATATATATATGTGTGTGTGTGTGTGTATAAATAGTATTATAAATGTGTGTATATGTAAATACATATATGTATAGAAATCTAATACAGACACATACATAAATGGTAGCCAAGCTTTTAAAAGTGTTCAGCCAATCTACGGAAGAAGGGAATGTAATCTGAACCAAGAAGAATAAATTACAACCTACTTCACTTTGATAGTCCTTTTTATTGTTGAGCTAAACCAGCAGCCTTATATACTGTACTTTGTCATCCAAAAAGGACTTAGAATGCTGCTTGTTTAGGATTAATTAGTCAGTTGTATGACAGTGGGAAAAAAATAATTTTACTATATTTCACATTGGGAATACTGCATTTAAAAAAGAATCTACATTTTTCCTTATGTTATCAGTAGTGTAGAAGCTGGAAACCATATTTATATCTTACAATAGTATTTGAGTTTGTTACAATTCTGCTTTAATAGCCTCCAATTCTGTGGGCATTCTGGCAGAAGACGCAACTGGAAGATTTAAACATATTTTGGGCAAGAGACCACAGATCTATGGTTATTATTGCTGTTTGTACTTTTGCAGACACATGGAGATAGCTTGAATTTGATGGCCCTGCGGGGCTGCAGTCTCAGATGGATTTAGTTGCTCATGTGCTTAGGGGGGAGCCGGTGGGTTCTTATTCTGTTTTCTTTTTGGTGACTGAATGAGATATTTTTATTTTCTCATTGATCTTCTCAGAATAAGTTGACCCTGTTTTTATTCTACATTTCCCTGTGTGGTACTACTTTTAGGATAATGTTTTGTAAAACAAATTTAATGACCATTATCACAATTGTCTTTCCCCATTCTGTGTAGAGGTCTAATACTTTTTCCTTCAAAAAGTAATTAATATAGCATCCCTCATAACCTTCTTTCTATCTAACAAATTAAACCATGAAGCTGGAAAGCAGAGGGCTTCAATACTGTTAATTTAGTCACATATTACAAAAATGAGCACCAAGAACATCTTAATATATTCATTTACATGAGTAGTCTGTATTAATAAGGATGTTATTTAAGTGAAATATACATTCCAAAGAAAACAGTAATTAGATTGTTTTTGTTTGTTTTATTTCTGTGACCAGTTCCATTGGTTCGTGTGGTGATACCTTTTTATTTGTTTGTGAAGCAAGCATCTGTATCAGTGATCTCTAGCCAGTCTTGAGTTCTCCAGATACTGAACAGAACTGTCTGTGGGTGGGGTCAAACATGCTTGTGACTTTTGACCATTGAAAATGAAGGAAAACATTTGTGGTAAGAAACAACAGCACATGCTTGACCTCCAAAGCACACACATCTATAAATGGATAAAAGTGACTATTTAAGGTTGCTTCAAAAAAGAACCACTGTGTCTACAAAGAAAGAAACCCTAATTCAATGTTTGAAAAAGCAAACTATGTGTGGGTGAAAGAACATGTTTTTGTCAAAAACATCTGTGGTGTTCCCTATGATGTATTTGATCCTGGAGGTAAATCAACAAAGTATTAGAGACAAAATTGACTTTTGACAACTTATTATGTGATAAATAATGTTAATTCAATCCAAAGGTTCTCAGGACTGCTTTAAACTGTGTTTTTTTGGCTAATTGCCAGGTATATGAAATGACGATTTCACTTTAGGTTTAAAAATATTGCTTGAATTTGTTATCCAGCAGTTGCACTTGGTTGTGTATGTGTTCGTTGCACTCCCATTTACATTTCTTCCTTACAGTTAAGTGTTCTAGGGTTGGTCCCCCTCAATGTCATAATTGCCATCAGGTCTAATTTTAGAGGACTGAAAATTTCAGCTTGCCAGATTTTTTACAAAACTGTACTAATCATGATTTATAGACCATATTATTTATACTTTTGAAGGTCTGAGAGATTCCATACCAAAACTTGTTTTTTTCTTTTCCCAAGAATTAAAAAGATAAGTTAGGAGGTGAAGCTCCCCAAAGTAAAATTTACAGATACAAATAATTAGATATGAAATTTTATCTATGAATAAGTTGGGTTGATGAGGTTAACTGAAGGAAAGTAAAACAGTGTGTTTTCCACTGTCTTCAGGGATTTTGTTAAAAGAAGCTATGTCAAAAACAGTGAGTGCTATGAATTATTAGGTGATGAATTTTAAAAGTAGTGTCCAAATGTAAACAGTGAAATCATTCAAAGTATTACTCAGCAGCTGCAAGAGCTATAGGAAAGGCTGACATGACAAATTTAGTCATTTCTTAATCACTTTCGTTAGGCACTATTGTCAGCTCCAAGAGACAAATTTTCATCTTGATTTAAACCCATAATGCTAATAGTTGAAACTCAGAAATTTTCAAAATCATTTGCTTGCAAAACACCTTTTAGTTCTCATGCTATATGTTTCTATGACCTGATGTCATGAAAAGATCAAAAAGTACATTGCATATGTCATCAAAGAAAATTTCCGTTCCCCATTTATATGTCATAAAAGAGATATTATTTACTGTAAGATCCAAAAGTATTAATTAGCTGTCTTTGGCTTAAATAAAATTGATTGTTAAGGCAGAAAATGGAGGATAATATGAGTCGTATTCTGCTGTAGCCTCCCAATAAAAGAAGCAGTGACCCAACTCATTAGCCCTTTGATTTAATATATTGACACTTGGGTAGGAATAATTCCGTTTAGTGGCTTTTGCTTCCCAGGGATCAATTTAATTAGTTATAAAATGTGACTTCTTGTCAGGAGCTAGAAGAAATGCTGACGTTAAATAAAGTCATACGCAATTTAAACAATAAAGCTATCGATGCCTGGTTAAAAGTTAATGATGCAAAAAAAATGACTTAATAGAGACAACCTCAGCAGTGAAAGTGATGCTACGAAAATTAAACTAAGTGGGTGAATGAGGAATGGTGATGTTGTTGAATTGTTAAAACAAATTCATGACTCGTCTGATGGCTGACTAGATTGTAAGTGTATTATATTCAACCCTAAAGACAATTAGTGGTAAACTCCTTGCTTAGTACTTTCATGTGTTTATAGACGTAGGGTCCTGGAAGTGAGGAAATCTCTAGGCTTTTTGGACTAGAAAATGTGAAGCCAACTTCACTTTTGAGAGAGAAGGAAGTGTTGCTCATAACCATCCATAGTGGCTTCCATGAAGTAATCTCATAGGAGTTTTGTGAACTAACACCTAGCATTCTGAAACATACTGCTATAGGAAATTTGCTGCTTTGGAACCATTTCTATTTGTGTGAAAATATTTTAGATGAACCTGGTTCCTCACTTGGGCTCTCCTTCTAGTAAAGGATTATTGTATAAGTAGTTCTTTCCAATTTAGAGAAATGGAAACTTCTTCACCTATGTAATTAATACCAACTTTAAAAGTCATTCCTATAATAAATTATTGTAATTTTATGGCTCTGACTGCATCACACTTTGCCTTTACCATGAATGTGGGTGATCTTTATTTGTTTCTCTAATCTCAGTAGAGACTCTGAACTTATGTTAAAAAGTGAATGGGTACTCAAATGATCTCTAAAATGCTTTCTAAATCTGTAATTTAATCATAGAGTTTGTGTGTGTGTGTGTACACACCAAATATATACATGTACCTAAATTTGGTATATACCTTATATAGAGCTACCCAGATTTGCCTCATTTTTGGCATTAGCTGCTGCTGGGTCATTAACACCAGTTAGCTAAATAAAAGATAACCACATTTTATTGTCAGACAAAATTTATATCTCACTTCTCCAGCTGTTGCCTTTCCAAGTCATTTGCTCATTAGCTAAAGACGCGGCACATGTTTAAACTTGATGAGCTTTAAAATACTTTTTTTTTTTTTGTCAAAGGAGTTGAAATGTGTTCTAAAGCTAAATTTTGTGAAACAATCAAAGAAGTGTTTTTTCTCTTTTCCTGTTTTCACCCTAGCTTATGTACAGGTTCTAAAATCAGTGATTGCTGACTGGGAATACAAGAACAATGAACTTAGCTTTGGAGGCATAATATGGGATTTTATGATCTTTAATGAGTGACCAGTTTCTTTTTTGTCCCCTATTTACTGGAAAGCACATCTTCTCCCACTCTCTTCTGTCTGGAAAGAACTGAAAAGCTTCAAGAGTGAAGCTTTCCTGAGCAAAAAGTTCACTCTTAGAAATCTGTTCATTGGTTCTTTCTTTCTTTTTTTTTTTTAATGTGTTATTTATTTGTGCATATCAGAACTGGAGTACAGGCCAGAAAAGCTGGGTAAGCAATGAGAGATTCAGACAGAGTGGGGAACAGAACAGGCAGATCAACTGAAATATACTGCTGAAGGGAGCAGAGTCAGGATAGGAGAGGGCTGCTGCACTGTGGGCATGTGGGCATGTGGGCATGTGGGCATGTGCATCACCTCCTTGGCTTGGGATTGAACTTGTGCTTCAGTGACCGCCGATAGCTTCATGGTGCTGCATTTTAAGTCCTTGCCGTGTCAGGGAGGCCCTCTTCATTGGCTATTTCTTTCTGTTGGTGAAACTGCGAAGGAAATTATTGTCAAATCTATAGTAGACCCTCAATGTCTAAAATGTATCTGTCTAAAAAATAAGTAATTAACTTACCTCGTCTTTTAACATAAAATAATTGTTACCAAAATTTCAGTAAAGCTTTAAAACCTATTTCATTAAAATATGTTGGAGCTGAAGTGATTTGGAGTTTTTTGTCATTCATTTGTATAATATATATGCATGCACAGTGAGAAAACAGGTAACTTTGAGGAGGGGCATATTTTAAGGGAGAACTGACAAACTTCATCCAACAAAATGACTCTCAGAAATCTTCTCAGAAGTCTTCTAGGGAAGAATCATTTTGGAGGCAAATGAAAATGCTCAAATAATATTTGGTTAAAACATTAACAGTAGCAAGCATGTAAGAGAACAGAAGGGAATATGGCTGAGAAGAAAAAATCTGTGCCAGAGACAAATTTTCTATTGGAATGATTATTCTCTCTCTTTCTCTCTCTCTCTCTCTCAGTTTGGGGGAAGGGCAATTAAACGAGGACAAGAGAGAAATTGTGGGGGTCTTATGTTAGATAAACTATTTTGTCTTTGTGTTGACATTATATTGGCTACAGCCTACACAGAAAGGATGCCTGGCAAAAGTAAGGAGAGCGAGGCATTAATATTTTTTAGTGTGCGTGGGTGCGCCAGCACTAGAGGGGCCCGTGTTTTCTTAGGGCTCAGATGGCAAAGCTAAGCATTCAGCCTACGGCAGGAAAAAAGTGCCTTTTTTGTTTTCTGACTGCAGAGTCCAGGCATTCCCAGGGGAACACAATGAATGGCCCATTTTGTCCAACACGGTTTCATAGACATAGATTTCTTGTTTTTTCATAATTATTCTTGCCCGTCATTGGGTGTGCACATGACATTTGAGCGTGTTTTAAAGTCTTAACACACTCATGTGCCTGCAATAAAGTTACTCATAACAATCCCGGCTTTCTCCAGACAACAGAGCAGGGTCTGTTGTTTTCACAAGTCACAGCAGCTGGGAGGCAATTGTGAAGACAACAGCTTAATCTAGCTGGAAAATACAGGAAGAAGAGAGTATACACTAAATTTCCTCCCATATTATTCAAACAATGAGGAATTTTAAAAATGACGATGGGTGGTCTTACTCAATAACTGATTAGCAGAACATACTTGAAATTTCTTTAGCTGTCTTTAAATGTTAAGAATCTATAAGGTTACATTCATCAAATTTGTTAATCGGCTGACAGGCAGGCTCAGGCAAGGATACACAGCCACTTTTCAATGGCTCTGAAAGTATTACAGATCATTTTTTTTTTTTTTGTAATTTGTTAAGTAGCAGTTGGTGTTTATATAAAAGGATGTTATAACCAAGTAGTTATGAAGCAATGGCTAATCTCCTTTTAAAGGTGTGTGAAAGACTAAGAGGTTCATGGTATTTCGCATCTTCATGCCAGGATGAATTTCTGCTTTGCAGTCATTAGCAAGGTCTAAATTTCACACTGAATAACAGAATTTAGGGATAAGGAGAGTGAGTTTAAATGAATTAAATCTGACCTGACACATCAGAATGGTAAACTGACTGTATTCTTCAGGGTGCCTAAGTGAAGCAAGTTATTTTTATTTTATAGGAGAGTAGGAGATAAGAAATATGAGAAGTATACTAAAAAGAAGGAGACCTTTCTGAGTTCATCTAGGCTTTCTTCTGGGGGGGAGGGATTAAACAGGTCTTGCAGAAGGAAGTGGCATAAAAAACAAGATTCGCAGAGTTATGCTAACTATTTCAACCTCCACTACCCATTTTCCTTAAAGGAAATATTTTGTGAAAGACCTTTTTGTGGACTCCTAAAAGATGTATCTCAGGTGACATAGAAGTGCTTGGTCTCTAAGAAATAATGATTTATATAGAATGTATTGGCAAGAATGGAGCTATTAAGTCCAATAACTTTATGCTAAATGATAACTTTGTTACCTTGTTAGGCACTCACAACATGCAAATATTTATAATTTCTTTTCACTCCTATTCTTAATGTGGAAATACTGTCTTCTTAGGAAAGTGTTTTAACATGGAAATCTAATTGAGAAATCCAAATACTGTTTGAAACCATAGTATAACCTTCATTGTCTTAGCTCCCTTGTATACTAAGCATGAAAAAATATATATTTTCCTATTTATCGAGCCCCTAGTGGATCTTCTTTAAATTTGTTTGGGTTTTATTATTTTCTCTTATTTCACACATCTTTCTGCTGTTCTTGGCATAACAAGACCTAGTACAAGCGTTTATCCTCTGTTGTCTTGATAATTCACCCTGCTAGGTCCAGGAACCAAACATGATTAGCTATGTACATAATTTTATTTTAGTGCTTGCCAATGAGCTGAAAAGTTAGTAACAATTATTATTTATGATCTTAGGTGCTAGACACTGAATCATATTCTTTATGTGCATTTTCTTTAATCTTTATAAATATGCAATAATCTAGGCTTATCATCATTTATTTGAAAGATGAAGAAACAAAAATCACACATTTAGTTAGAGACAGATAGCAAATGTTGGTCTCTGCAAATTCAAAACTTGCCATCTTTCTACTGTATCTTGCTGCTTTCCAGTTAAATGAAAGGGAGGAAATGGCAGGACCAGTTTTCCTTTCTTTTTAACTTTGTTTATTGAGTTAATGCTGATTAACACATTGTGTATGCTTTACATGGATAGGCTCCCACCTCTACAAATGTATTTTATCACCACGCCCACCACCAAGATACCAATAGGAGGCAGGAACTTAACTCAAAGGATAATAGGTTTGTTATTTCTTCCTTCTTGTTCTAATTCAGAGTCATTATGCAGGTCTTCTTGAGGAAGGGAGCTGAGTTAAGGGAGAGTCCAAAGGGGTTTATGCCCTTGTGAGCAAAGTCACTTATCTTGGTTAAGGTTCAACAATAGTTGGGGTCTACAGAATGAAGGCTGCCAAGGCTAAGTGATTCAGAAAAGTCAGGAGATTGATTGGCAGCATATAGAAGATAAAGCATATAGAAGATAAAGTAGGTGTCAGGGCTTAAATTTTTTTTCACCAGAGTGAGTTATAAATATGGAAAAGTAGAAGACAAGAATAAACTTTGTGCTATTCAATTTAAATTGGAAGCATCAGTGTGATTTTATAAATTTATCTGGATGTAGCTATAGATCTATCTACATTTATAGAGAAGTAACTATAGATGTAAATGTGTGAGTTTAGATAGATAATTTATATTTCTAAGATAGATAGATAAATTATATTTCTAAGCTCTGTCTATGGAGAAGACCTAGGGCCAAAATATATACCCCCCTAATAATGAACATACCTTGAACCTAGATCTTGGCTTCCAAATATCATTCTTCTGAGTTCCTCACAGGATAAATCTGTAACATCTTATTGTTCCAGAAAGTAAAGAAATGCTTTAAAAATTATAGCATCATAACAAAGGACACAAAATCCAGCTTGTAGGGACAATATGTAGTCATAGCTGTACAATTAAGCACCAAAACAAACAAAAATATAACAAAGAATTTATCCCATTTAATTAATACCCCATGAATTCATTTGAAATACATATACATATATATGAGAAGGCCCTTCCTCATAGTAGAGTACTAACAAATGTACAAGAAATTATGAAAGAGAATAACTACTTGCTAACCATCGTATTAATGATGAATTCACATAAGAAACATGAGGAGATAATAAAAAGTATTGGATGAGATTTGCATGAGGAATGGGATGTTTATGTATGAATTATATAGTATCCTTCTACCCAATACTTAGAAAAATTTAGAGTGAAAACATGATAGATAACATAAATTATTCAGGTAAACTTAACAGTGATAGGACAAATCAATATCATAAACTACCTAATGGGTTTTAATGAGAAGAAAACAACTTCACTTTTGTGATCTTTCTGCAAAATATGTAATCTGAATCTAATAATAAAGAAGCGTAAGCAAAAAGAAACAATTAAAAATAACTGCCTTGAAATCTTAATTACTGTTGCTTGAAATCTTAATTAATGTTAAGATATTAAAGGCTCAAGGAATATTTTAAGATCTGTTCCAGGCTGAAGAAGACTAAAGAGACATAATTCATGTTCCTGCACTGGACCTCATTGTTGAAGAGGATCTATTGGGGCAGACAGTACAACTTCAGTAGAATTTAATAATATTCCTGTAGTATTTTTGAATTTTGAAATTATTTCTAAAAAATAATTGAAATACAAAAACCCCCACAAAAACCCAAAACAAAAAGCAGCCCACTCTTTGATTCAAAGTGTTTAAGAACAGAAAGTAGCAGTCACTATGATGGCTGACTGTTGTGATTTTAGTGTCACTGAGAGATTTTGTACAATGATATCATAATAAGGTTACATTATTGATTCATTTTACGTTGTTTTCTCTTGCATTTGAATGTATTAGCAGTTATTTTTGGATAAACCTTTTATTGAGAACCTAGGTCATCATCTCTGTTACTTACAACCATTTTAGTACAGATGTTATTCTACTTAACGTCTGATATTCAGGAAAGTGCTACAGATACTAATTTCAGTATTGATGAAATGAACTTCTAATAATATCCTATTAAGAGGTAAACTTGTATTTCAGCAGAGTATTGAGTTTGGAAGAAATAGCTATTTAATTATTTCCATTTTAGCCAAAATGTGAAAAAGCCACCCTATAGTGTCCATCAATATTGGAGTCAGATTTTAACTTTAATAAAATATGGATCTTCTCAAGTTTTAGAAACTTAGGAAAATATTGATAATAAAATCATTAATATCAATTAGTGTTAGTTGCTTGAGTGATTAAGTCTTCATCTCTCTTTATGTTGAAATTAATCTGCTTATGCTAAAAGAGCATCAGAATCACTTGATTTTGAATCCTGATGTCAGGTTAGGAACTCTGGTTTAACCTTTCTGAGTCAATGAGATCTTAATATTTTATTGAGTTGTGTTGTTGTCAGGGTTAATTGAGGTAAAGCATGCACATTTCTAGCATTATTCCATTATTTTCTGGAATGTAAGTGTGTGAGTCATAAGTCTTATGTCTTGAGTGTTTTTAATTCCTAAAAACAATGGTATAGGAGAATGATGGTAAAGTCCCAAATAAAAATATGTACCTACTTACAGAAAGGTATCTCCAGTAAATGGAGAAGAACCAATGTACATTTGTACATTCCTATTTTTCAGGTAATTTCCACGTCCATTAGGTCATAGATTTCACCTTGGTTTTTGAAAGGTAAGCAGTAAAAAATATCCTCTCATTTATATATAAGAACTTTGTGGCCTACTGTTATAAAATGAATGGAAGGTCCTATGTTTTAGCCTAGTCTGGATAACCATGGACTTTGTTAATCCAGTATTTTGTAACCTTTAAAACCCGTGAGCCCTTTATGTAAAGTAATTTCAGACAATTCTTTAATGTTACAAAAATTTCCAATTAGGATAATATTGTAACAATAAAATTATTTTTATTTTCCAAGACTCACCTTTTAATTTAAAAAAACCAGTCAATTCTAACAGGACATCTACTGCACTGCTTTGCTTTCTTAAATCAGATCATAAATATTTGTTAATGAGAGGTGGATTACAGCACAGAGGACCTATACACTTACAGATGCTATTTCAGACCATATGCATCCCCCCCATAAAGAGGTTATGAAAACTCTTGATGATATTTTGAGAATTAAATGGGTTAATGCATGTAAAACACTTAGAAAAGAGTGTGACACATTGCAAGTGCTATATCCATGTTACTGCTATTTCTGTTATTACTATTATCATTATTATCATCACTCATGCAATTACCATAGTGGCTTAAAGCAGTAATAACAAGATAATGTTATTCTAATGTCATAACAATCAAATTAGATTAACATCTGTCATTAGGTCTTCTTCAGTCTGCCCCTCTTTTTTTGAGTCCAATAAAATAGCTCTGCCATTAACTTCTTTAGGTACTGCAGTGAAAATATTGTTTTTTTTTCATGTTTTGCAAGGTCTTCCTTTAATCTTTCTTCTTGTAAAAAATCCTGTATAGTGTAAGATAGACCCAACTGTGTGAAATGATAGAGCTTTTTTCTTACTTATTCTTAATAAACATACTTCAGTGATTTGAAGGTTGTGTATACCCACTACCCTGAAGCTTATCCAGGGATAACAACAGTAGCAAAAGGACAGGGTGACTCTTTCCCTCAGGGCATAATGAAGTTCAGGGATAGAGACCATGGATAGTGAGCACACACACAGAAACACATACACGCTGTCTTCCAAAATATTCTCTAAAAGAGCATTGATATTTGAAATGATCAAAGTTAAATTCTGTAGGTTCCATGTGCTAAGTACTTTATTTACTCATCACAACAACCTTGTGAGATATTATTCCTTTTTAATGGAGATAAATGAAGTTAAACAATGTATTATATTACTGAGTGTGAACTAGATCTTTTAACTTCAATTGCTTTATTCCAGGACTTATTCTACATCACAGAACTGCTTCAGAGTGACATATGCACTTTTATATATATATATTTTTTTTTTCAAAAATCAAACTAAAAAATGATTAAAATTTGCCTTCTCTTTTTGCATCCATATATAAGTTTCATACCACTTTGGAAGTTGCTGGGACTAAGGAATATGCTGTTCGAGTTTACAGTACATGGTGAATTTGGGTATTTTTGTGATATAAACTGTTTTTTGTTTCATGCTAAAAGCTGATAGGACAATGCTGTCAATTTAACTAGCTATTGTAAATGAAACAAACAGACAAAAAATATCCCAGACACCTGATAGGTCACAAAGGAGATTAGAGTTTGAACCCAGGCTTCCTGGTGAAACCCTTTTTCTGCTAAAAGGATAAGGTAGAATTTTCATTTGCTCAAAAATGTTGGTAATACCTTTTAACTACATTAGAAAAACCTCATTATTTTGTAAAGTATGTGGAATACAAATGATAAAGGGTTGTACTCTGATTTTGCCACTTAGTAGTAGTAGTGTTGGGTAAATTACTTAAACTTTCTTAATCTTTGTGATCTCATTTGAAAAGTAGAAAATTAAGGAATACTTTATAAAACTGTCTGAAATTGTCACCCTTTTGAATATTTTCCCCATTCTATTAAGGTGCAATAAAATTTATTTTTAGTCTTTGATGAATTCTGCAAATTGTTTAGAGCCATATATACTCTTTAGCCCTAAAAAGTCCTTCTGTGACACCTTGTGTCCATTAATTGATCTGTTTTCTGTCATTATAATTTTACCTTTTCTAGATGTTCATATATATTTAATCATGTAGTATATACTATTTTATGTTTGATTTTTTTCATTTAGTATATATTTTAGATTCTTTACTAGGTTTATCAATATTTTGTTCTTTTACATGCCTTGACTTGTTTAGCTATTCTGTTTAATGGGCATTCAATTGATTCAAATTATTGGCTATTATAAATAATGTTGCATGTCTTTATATAGTTGTGTTTTCATTTTTCATATGTATCTAAAAGTGAGTGACTACTGGATTATATGGATATTCTATGGCTAACTTTCTAATAAAGTAACTGTATCATTTTAAATTCCCAACAGCAGTGAATGAAAATGCCTATTATTCTTTGGTATTGGGCTTTAGGGATATCACATTATGGTTTTGATCTTCATTTTTCTAATTATTGGTGTTATTGAATATCATCTCATGTACTTATTGGCCATCCATATATTTGTGTATCTGAATTTTCTGTTCAAATCTTTGTCCAATTTTTGGGGAAAAAACATTTTTTTCTCATTTATTGAATTATATTGAATTTTAAACTATTCTGGATATAAGGTTATGTGGTTTTTGTACAAATATTTTCTCACATTTTAAGACTTGCCTTTGTCTTTTTAACTGTTTTCAAAAAACAAGATTTCTAATTTTTGATGACATTTGCTAATCTTTTTACTTTTCTGATTCATGTTTTTTGTGTTGTTTTAAAAATATTTACCTAAAATATAAAAAATAAAAATATTTACTTAATACACTGTTATATTTTCTCCATGGTTTCTTCTAGAAGTTTTCTAATTTTAGCTCATGTGTTTAGGTCTTAATCCATTTTAAGTTAAATTTTGTGTCAAGTATTAATTTTGTATCAAGTATCAATTAAATGTGCATGCAAGTATCAGCAAAGTTGATACTTTAATTTATTTGTTATAGTAGGTTTTTTAGGTTTCTTGAGATTTTCTATCATTATCATCATGTACTCTGCACTTAAAAACAATTTCACTTCTTCAATTCTGAATTGTGTGCATTCATTTATTCCACTGGCTAAGAACTTCAGTGTAATATCCTTTACTTCACTGTGTTTTTGTTGTTTCTAATATGCTGTTGCATTCTATTTGTTCAGCCTGTTGAATCTGTTTTCAGATTATAGAATTGAGATTTGTTGTCATCCTCTGTCACATAATGTAGATTGTTATTTAAAAGAAAATATTTAGACTAAATTGGAGACAAACAGGTATGTTTCTATTTAGGTCCTAGCTTGAAAGAGACGGAAAGAAAAACGGAGATTCCGGAACTGAGAATTAAGAGATCTAGTCCCTATCTTAGTTGATTTTGATTAGGTATAACATCAGGTACAAGTCACATTATTCCAATGTTCCACATCTATAAATGTAGAGGTTAAGTCTGAGCAGTGGTTATGGACAAGGAAGAATAACATATAAATATTTCTGAAAAATTTCACCAGAGCTCCTTGTCTAGTTGAGAATCACTGGATTACATAGTTTCTGTATCTTTTTCTATCCCTGAAGATCCCTATTCTTTACTTTTTATGACCTGACAGGTTGTGGGAGGTGCTGCTATTTATTCAAGTAGGAATGCGAGGATCTGGGGAGAGGCTAGGAAACATTCTATACATTGTTTCAGAAATGAAAAACCACGTGTGCATCTATTTTAAAACATTTGTGACATTTAACAGAAACTTTTTCTCATTTTATCCTTTTGTAAAAATCAAGTTTTATCAAAAGAATAAGCTCAATTCAAAACACTATTATTCTCATTCTGCATCATGGGGGTAGCAATAAACCTGAATATCTGAAAAGCAATAAATGCCCAAATTACTTTTAAAGTTATAGATACAATTAAAAATTATCTAAATCTTACATGAAAATCTCAGCTCTTAACAATTTATTTTCCTAAAATCAGTAAATTTGGAGAGTGAAGATCTAATTTTAACTTTCACCTAGTTACTGTTAAATTTTGTGACCTTAACATCACAAACTTGAGGCCCAATTCTGTTTTCTTTGGGTCTTGTATTTAAATACAGGTATCAGAAAAATAACTAACTTAAAATCATTTCAGTTCTGAAGCGTGTAATTCTCTGAGACAAATCTATGTATATTATACATATGTGTATATATCAAATATGTTAAAGTACTTTTGTGGTGAGATAAGCAACTATAGATACATCTTTTATGTGAATGCATTCAACATCCTTAAGAATCATGAACAAAAAACACCAAGACCCTCATTGTTAACCTCTTTTGTAATAGTTAATGGGAAAAATAAATTCTTGAACATATGTTTAAATGCTACCTTTGTGTGGTATCAGCTCCCATTTAGAAACCTAAGACCTCTATATTATTTTAGGATGTAATTTTCCTTCATTATTTACAGCCCATTGTAAGAAAGCTTCAAGGGATATAGGATATTAGAGCACCACATCTTTAACTAGTTGAGACATAATACATGATTTGAATCCCCAATATTTTCTAACAGTAAGGTTTGTTTATTAAAGAAACCCCATGCTGTGACTGAATCAGTCTAATGGAAGCAGAGTTTGAACTTGAACATTCAAATATATGCCCATATATCTTGGGCATATATCATACATAATGATGTGGGGTCTAGACATCTTTCTGGGTTTGTTTATGTCTGTTATGGATTCCCCTCATTATCCATGCTGTTTGAGGGAGACCCCATGGACTCAGCTAGTTTATTGCATACTTTCTGTATTTTAAAACTAACTCAAGAGTTTCATGTGGCACATATGTTCCAACTTGGAAGTTTATTTTCTCACTTTCCTGTTTTATGATGATTAAGGAAAAATAAAATAAGATTTTTAGGGAATGGTGACATGTTTGAGAGTGGCTAACCATAATCCTTGAAGCCATATTTCAAATATAGTTTTATAATCTTTGTGTTATTATGCTACTCTTCCTAAAATTTTTGACAGTTTGAGTTACAGCATCTGCTTTCTTTTTTTAAAACCATATTGTATACCATCTGTTGTTTCATTATCATTGCTTGTAGCTTTTAGGATTTAGTAAAGGTAGATAGAGGACTTTTAATCTTTAGATATTATTTTACAATTTTTATATCTGCAGTATACTCAGTGCTCATTAGAGTTGAATAAGTAATCTAAAGAATAGACCTTAGGTATACAATTAAAATTTTTATAGTTCCAATGATTAATTTTGAGTAGTAATTCCTGATTGCTTGACTGGCTACTTTCATTCCTGCTATGGACGTTAAAGTCTCTCTCCTTGACATTCACTTTATAAAATTGGGTATCTCTGCTCATGATTTCTAAATTTAAAGAAAACTATTATATAGTTTTATAAGATGCAAAGTGATTTTTTTCATCAAGTGAAATAAACAACATTATAAGAATTTACAATAAATACTGAAAGGGTGGATAGTAACTAGAATTTATTATTGTGAGTATTTTTTGAGGGGATTATATAGCACTTACTATAAAAATTCATCAAGCTCTTAAATCTAGGGCTATCCAGTGATTAGGTGATTTTATGCCTGTGTATGTTGGAAAGAACAAAAGAAACTTTAAAAACTGAAGGCATAAACATAATTGAACCACCCACTTAAAAGAGAAATTGGAATAGATGTTTTCCAGGGAAGAACATGCTTTCTGTGTAAAAAGGGCTAGTGTAACAAGAAGTCATCTATTCTTGATTTCTTTAGACAGCTAGAGCTTTGTGCCTTGTCTAGTTTCTGCGTTTTTAAGAGCTTGTTCTGTGTAGCAGAAATAATACAATAAATGGGTTTAACCACATTTGTCTCAGCTAGACAGTCTGCTTTGTCAGAGATTGCTGGTACAACATAAACAAATTATGTGTTTGTAGTGCTTTTCAATGAAAGCCTATCTAACAGAGCTGAGATTGTGTTTCAGCAGCTGTAGATTTAATCTCCTACCTGTCAGTTAAAACAGGCATTTCCTGAGCCAGATAAGGACTGCTTGTAGAGGAGGGAAGTAGTCACAGCTGGACAAAGACCTATTGTTATTGACTGATAATTTCTATGTAGATTCAACTCCTTATTCTACCATGAAAACTACAGTCACAGTGCAGTTTAAGGGAGCTAACCAGATCTTTTTTTTTATTATTATTAAATCAAGAAGGGTTTAAAGAAAGCAGAGCTGGACTTTGTGTTATTCATATTTGAAAATTGTAACATGGAGCTAAAAAAATGTTCTTGACTTTTGTCATCATGACCCTAGATCACTGTGCATGAGGTAATAGGATTATGGAAAATGCTCGTTACAAACTTATAACTACATTTTTTTAGGAAGTAAAGTTGAATGCAAATTAACTGAAGTCAAAACATACATCTGTGGATTAATACTTTATCATGTGGTTCACTATCACAGCACATACTTTTTTCCCCCCACTGGTAGCGGGGACACCGATTCTTATTCTTTCTTTGTTCAGTTTCTTACCTATAGAAATTTGTAAAGTCATACTAACCCAAACTTGGTGATGTTGCTTTGGAGAGATATCTACCTTTCTCTGCCTTTGGGAGACAGTCCCTTATCCCCGAAGTCGTGAAAGGCTAATGGCAGTGCACTCTGATAGACTGGTCCTTGTGTTTATACTAGCTTAATCAGAAATCTGATTCCACAGTTCTTCAATTTGAACTTACTTTTAACATAGTTCAGGAGTTAGCATGTTTAAAGATAATATATGCATCTTAAGTTACACTTTTATAATTAAATTTTAATAAATTTTATAACAGTTTCCATTTTATAAGAAACTTTTTACGTAAGTCATTTGATCTTTACAAAATATCTTCAAGGTCAGTGTACATTGGTGTCCAGAGCAGAGTTTATATTTGTTGAAATGTAAGGGACAGAGTAAACAATAATTAAGTAAAAATGGTTGATATAAAAGACCTCACTGACTTTTGTTAAAGTCTACAATACTATTATTTGCTTATTTGCTTCTGTCTTTCTTCTCTTCTCCCTCCCTTTCATATTTATCTCTTCATTGCTTTCATGTTCCTTTTTTAAAAAAATGCCTTGTGATGAGGACAAACCTGTCTAGTATTACCTTTTATTAGAGTTTTTGGAGTGAATGCAGAAGATTAAGATTACATTGTATTACCTTTAAATCTTAGATTATAATACTGATCTTTTTACTTCTTTCATTAAGAATTGTTGTCAAATATATAATCTGTCTTAAATGAAATCAAGTAAAAAAAGTAAATCTATTCAGATAAAGAATAAAGGAATATTAGAATTTCTTCATTTAAGAATGTGTGGAAGATTCAGTGTATGAATTCAGTGGAAGAATTATTCTATTTTGAATTCTGGGTATTTTTTTCTAATGACACGATTGGACCAAAATGTCTATCATTTCTTATCGGGTGATTGAATTAGTATTTCTAATTTATCCCAATTAACACTATTGATCTATTGTTCTTTGTAATAGGGAAATGTCATGAGGGGTGAATAGTTTTAGTACCCAGCTCAGTATTGTAAATTCCAATTTCACTTGGCAAATATGACACCAGTTTCCATGATCAAAAAAAAAAAAAAAAAAGGCAGGAGTTTAATCAGTACTGTATATTTTATACATTTCTGATCTTTCCTAGCAACTTTACCTTATAAAGTTGATAGACACCTTGAGTAATTTAAAATATTTCTATTCTTTCTTATTTTATATGTAAATATCTCTTTTCCCACTTACAGTTCTAATTTCTATCAATAAGTTTCTTCGCTGCTTAAAAATTAATTAAAATAGATAATATTGGAGTAAAAGAATTAACAGTTATTCAACAGTAGTTATATAAATTTTAATTTCTTATATTCTCCTTCCTATAGGCACATAGGTTTGAAAATGCTTCCTTCTCATATGAAATCAGTAGATAGGTCTTGTTTTAGTCAGTCAGTTAATCAATTAGATAAGTACTCTTTGCTTTTCATATTTGGTGACATTTTCCTAGTAGTGTATTACGAATCTTTCTGTAAGTTGTTTTCATTCTACTTAGCAAAGAGGATGGAAAGAGGTCAGAAAGTCTCCATTATCCCCACTTTTAGACTATTGAGGTAGTTTCTAAACTGGTCTCTCTGCTTTTATTCTTGCCCTATTATAGTCAGTTTTCCTTACAGCAACCAGAGTATTCTTTATAAACCTAAAACAGATCTCCTACCACTTCTCTCTTATAATTCTCCAAAGAGTTTCCATCGTGCTCAAGATCCAAATTACTCATTGTTTGCCAAAGTCCTAAAATGATCTGGCCTGTGACTTTCTTTCTAATATTTTCCTATTATTCTTTGTTCATTCACCCCTGGCCTTATGAGACCACTCACCAAAGTTATTGCTACCTCAGAGTCTTTGCACTCATAGGCCCTCTACCAAAGTTATTTTTTCCTCTCAGATAGTTCCATTAGCAGTTCGTCAAGTCTGCACTATGTTATCCCTGAAGAGAAGCCTTCCTTGACTACCTGTATTCAAGACAGTCCTTTCCACTTTTTTACCCTCTACCTATCACATGCTATTTCATCTTATTTTCTTCATAGCACCTTGTTATCTACTGGCATTTATTACTAGATATAAACAGAGCTCTGAATTCCTTTTTTTAAAACCCACATATTTCTGGTTTTGACACAATTTGTGCTTTGGTTGGGGTTGCAGGTGGAGAAATGTACGTGAGTGTGTGTAAGCGTGCATGATGGGGTGGGGTTGGAGTTGTAGGGTACATTTCCAAATGGCATTATAATTATATCTCATAACTTTTGCTGTAGTAAGACTGGAACATGATAAAAGAGTGAAAACATGAAGACAGTTTGGCTTGTGACTATAGTTACTATTTATGCTTTTACCTAGTATCTGTTTTTTACAAAGATTACTTTAATTTGCTCCTTTGCCCCTCCACCCCGACACAATCACATACACAGGCATCATCTCTCATTGATATCTTTAAGCTAAGTCAACCTGCCATGGCTGAGCCCCAGTAGTTTAGACATCTCATGATCTGTTCACTATTCCTTCAGTATACCTTGCAGGCTTTCTAATTTCTGATAAAACTGCTTCTGCTGCCCATGATAACTGATACTTAAATGTTTTTCTGTTGTTAATTCTGTATTTCATAACCAGCCTGCTATTACAAATCTTTTTTTAATAGTTTTGAAAAATTGTATTCTTAGTCCTTCTGGTGAAAAACTTATCATTTCTGTCATTCAGGATTATAATTGATAATGATGAAATTATTAAAGAGGCTTGGAGACATCTTTAAATTATCTATACAATAATGACAACAAATGTATTAGTAGAACTTAGTCATTAAAGATGCCACAAATAAATGATTCAATCCATTTTTGTGTTTTCAAACTGACTAGTGGACTTCAAAATCAGACCATGGCATGCCAAAGGAAAGTATCACTATATTTGGAGCAGATATATATTTGCTGCCTCCATTTGAGGATTGTAATGATGAAAGAACTTTGAATTGATTCAAAAGATTAAAAGATCATCAGAATTGTCATAGCCTACTTTTAAATAACAAAAAATAGAAGTTCTTTCATGTGTTTATGTAATGAGTATTTGTTGAGTCCCTACTTTGTGCAAGACAGGATATTTCACTAAACCCTGGGGAGCAACAAAGTCTCTGCCTTTAAGTTGCTTGTGCATAATTTTAACAAGATCTGTAGTCTAAAATGTAAACCTGCATTTCTGGAGGAGGAATTTAATAATTGAACTCTGGTCATTGCTAACAGAATAAGCTTGTATAAAATACTTCAGGGGTAAAAGCCAGATTGCCTTCATTACAGGTCAAAAGTTTATGAAAGGTTTATATCTGAATTTGGTTATTATAAAGAAAGGAATGTCACATTCTTTACAAATGTTACCATATTTTTATGGTACTTACACAAAATTTGAAAAAAAATTAATTTCTATCTTGGCAAAGCACTTTGATCATTGTGTATTTAATGGGGTTTCCATTTGAGAACAACAATCATTAGTCTCTAAGTATGTCTCATACTTCTGTGGAAATAAGATAGGGTAGAATAAGAAACATTCATCTTCACTAGTCTTTGGAAATATCTAAAGTAATTGACTAGCTCAGTCTTCTGTGATGGCCTGGTGACCACTAACTGTGACTATTTGCATAATAGTCAACTCTTCACTTCTGTAGTGATAACTGTTTGTATCTGATTAAAATTAAGACTGTTTTAGTTCTCTTGACTTTTCCAGAAGTTGCAAAAATTGAGATTTGCTGTTCTGCTTTAACCAAACAAATGCACACATGGGGATAACAATATGCTGAGTTTATGCAGATTTTACAGCACGAATCTGAATAAAATACCCACTAATAGATCCTTAAGGAGTAATAAACACACATGAATTTTCCTTAGTTGCACTTTAAAGTGATTTTAACATACTACTAGACCTTAACAATAATATTTAATTGACAAGATTATGCATTTGTATGGATTGAAAAGGTGGTAGATATCTAATTCCAAATGAATCATAAATTTTACTTTTGCATAACATGTTTTATTAATTTCTTTATGGCCAGGATATTCTACTTCCCTCCTGGTGAGAGTTTCTTAAAACACAGTAAGATAATTTAAACACATTTAATTAACATTTATCATCCGTTTTATAAAGTAATCTGACTTTTGTCCTCATAAATACACTCAGAATTTTTCTGGATTATGGACCATAAGAAGGTTGTGGATAGACTCTGGGAGGATACTTAATGGAATTTCTTTGTAATTTAGTTTCTTTTTAAAGCAAATCTTTCTTTTTTCTGTTGACCCTATTCCAAAGTAAGTTGACAAGCTGGATGATTTATATTAATATATAGGTGAAAACAAACCAGACACCACTACATGATAAAACTAGACTCTGGACTTCTCTAAGGCATCGTATGTTCCTAGTGTCTAGCACAGCACCAGGCAGGCATGCTCAATGCTCAACAAATGGTATTGTATAGTTGAATGAAAGCAGATACTACTGACTTCTCTCATGCAGTTACATGCTTTTTGGAGACCTAAGAGGTGAGCTCTTTATTTCAGGTAGTAAGAAGACTAGAAAGTAAGAGATGCTAAGAATCATGATTATGATAGTACTAAACCCATGTTTCTTACTTTGAAAAGTCAATATTTTAACAAAACAATGAATAAAAGATAAAATAATGATGCTTGACTACTGGTGATCCTGGTAAATCAATGAGATATTTGACCACTTTGGAAAATGTAAATAGAGAGACTATATATAATATGCAGAGAATATAAAAAGAGGTGTTAACACAGAAAACAGGATTGGCTCTTTCAAGGTTCTTATCATCTCTTTCTGAATATATACCTAAGGAAGATTTTCTTTAATGTGCTATTGATCTGCTAGATAGTCTTTGTGCTCTTACTCCCAATGATCATTTTTCTCCTGTGTAATGAAGGAAAGAAGCTGAAAAGTGCTAGACACTGAAGTAGATTGAAAATAGCTATCTTAAAGACCAACCTAGTAGAGAATTACTTTGTGAGCATGTCTTTGTCTTGATAGTCAGTGAGAAGAAACACTAATGCTAGGAACACATATCTTTTTCATGTCTCCTGTACTATTTTCAATATTATTTTATTAAATGTATTCTAAATTAGTAAAAACAAGTAAATGGCTGCAACCATTTACCTATTCTTTAACTTTATTGAAGTATAATACTTACACATAAAATACATATCATAAGTCTAAAATTGGTTCTTAAATATTCAAATTACAGCACCTGACAAAAGCTTGAGTTTTAAAAGTTTGCTTTTAAAAACTATGCATTGAGTCTGTTATTTCTTAGTGGGGGTTATTGGGTCCTCTATGGATTATTTTGAAAAGAGCTGTAGTAGTAGTATGCAACTTCTAGGAAGATTTTGTGTAATATTAAAGCTCCATGTTAATAATGGTAACAAGATGTTTTGTATATGATCCTAGTGAGACATAAGAGAGAAAGGGGAGGGTGGAGATATCGTGCCATTAACAAATAAAAACAAAGCAGTATCCCCTGGATGCAACTTCATTACATTATTTGCTCAGTGTCCACCTACTGAATGTTGGTGGGGAGGTGGGGTGCTGTGTTGTCAAATACTTCAGGAATTTTGTGTCTCATAATTGCTTCTGATGAAATTTCAGTTTGATTGTTCTCCTGCTAGAACTGACTAGATTCTCTACAAGCAAGAATTTGTTGTCATTCACTAATTGTAGCAGTTATTATTTGCTAAGTAAGACAATGAAAAGCAAAAAGGTGATATCAACATATCTTTGAAAGTCATTTTTTTTAAAGATTTATTTATTTGTGCATACAGAACTGGGGTACAGGCCAGAGGCTCAGAGGTGGTGAGAGGCTTCACCAGAGACAGAGTGGGGAGCAGAACAGGCAGATCAACGAAGTACACTGCTGAGGGGAGCAGCGGGCAGGCCAGGAGAGGTCTGCTGTGCCATGTGGGTCACCTCCCACGGCAGGCGGGGATTGAACTCATTCAGAAATGGCTTTAGCTTCTTAGTGCTGTGCCTTAACCTGCTGCACCACCAGGGAGGGCCCTCTTTAAAAGTCATTTTTAAGAACATCTTTGACTTGTGAACTATAGACCCATACTTTCCACAGTTGTATTAACAATCTACCCTGTGTAACTACTCAAAGAATAAGTAAAATAATAATAAAATCACAGTTATATGTATGTGCTTGCATGCGTGTACAAGTTCACATATACACAGACAAACACACACCCTGTGGATCTTTGTATTGATCACAGCATTATTCACAGTAGCCATGACATGGAATCTACTTAAATTGACAGATGATTGGATAAAAAAAATTGTGAAATATATACTCAGTAGAATATTATGTAACTATTAAAAGATGAAAATAGTGCTTGAGGGATGAATGGTTGGATCTTGAGGCGATTTTCTAAGTCAGAAAGTGGAGACAGTTACCAGATGTTATTACTCATTTATGGAAGGTAAATAACCAAAGAATATAAAGTACAAAGAAAATAATTCTTTAACTCTGAAAACTGTCATAGCTCTGGGGTTGGGGGAGTTTTGGGGAAGTGGGGTGTTCTGATAATGTGTTAACACTGAATCTTTGTTGGAGTGGAAGTGAAGTATTTGCACACGTTAAAGTAAAATGAAGTTGGCAGGGATTACAATTGGGATGGAAGAAAAAAAATGTACAAAATGATGTAAAAATAAACTTATGTAATAAAAAAATAAAGTAAAATGAAGTTGTACTACCCAAATTATATAATTATATTAATGATTGACAAGTTAATACAATTTTATTGAAAGACCCTTACAATACACTCCATGGAAACTGGTGCTCAGAAAACCAGTTCTTAGGTCCTAGATAGTTCTCACATTGACCAAGAATCTCTGCTATTTAATTTATCTTGGTGAGAGCACTGAAGAATATGGAAATTGGAATGGCACAGACCCTTTAGGCCACTCAGTTTACTTGGTGAGAGATGTTTTACGAATAGCAGTTAGTGAAGCATCAGGTAGACTACACGTAAGATTCTTTTGTGTTTCTTAAATCCAAGAGAAGTTCATGATGTTGACCACTGCACTGTGCTTTCTGAGGTTGGGCAAAGCAGAGTCTTAACATTGTAGACAGATTTTAACTAACATATATTTGAAATGAGAAGAGTTTGTGTTAAAACATTAATTTATCCAACCAAAGCAGTCTCTTTCCCTCCTAACTAACCAGAATTAACTGTGATCTATATATGGTTCAATGCCCACTTTTTGATAGCAAGAAGGTACTTTCTTGACCTTGAGGGCTTTTCATGTGAAGTGTCTGGGACCTTCATTTCTTTCACTCTAGATACTGCAGCTTTTAAGTACTAATACTTTATGCATTTAATTTAAATATTCTGTGTAATAAAGATCGTGGCCTTTAAGAAATTCCCCTCTCTTACCACACTTTCTGTCTGTCTATATGCCCCTCCTCTCTTTCTCTCTAACAGCTCGTTCTTGTTCTCTGTATTTTCTATCTATCTTTCCTCTCTCTGTCATGATATACACACATTGAAACTATTTCTACCAATAGATTAAAGACTGATTCTCAAATTAAAACACATGAGGAATGGATTTCAAGAAATAAAGCACTGAAAGATTTTCACTCACTGTCTTTAACTCAATAATAGATACTAATATAGTCATAATATTCAGTATAAATACTTATTTCCCATCACTGAAAAAGTTAAATAATCTTCATGAAAGAGAAAGTGAGTCCCCCTGAGTGTCACTCTGTTTGCATTTTAGCATGCAGCCAGGTCTCTGCCAAGTTGCTCTCTGACTGACTGCTGCAGATGCTCTTTCTCAAGTATTCTGAGTCATATCTTTAGTGCAAGTCTTCAGGGACAAACAATAGCACCTGTTCCTCACAAGATATCGGGCCAGTTAGCCCATTCATGTATCTTTAATGAAGCTCTAGGGCAGATGGCAAAAAAATGGCATCATCAACAACTTAGCCCAGAGAAAACAAAGGGGATAAGTGTTGATGCAACAATGCTGGTTTACGAACAGGAAGAGACAGAACCTAAGTGTTTCACACACATCTGCTGCTGTCTCGATTATCTGAAAGACGTGAGGAACACCCAAGCAATTAAAATTTCTGGGCATGTAGCCTATTTGATCAAGAATGTGGTGCCCACCCTCTCCAAAAGGGAAATGCATTGGTCAGGGATTGTACAAGTTTAAAATTAATGGACAGTTGTACTTTGGGGAATATAGTTTGCTTCAGGACTGTTCTTTACCTATAAGGAGGTTCCTAGATTTTCAAGTCATATAAGTTCCAATAGGCAGCTGGTTAGTGCCACATCTGAAAGTCTAAAAACAATGCATTTTTATGCTCAGAAGTATATTTTTGGTCACATAAAAATTTACTCTTTCTATTAACAAAAATGTTTTTATCCATGGGATAATTAAAGAATGTCCAAATTTGTGTTAAGAGAAAGCTATAGATATTTTAAGAATATATAATTAACTTATTTTCTTACATTATTGTTCTCCCTTCAAGTCGTTCTCCCACCATCACAGAGCCTGTGAATATCACCACAGTTCCTGTACTCTTCCCTCCCAACTTTTGACCCCTTCTCTCCCCAGCTGTTTGCTTGAAGTCTATGTTCAAGAAAGCTACTTTTTCAAGAAATGATGCTATTTGAAATTTTTATAACTTCTTTGAAAAGACATGTGGAGACTGGTCACTCTGATAGAGTGAGGGGAATTTTATTTTATTTTTTAATTCTTTAAGTATAGTATTTTTTGGAGGTGCTGTTTACATTGTGACTGCCTTTCCTGGCATGTCACCAAATGAAAATAGGATGATGAGAGGAAGAGGAAAGGAGGACTACATTCTTCAGAGCAGGGTGGGGCTTTTCTGTAGCTCCAAAATTCTTTATCTGCCCTTGCTCTGGCAGTGCAGTGAACTCAATTCACAACTTCTATAGGAGGAAAATATTTTAGATGCTTATGTGATTCTTGGGTGCTACCAAACTGTCTTTCCTTATCTCTCTCCCCTACCTTGCCCTAACTTTCCACTTTTGTCCCACCTTCAGTCATCAGTCTTCTAATATGTATAGTAGTTGGAAAGTAAGGAAAGGGAGAAATTGTTCCTTTGATTCATATTTTCTGCTTTTATTATTTGTCCTGAGTTATATTGGCGAGTTTCTATAAAAGATATTGGTTAGAAGTATTCCTAGAGCTCCTTTACCTTTTGTTTTAAGGATCTTTAGTTTTAAAGATGTATAATTCCTTGAAAATAAATTAACACTAGAAAATAAATATCATTGGATTGTATCACGGTCAAAACCCTGGCTGTGACATAGGTTTGCAAGATCACTGGGGGAAACTGGGGAACATGAGATCTCTCTGTACTGCTTATTACAGCTGCAATGTAAATTTGTAAAACTTGTGATCAAATAATTGTTATCACAGAGAATTATATTCCTTATCTCACTTATTTGATTAACAAAAGGTGACTTCATGATACTTATAAAGTAGTACTAAAAAGAGTATAGACACTGAATATAACATACCTGGACTTGAATCCTCACTGTGCCAATTTTTAATTGAGCAAGTTACATAACCTCTTATGGGTTTGTTTTTCTCATTAAATGAATGAAAACTATTATAATTTTCTCATAAAGTTTTAAGGATTAAGTGAGGTAGAAAATGTAAGTCATTTTGCAAGTGCTTAACAAGTAGGAAACACTAGAAAATATTAGCTTCTATGTCTCAGCTCTATCAAGCTATCAGCAGCCACTGTAGCATGAGTTCACTCCCCAGCCAGGGAGCTGACCCACATAACACAGCAGACTTCTCCTGGCTTGCCCACTGCTCCCCTCAGCTATAAATTTCAGTAGATCTGCCTGTTCTGCTCCCCACTCTGTCTCTGAGTTATTTCTTGTTTCTTTATGTGAGCTTGTATTGCTATATATTTCCCTTTTATAACTGCTTTTAATGTGCCCCATAAGTTTTGGAAAGTTGTGTCATCATTGTCATTTTTCTCAAGGTATTTTTTTTAATTTCTTCTTTGATCTCCTCCTTGATCCAGTGGTCCTCCAGTAGTGTGTGTCACTCTGTCTCTGGTGAATCTTCTCACTCCCTAAATCTCTGGCCTACACTCCAGTTTTCGTATGCATCATTAAATAAAAAAATACACATTTTTTTTTTTTGTAAAAAAGAAGCCCATTAGTTGATACTGATGCCCATTAAAGTCTAAGAGTCACTGCTCTAGATTAAAATTTAGTGCAAACTTTATATGAAGGTTGGAGTCACCCTCCAGCACATCTGATTCATAGGTCTAAGAGTCAAGTCATCTGCTTTCCTAAAATTCTCAGATGTGGAGCCACACACTTCGAGAACTGCTAGGTTAGATCATCTCTAAGCTCTATTTCAACTCTATGCTTCCATTATTATTGTTGATTTTATGGTGTCTTCTGTCCCCACTCCTTATTTACTTTTCCCCATGATTTACTGAAACTGCTGCTGGGCTAGTTTTTTCATTTAACTTCCCCAAATCTCTTTCGTTGGAACCTAGTTTTGCCCTTTGTAACCACTCAAACTTAGTTTGGTTCTTTTTTATATACATCATTCCTTCAAATATTTAAAGAAACTTATACTTCTATCTCCCAAGTTCAATAGTCCTTATTTTTTTCAGACACCTACTCTATATCCATAAGCTTCAATAATCACTTGAAATTTGTTAAATGAAAGAACTAATAAACATGATTAAGCTAGACATGTCATTGTACTAGGTTCTAGATACATGCTAGGCCCATATTTCTAGAAGTAAATGAAACATTTTCTTTTGATATACTCTTGTACTGAGCAATGGCCACCCACAAAAATATTGTGTTTTATTTTTTGACAGAACAGTGGCTTCATCTTAGACACTTCAGGTTTGTATCAGGTCACAGCAAGCTGGAGTTGAACAGTAAACCTAGAGCTTTCCTTCAGGGTTAAAGGCAAGACCTGGGCACTAGGGGATCAGCTCCAATTTAAGCAGGCTAAGTTTGTACTCTAATGTACAAAACTTGGGCTTACCTCAGCTAAAATGGAAGAAATAGCTGCCCAAAGCTAGTTTCTTTCACGCCCCACTGGCAAGGTAGTAATTGCACAAAGACCTTTTTATTATAAGTTGATTTTCCTGAGAAATGAATTCAGAAAAATACTGTAAAGTGTTTATTTTTTGCTTGCCCTTTATTAACCCACATCTTAGGGCTTTCCCTAGAGAAAAACTGTTGGTAAATGAAACCTCTTAGACCCACACAGAAGCATTTTCTCACTCTGTCCCTGGCTGTGGAGGCAACAGGGACAGGACAAGGCAAGTTGGTGCTATTTAAACAGGGTCATCAGCTACTATATGGAATTTTGCCTAAAGAGAAGATTTAGGAATCTAAGTGGGGGAAGGGTTTGGTGTTGGTAGAATTACTGGTAAAGGTTTGGATCTTAAATTGGGTATAATGTAGTCCTCTTATACTAGCAAAGAGCCCAAAGACCCAGTTTGAATTTAAAGATCATCCTGTTAGTACCACTTGGTTTCAATTTTTACATTACAGAAGTCCTATAGGTCAATTTAAAGTATCAAGCCCCAAAAGCTATGACAAGACATTCTTGTGACATTACCCCGGATTCAGGGCAGCATGCATAGAGTAAAGAAGGGAACTAGGAAATTAAAATGTGATTTTCACAGACATGATTCTGTCATAGCTCTTATTTTCTTTATATGGAATACAAATACTGATATAGAGTGAAGATTTTCTCTTTTGCATTTTTGTGCTCTTTGATAACGTTTATTGAGGTCAAATGAAATTTGATATAGTAGGATTTATTATGAAATGTTCTCTGAATACAACTCCATAATTACTGAGCTACATGGTAGTGCATAAAGCTGTAAAACTGCTTAGCCAGACAAGCAATTTATATGTTACATCGAGGTGTGCATGGCAAAGAATATTAGTTTAATTGGAAACCAAGATGTAGTGGCCTTAAATCTGAACAGCTATATGTTTAACATAATGTAGTGAGGCTTTGAAATAAGATACCTAAACTGAGAAGATACCGCTTTTGAAATATATAACAATTAGACATTATTTTCTGACCAAGGGTACTAAATATCATTTTCAAAATAAAGCACAGAATGCAAAGCAGGTGAAAGGGCAAAGCCTTTGAACATTGTACGATATAAGAGACAGTTTATTTCTCCCGTTTTTTTTTTGTTTGTTTGTTTTTAAAAAAAGGAAAAAATTCAAGATAAAAGAAAGCCATTCAATTTAGTGGAAACATGGATGAGGCAAATTCACAATGAGTTTATGCCCTTGGCGTGCTAATGGATCTCAGAAAAAGGAATTGGGTGGATTTTTACCTAGATTTTTCTCAAGGAACAGTTCTGGGATGAGGTTAGAAGTGGGTGGCTGTTTAGGTACCGGAATGCTACCAGGAGTGAAAAACAAATATTCTTGGCATACACTTGCTCTCTGTCTGATCATAGGCTCTCTTCTGTTTAGCAGGTTCAGGGTCACATGCCTCCGCTCATGATCCCAATTTTTCCACATGACCAGCGGACCCTGGCCGCAGCTGCTGCTGCCCAACAGGGATTCCTCTTCCCCCCTGGAATAACATACAAACCAGGTAAGTAGAGAGGGATTTGATGCTCTTTTGGAAATGCTAAAATACACATGTTTTTGCTTAGTAGTCACTACATCAGAGGTGCATATGAAAGAAATATGAATAAAAAGAACATAAAAGCTTATTTTAACATAAGTTTAGTATTGGAAAGGTAATTGAGAAGGGGGAATATTGATGAGTGCATTGGTTGCTAAATACTTTTACTTTTTCTTCTTTCACTTGAGTTTGTTCTGAATTCACAGGTGAAATGCTACTGGCTCTGAGACTACAGATTTTCCCCCAGCTTTCTCATATCTTTACTGTGAATAACTGTCTTTGGTTAAATATGCTTTCTTCTTTCTGAGAGCTTTTATGCTTTGGAAGATTTGGCCACAGAGAGTCTAAAATGTTGTCATTGTTTGTTGTCTGATTTGTCTTGGAAGAAAAGTTAAAATAGATTTAATTAGCTTAATACTAATAGGTAAAATTCTTTTTGATTTTAGTATAAATAATGAAGCATTCAGAAATATTTTCTCATTCATCTTTGAACCTCAAAAAACAGGTCACATAACCTTTCAGTGAAATATGTTTTGAAATGATTTAGCAAATGTTATGATTTTTCCTTATTCCTCTGAGTTTACTGGACTCCTGGGGAATTCAATTAAGGCATAATGGTTTGAAGCTTCTTTTAGGACCTCCTTGTAAACAGTGCTTTAAATGTTTAAAGATATGTTGCCAAAGGAATCCAATGTAAGAAGATAGTCAAGTAAATAAAAGTCAACCTTAATTTCATTTGTGAATTCTTTGTAAGTGACCTCAGCTTAGAAGTAGTGACCTTGTTCTACTCATTAATAATTTCTGAGTCAAGTTTTTTTTTTTTAAATATATTAACCTGAGTATATTAACCACCACATTTGACTGCAGTCGTTTCTTTATTTATGGGATTTAGAAAGTGAAAAGAGGCAATTTTACTATGCTTAAAGAAATAATAAAATATAAATCAAGATTCTAAAATTCTCAGTAAGGAAGCTAACTAACTAGCATAAAAACAAATCTATTTAGTTTTAACATCTTTAAAATTGCCTGTTGCCATCAATTATTTTTGTGTTTGATAGAGAATCCCTTTTGTAAGTAAAACTCAGATGATTCAAAGAAAAGAAATATAAAGAGACTGGCTAATTTAATGACTGACCTTGAAAATTCCCTCGATATAATTAGTCAAATTTCTAGTTATCGCAAAAGGTTTTTGGATATAGAGTAAAAGAAAAATTGTTATTAAAATTGTTCCCTTTTTATATACTAGAAATTTTACATCTTGTTATTCTGCCTACCTATGAAATTGGTATCCATATTAAATAAAGGATTATATATTGTCTGAAAATATCAATACATGTCCATCAGTATATTGGCTTGCTCATTTATGGTGCTTTAAGGAGCTTTGAAAGATTTCTTGGGAACTATATCTCCCTTTGGAACACTGATGTAAACTAAATTTACTAGTTTATCCTGATTATAATTCATCATCATTTACCATTCTTAGAAACCTTTTACATATATGTGGAAACTGTTTATTTAATTTTAGTTTTTTAAAATTAAAATTCTTCACTTTTTAAAATCAGATATGGGCCTTATTTTCTGTTAAACATAAACATCAACAGAGTTAATATGTTAGTTAATTTTGTAAAACAATAGTGTTTATTTTCATGGGGAAGATATTTTTATAGAGTCAATGAATTTCTAATTTCTGACCATTATTTTTTTTTTCAAATAGAATCAATGAGAATGTAATATGTAACTGAGCAAGATAGAGAGACAATATAAGAAAAATATGATGCAGGCGTAAGTCACCTCCATTAAGGCCTAACATCAACATAGGGCAGTGTCCTGAGGAAGCGACCTTACATATGGTTATGTTAGTGACACCTTGTAGGGGAAGGAAGGGCAATGGATTTGGACATGTAGGATGATTTTTCATCACAAGTAAAGCTATTGTGTAAAGAGCACCCATAATTTATGTCAGGAAATTTAATTAACCAGAACTCTTATTCTTTAATACTTTGACTTGTCCAAGCTTTATTGTCTAACAAAATTCAACCTAAATGGATTAAAGTTATATATTCTTATATTATTAGCTGAGAAATTATATACTCAGGAGATGTATTCCATGCAGTGTTATTCTTGAAGAGAAATATACTAGTGGATGTGACTCTGGACAAAAAAAATAATTCTTGTGCCCCAAATGAGCTGTATTATCGCTTTGCTTTAAAAACATGTGAGACAATGACTAAAATTTAATAGTGAGTAGGTTTGTCACATATAAACCTTGAAATGGTGACTGGCCACCTTTATATTTTTGTCCCCCAAGTAATATGAGCAAATACTATAAATTATCAAACAATTGGTTTGCCTTTTAGCCCTTTTCTAACTTTCCATTGCTAAAATAATTCTACAATTCCCATGGTGTTTGTGCCTCCAAACACTTTGGAATTGAATGATTGTCTTCATTTTTAAAGATTAAGAGTGAAATTTACTGTCAAAGTTGACTGCCCCCGAATCCATGTAAGGATAATCTAAACAAATATATTTAAGTTTATGGACCTTCTCACCATTAGATAATTTAACCTATTGCTTTGGGCATTTCATGACCCTGTATTCATTCAGTGAACACCAAGCAAGTTCTCCCACCTCAGTGGGTTGTTAAGGTGACATACTGCCTGTAAAGGATGACACAGTTTCAGGGAAACATCCAAATCAGTCTCTTTGTTGATCTTTAACCCCAAATTAAGAAAAAAAATGTTACCGGTTCTATAGTTAGAGACATCTTTCTAGGAAAGAACTCATCAGGACCAGAACATATACCCAGCATTGTGGTTGCTTTGCCCTTCCACATCAAATACTGAGAGAAGCAACAAGACAGGATAAAATAAACACATTTTAGCACCTAGATTTGAAAAAAAATAAAAGATTAAGCCTCTTTCGTAGTGTATCAGATCAAGACTGCATTGCCAGTGAAATAAAAACAATGAATAGTCTATTTCTTTCACTGAAGATCATGCAGTTGACCCATGTATATTGCTTAGCTGGAATTTTTCAGATGATTGCTGCTAGTGCAGCCCTTGAAGTTTCCTACGAGATGCTACTTGCTCCTGGCTTCTCCATTCATTTGTTAGCTGTAATATGATAATAGCTAAGTAATAATGACTTTTGTGCCAAACACTGTGCTAAATATTTTATATGGATTATTTTATTAAATTCTTGCTTGACATTTCACTTAACCTTGCTGAGCTTTGTAATTTTTGTAATCTATAGGAAATGTCATTATTTATCCTCTGCTCAGTGTGGTATGAAGATTAAATTTGTTAAAATGTCTGAAAATTCTTTGAGAATTCTGCACTAGGTTTATTGGCAAAGTCTGACTGTGAAATGGTATATTTGACTACGTTAAATTTCAACTTTATTGATTAGAAATGTGACCCCAAAACTGAACATTTCATTGAGATGTCTGATTATTCTTTAATATTTCTATTAAAATATCATGGTAAGGATGGTTGCAGGAGCTTAAATAATAATAATAATGAACAATTATTTACAAGAGACATTTTATGGGGATGGAGTGGGGGATGGAATCAAAAATGGAGGGAGGAGTGCACGGGACTATGGTGATGGCACACAGGTGACTTGGTGATGGGAAGACCACAGCGATTACAACTGAGATGGAAAAAGACACAAAATGTTGTAAAAATAAACTTATAATAAAAAAAATGTACCATGGTAAATTATACATAAATACTAATACGAATACACAAATACTAAGCTTCGTATTTAACATGTAACAATTTTAATGCACAACTTTGTTGGCATTAATACATTTGTATTGTTGTGTAACCATCACTGTTATCTATACCCCAAACTTACTCTCATTCCCAGTAAAAGCTCTGTGGGCATTAAACAGCTACTTTCCCTATCTCCTACCCCTGACTCCTATTAACCTTGTTACATTATCTTAGCCCATGAACGTGCACATTCTAGTTATTTCATGTAAATGGAATTATACAGTATTTATTCTTCTATGTCTGATTTAGATTACTAAGCATAGTGTTTTTGAACCCCATTCTTTTCATGTATCAAAAGTTCATTCCCTTTTATGGCTGAATAGTATCCTATTTGTACATATGTCTGTCTGCTAACCTAGTCACCTGAGTTTTTCCATTTTAACCATTGTGAAAATGCTTCTGTGAATATTGATTCACAAATATTTGTTTGAATCCCTGCTGCCAGTTCTTTTGGATATTAAGTTTATACAAACATATATACATATAAGTAGAATTGTTGGGTCATTATCCTATGCTAAATTTTTGAAAAACTGCCAAACTCTTCCTTTAGAAGCTGCACCATTTTACATAACTATAAACAAATAGGAGAATTCAAGTTTTCCCATATACTCATCAACACTTGTTATTTTCTAGTTAAAAAGTTATATATAGCCGTTTTAGTCAATGGGAAGTATAGTGTCTCATTGTGATTTTTATTTCCATTGTCCTAATGATTAATGGTTTTGAGCCTCTCTACATATATTTATGGAAATTTTATAGTTGTTGAGAAATGTCTGTATGAGAAATGGTCATTTTAAAATTGGTCTGTTTATTTTTTATTGTGGAATTTCAGAAGTCCTTTATATATTCCAGATATAAATCTCTTATCAGAGATATGATTTACAAACATTGTCTACCTTCTGTAGGTGGCCTTTTCACTAAGTTGTGCCTTTTCATACACAAAAGTTTTAAATTATGATTAATTCCAATTGATCTAGTTTTGTTGATGTTACCTGGTGTCACATGGAATCATTCATGAAGATTTACTTATAGGATTTCTTCTAAGTTTAGATCTTTTAGTTACTAAATTTATATCTTATTCATCTTAATCAGTGTTTAATATGGTGTAAAGTAAGCATAAAATGTCATTCTTTTACAGGTGACTATTCAGCTTTGCTAGCACCATTTATTGACAAGATGTCCTTCCCCTGTGAATGGTCATGACATAGTTGTCAAAAATCAATTAATTATACATGTCAGGTTTTACTTCTAGGCTCTATATTCTGTTTCATATCTCTGTCTACTTGTCTACCTATGTATCTATCTATTCTTATACCAATACAATTCTGCTTTGAATACTACAACTTTGTAATAAATTTTGAAGTCAAAAAGTATGACTCTTTCAACTCTAGTCTTCATGTTTAGTCTTCAAAATTGTTTTTGGCTATTAGGGCCCCTGAAATTCCATATATATTTAAAGATCAACTTTTCCATTTCTGTGAAAAAGACTTGGAATTTTGCTGGAGATTACACTATATCTGTAGATTGCTTGGGTACTACTAGCCTTTTAATAGAGGCAAGCCTTTGTGTAAATAGATGCCTTCTCATTATTTGTTTTCTAAAGTAAGTTACTTCCTTACTTTTTATTGGACTGTTTATATTTTATATGTCTTCTTGCAGCAGTTCAGGTAATTTATGTGTTGTAAGTAATTTGTCCTTTTATTCTAAGGATGCTTAATTTGTTGATGTATAATTGTTACCTAATATTTCTTTTTAATTCAGTTGTTGCAGCTAGTATTTAATTGAGCACCATTTGTTTGGCTATACACACATTACATATATATACTATATACATGCATACATACATACACATATATATGTATAGGGTTATGTTTTATTTGGGGGACTGTATTATATATACCTTCTAACTTTTTTTTTTCAAAGATTTATTTATTTATTTATTCATACAGAACTGGGGTACAGACCAGAGATGCGGAGGGTGAGAGGATTCACCAGGACAGAGTGGGGAGCAGAACAGGCAGATCGATGAAGTACACTGCTGAGGGGAGCAGCGGGTTGGTCAGGAGAGGTCTGCCACAGCATGTGGATCTCCTCCTGGACAGGCGGGGATCGAACTCATGTGGAAGTGGCTTAAGCTTCTTAGTGCAGTGCTTTAAGCCACTGCGCCACCAGGGAGGGCCCGTAAAATCCTTCTAACTTTTACTGCATTATAACATTTTAGAAAATTTAGATTTGGTTGTGGTAGTCCTTAAAAATATAGAATATTTAGAAACTTCTACTATTCTGAATACATATGTCAAAACAGGTTGCAAAGTGACATGCCCAACCCTTTATTAGTCATTGGTTGGGATTGAAATACTTCCATAGTACAGCAAGAATGACAATAACTCATAAAAGTGGGGTCTATCTATAGATGTTATTTGTAGCTTAAATAATTTACTGTTACCCTGTGATGCTAGCATACAATAATATGTGAATAAAATAAGGGAGTATGTTTTTCTTTTGTTTTTATGGGTGGAAATAAGATATGAGACTGGAGTCCCACTTTGAACAGTGACTGAAGGATCTCTGAGTCCTGTCTCCTATGTTAATATACTCTTCTACAATAGTCTTCCCAACCTAAAGTATTTCTTCAGTAGATTAATATCTGAAGTTAATATTAGGAGAAAACTATAACTATCCCAACTCTTGTCATTCTGTAAAATCAAAGTAAATGGATAGATACTTCCACACAGATTTTTGGCTCTTAGGTAAAAGTAAATTTATATATGAACTATACAAAGTAAGTATATTCTTACAGGAAGTAGCCTGAGTCTAATAGACCCTAAATTCTTACACAGCTCCCTCTTTTCCTATGTTTAAGTTTTAACAAGTTTTGACTTCATTTCAGTTTCCCAGATAATTGAAACATCTACTTGATCTCAGTCAGGCACTTTTGCTATAGAGGTGCTTTCATTCCAAAAGAATGTTGTCTATGGGCCCTCCCTGGTGGCGCAGCGGGTTAAAGCACAGCACTAAGAAGCTTAAGCCACTTCCGCATGAGTTCAATTCCCACCTGCCCCCGGAGGAGACCACATGGCGTGGCAGACCTCTCCTGACCCGCCCGCTGCTCCCCTCAGCAGTGTACTTCGTCGATCTGCCTGTTCTGCACCCCACTCTGTCTCTGGTGAATCCTCTCACCCTCCGCATCTCTGGCCTGTACCCCAGTTCTGTATGAATAAATAAATAAATCTTAAAAAAAAATGTTGTCTATTCTGACAAGTAAAATTGAATTCAGGCAAATTTTCCATAGGTCTTAAAATTCTGTTTTGTGTTTACTGTATAGTCTTCAGATAAAAGTAGTCAATTGGAGAAAGTAGAAGGTTGGAAAGAGGGATTTAGGAATGGGCATTATTTCCTAAATTGTCATTTGGTAGTTGTATTCTTATACTAGAGGTAACAAGGGCCAAATTACAGTAATGTCTAAGACCAACCTGTTCTGACAAGCTTCATCTTCCTTTGTTTAAATTTAAAAAGAATGGTTCCTCACGCAAGCATTTCACATCCAGAGACAAATTTGAAAAAAATTGCTACAACATGTTGACTGATTCTTTGCCAACTCAGTCACTGAGAACTTTTTCTTGATTGACTCTTACACGGAGAAAATTAGAGTGGTGAGGATGCTGTAACTTTGTTATTTAAAAAAAAAAAAAGTAATCTTCACAGTACCTTAAATCTCTCTTGCTTGCATTTTTCTTTTCTATTTTTAAAACCCCTCTCTTGTTTACTTTCTCCTCTCCACACTTTTTATTTTTCACTCCTAATCATTCTCTGTAATATACTGTGTTGCTCTAATTTATTCATTTTTACTTTTGGTATTGATACAATGATGTGTTCTGGAGAAATAGCTTTCTAAAGATTATCTTCAGAGATAGAAATTCAAGACAGCAGAAAGGTTAAGAATGTTTTTAAAAATATGCTTGTCAGCAATGGAAAGAAAGCTGTTTGTAGCCAGCAGGTGAGCTGGAGAGTACTACAGGGTGTGGTAGAGATAATAATAAATTAACTGGCAAGCCAAAAAATATAAAAAAAAAATCAGCTATTTCATAGCATAGAAGCATGACAGCTATGAAAAAAGGAGTGCCCCAGGGAATTCTTTTAGAGTTTGATTTTTTTAAATATGTTTGACATGAAAAATGTTTTAGTACAAATAAAGCAACTGGTATTAAACTTACAGGGAGGGGGGTTGTGGTTTAGAGTTAGTATGAATAATGCATGATATTTAAAGACAGAACAGCTCTAAAATGTTCCGGGAGGCAATCCATGTTGATGATTGGAATGGTGATTTTTCCCCCTATTTTTGAAGCATCATTAATTCAGCATCGTTTTGTGATTTTTTTTTTAACCTGATAAGATATCGACCAAAGAAATATTATTTGCCTTAGATTAGAATATTCTTTCTTGAGATAATTTAGTTAAGTATCAGGAAGATCAGTGGAATTATTTAAGCATAAAGCAACAGTCATTTTGTATAAAAAATAATTTGGTCTAGTTATCTTTTTAAAAAAGCTCATGTAGTATTGCAAACCAAAATCAACCTCATGGAAGGGGAAAAACAGGATCAGATATTTTGAACATTACTCCATAGGAGACCAGCACAATATAGTGTTAGTGAATGCATTGTAGCAGCGCTCCATATGCAATCAGAAGCCAATTGTTACTGGACTGTGTACAAGCACATACTGTGCTCAATGGTCTGATGAGGTATTATGGATATGATGCAAAGAGACTGTGTAGATTAGAAGCTAACAATTTGTTAAAAGTGAAAGCGACTTAACATTTACATTGGGCCAGCTGAGTAACACTTCATGTGGCAAGCAGGATGAGTTCCAAGGAACCAGAAGTATCAGGAAGGCTCCAGGTATTAGTGTCCGTGCAGAAAAGAGTTTTATTGCCTTCCAGTTGACTACCTTTATTACTGTCTTTTTTTTTTTTTTCTCTACACTGTCTCTTCATTATTACATTCAGATTTCTGTGTGGAAAAGTTCATGCAAAATAGCATGATTATTATAAATGTCAAAAATGTGTGGAGGAACAGCCTATTAAAATATAGCCTAGAGATAGTACATAACACTGACTTTCAATAAGAAGCTGAAGCCAAAGTGATACTCCATTAAATCACTGATAGTGTGTAATTTATATATAAGTATTAATTTTGATTTCAGTTACCACTATCACAGTACATTTCTCCACTTTCTCTTGGTTCTTCAGGTCACTGCACATATCTGGCATTCACAGGTACAGAAGGGATTTCTGTTCTCCTGTTTAGGACGGATTTGGAGTCAGAATGACCTTACAATGTAATATTGATCTCTGCTGAGCCTTGCTCAATCTCGGCCAGACTTTTAATACAGATCTCTCATGTAAAATGTGTGATTATTTAACCAAATCATCATCAGCAAATAAGCGATAAGTGTCTAATGTACATGATTGTGTGCAATGTTCCACCGGTAGTCCAGAAAAACATGGTTTCTACTCTTATTGGACTACCAATAAGAGTAGAAGGTTGTTCACCAAGCTTGGTTTCATGCTCATCCCTATCAAATTGAAGAGGTGGCGTTTATGCTGTTTCCCTTTTTTCTTTTTCTGCAGAATTAAGTGTAGAGTTATGGCCAATCAGTAACTTATAATCTTTTGTGGACTTTAATACTCTGCCTTGCCTACCATGCCAAAACTTTTGTTGTTCTGATAAAAAGCCCTAATGCTTTCTCAGTGAACTGAGTGTCAGCCTGGCTTTAAGATATTTTTTTACTCCTAAAAAAAATGATGTATTACAAGATTTGTAATGGAGTGAACATGCTTGAATTGCACATTTAATTTTTTTAACATCACATTCATGTTTTGCCAGTTTGCCTACCAGCTATCTGTTAACAAAAAGTTCCAAAGCAGCACTGCAAGTCTGTGCCCAACTAAGCCTTTTGTTTCTGCAGATGTTTGGGCTTAGAGCAATGTTGTAAAGCTCAGGCAATCCAAGGACCATGTTTGTACTTGTCGACTGTGATTCCCTCTGCATTGTCTAAACCTGTTTGCATTGTTCTTTCCGACAGGTGATAACTACCCCGTACAGTTCATTCCATCAACAATGGCAGCTGCTGCTGCTTCTGGACTCAGCCCTTTACAGCTCCAGGTAAGTGCCAGAAGGAAAATGTGGGATGTGCGCCAGTACTTTAGTGGAGAACTGCTAACCAGCTGTATGCTAAATAATGGTCTGAATGTTAAATAATTTTTTAAGCATAGCTTAGAAGGATTAACACCTTATGTACCTACCATGTTGCAAATAATAGAGAAATGGCCAGTTTAAATATTTTCCCAGGAAAAATGACATTATAACAGTACTATACATTCTCTTAAAGATGAATTAATGGCTTTATAATTTTATATGGCTGGTTGTTGGATATGTTAGTTTTTTCTTGATAAAGTTTCCATTCATTCATATTTTTTTGCTGATTAGCTTATAAGTATAAGCATCAAAAACAGGAAATGATGTTGGGTATTTTCCTTCTTCTACTATCTCCCTAATAGTAAAGGGAGCTGTTATTTTAAAATTTAATATGTGGTAAAATGCAAGCCACATTGTTCTTGAATAAATGTATGCTCATCCTTTCTGGGGTTAAAAGTCTGGTTATAGTGTCTAAGTTTGGGATTACTCTTTATTTGTAAATCTTAAGTCAGAGAGAAAGTGTTTGGAAGTGGAATACAAATTCATTTGCACTTTATTTTCTTTACAGTTAAATGAGAGGTTTACAAAAGGAATGAGTGATCTTACACCCTTCTAGCACTAAATTTTAGTGGGAAATTGATCTCAAGGGAATATATGTTTTAACAAATAAAGATTATTAAAATAAATGGTTCAGTGTTTTAACAGGTAGAAATATATGATAACTTGAATTTCAATACAGAAGAAAGTTTATATGTAGTTTTTATCATCATTTACTGTGATTATTTTTTTAATTTCTTAGGCAATATAGGGATTCACATCTGACTAGGTATTTATATTTCTTCTCTACTATCCCCTATGACTTGAACATAAAAAAAATACAGATATTTTGCCATGAAAGCATCATCTTAAGCATATTCAAAGGGTCTGAAAATCAAGAATTTCTTTCAATATTGGTAATTTTTTTGTCACAAGCCTCGTTCAATAAACCTTAAAGATGTTCCCCATTGTGGACTGCCTGGCAGAGGTAGAAATTTTGCTAATCGGAGCAGCAACCATTCCTCTCCCAAACCTTCACCTTCTTCATTACTAACACTGGAACTTACAGTAGTTGATAAAAATCTAAAAAGAAACCTCACTCATAATAAACTTAATCTTATATCTTCTTGTTCCATAGCTATGCTATAGATTATCTTCTTGAGTAAGAGCCAGAAATAACAAACCAGTACCATGTTTTAATCCTATAACCACGTTTTGATGAAAGAATGTGTGGGTTCTAAACTTCTGCTTTCTGTTCTTTGTTGTGGGCAGTACCCTGATTTAGAAAATGTGTTCTGTTTCATGAGTTCTGACACTATGCTTTGTCTTTTTTTTTTAATATGCTACTAAACAGAAGGGTCATGTCTCCCACCCACAAATTAACCCAAGGCTAAAGGGCCTAAGTGACCGTTTTGGCAGGAGTTTGGACACCTTTGAACATGGTGGTGGCCATTCTTACAACCACAAACAGATTGAGGTATGAATGCTTCCATTGGTGCTTCTTTGGGTGGGGGACTGGAATGTTCAGTCATACACTAGTTTTTTTTTTTTTTTTTTTAAAGTGACAAGCACTCAACCTAAGCACTATGCAATCTTCCCCTTTTCCCTACTCCTAGGAGAGCTCATTTTTGCTCCTTTTCTTTCAATGACAAAGGCAAACCCCAAACGAATGTTTGTGAATTTAGTGTTTATTGCTCTATATTTGGCAAATTCTTTTCATCATGGGGTCTTCCCATTTACATTAGTCCTCTTACTCCTTTGCTTTTTAATGTATTATGCTAAATAGTATTTAAAAACTTAAATATTTATAAAAAAATGTCCTTTGAACATATCATCTGAACCCTGTAAAGTTGATAAAATTTTGCTTGTAAACAAAAATAGTGGAGGTTCAGAAAGGTCAAGTTACTTAACCAAGGCTACAAAATATTCATGGTGTCGTCACAACTACTACCTGAATCAAGGTTTCTGATTCAGTTTTCTGAGACTGAAGTGGGGTTGGGTATTTGGGCCAGACTACTTTTTTTGTTTGTTTGTCTCACAATAAACATCTATAGTATTCCATTTAGATTAAACTCCCAGCAAAGTTCCTTTTTGGCTTTTGTGAGATAGTCTTACCCATTAGAAGATAGCTTGTATGGTTCTTTTGAAAACCAAGTCCTTTTCTGCTACAGGGATCCTGTCTTTCTCTCTCCAATTTCATGCTTAATTCTGCTCCTATATCATTGGAGTTCTTCTTTGGGACTCTCAGATACTTACTGGAGAGTTGCCAGGTATATGTTGAATCACGAAAGAATGGAAACAGGTTGCCTCTAATTGAAATACACTTTAGCTTTCTGGGTAAAATTTAATATTGGGAAATTCAACTAAAAAAAAAAACAAAAGAAAAGAATTGTATATAGCAAAGTTGTATAACCGGCTCCTATTGGCTTTGCCAGTTTATACATATCAAACACTAGTAATCAGTAAAGTGTCCCTTTGGCATTCTCTTCTTTGCATGTGAATCTGCATTTTATTTTATTTTTTTCCAAAATGATAAAGTTCACTCCTAAGAAGAAAGATGAAGACAAGATCAAAGGCCACCTTGGGGGTAGCCTAAGGAAGAGTTTCAGAATTTGTTGTCTCCCTTTTACTTCCCTTTCACTTTGATATGCAGTACACAGGGGGTTTCCACCCAAACATGACCAGGCATATACTGTCAAAGTATCTGCTGTCTTCTATACACCTAGAAGGAATTTCATTTTTTAAGACTTTCTTTTGGTTGTAGAGAAGGTATGATATTTCTGGACATTCTGAAAAATCTGGCACAGTTAGGAGGGCAAAACAGAGTGATAACTTGATTTTTTAAGAACAAGATTTTCTGTATAATGACATATAGTAAGTTTATTAAACTTTAGAGTCTTCAAAAAATATGAAATCAGGTAGACTTGGCTCAAATTCAAATTTTCCCTTCCTTTTTGACTTTTATTTTCTCTTGAGATGAATTCTAGTCCATTAATCTTCCTTTAGCCAATTTTCTACTCAGTTTTCTCTTTCACTTAATGATGTTGTCTCTCTTCTATACCATCACCCTCTCTAATGCTGTCAAGTCTGGTTATTTTTCTACTTTTTTGGACATGTAATATCATATAGATGAGTGCTTTACCTCAGTAGCTTTGAGCAGTGCTAACCAAGAAGCACAATATATGCCATAAATCTCTTACTTTAGTTAGACTAAATTAGGAGCCCGTTAATATGGTTGTCCTCATAGTTTTGCCATTAAAGTTTTAGACTCATTTGAGTGTCCTGGGTTTATATACTTTCTTGCTTAGTTCTTTTTCTTGTTTTTTTTTTTTTTTAATATCTTCATCCTGCGTATTAGAAAATGTTTGCTTTATTTGCTTGTATGAACACTGGTTAGAAAAGATCAACCTTCTTTGTAAAGGCAGGTTTCCCAAACTTACCTGGTATGAATAAGGCATTTCTATTGGGACATCCATGAGCAGTACAGTGGAAAACAATATCGAAACTGCTGCAGTTTCAGCAAATCTACAGCAAAAGTAGAGAGAAAATTTAATATTTTGCTTTGTTGATTTTAAAGTCTGCTTTCTTTTCTAGCTAGTATTTTCTACCCTCTTTGACAGTCTAAAATGTGCAGTTCTGTCAACAATCAATCATAATCATGATAATCTGTTGATACTTAAGAAACATTGTAATTATGTTAGTACAGAAACAAAGATTCTTAGGAAGAATGGCACCCAGTAACACCTATTTACCAACACACACTCCCTCTCCCACTTCCAAACACGCCCTGCTGCATTGTTCAGAACTGGTCCTCTTTACTTAACATTACATTTCATTTGTCCTTCAAAGGTTTTCACTCCTAACATAGTGAGCCTTCATGAATCTTCACAACATTCATAGTTATATCATAGATGCCTGAAATTTTGTTATCAAGTAGGGAAAAGATATTTGAAACAGGTCTTTCTTTAAGATAGGAAGATGCAAGAAAGGTTTTATTTTTTTGGCACACTGTGCCGGTGTACACTAAGGCATGGTTTTCTTTGCCTCAGGGGCACCATTTAAGAGAGAGAAGGCCAAAGAGTGCTATTTTTAGTTGAACAGTTCAGCAGATGGAGGCATGAATACTCATATGTCTGAGGGTTGAGGGGCTTGAACCATTAATTTTGATAATGAATTAAACCCTGGGAACAATCAGAAACTGGAACTCTAAGATTACAGTGCTTTTGACCTTTAGAGAACAGAGGGCACTTGCTACAGTAAACAATATATTATATTGCTACTTATTTCAATTCTCTCACCCTTATAAATTTCAAGACCAGTTGCCATTTGCTTTCCTTAGCTATGTTAGCATTGGTCCTTCAAGTAAGTCAAAAAGAATGTTAAGGAAGGGGTGAGGGAGTATAATGAGGTAGTCATGTAAATATGGCCTTTAAATAGCCAAGATGTTATATTGTGCCCCAGAAATACTGTCTCAGAAACTAAGCTCTGTATGACTTTTTTTAAGTGAAAAAGCAGTTTTAGCATATTGATTCAGTTCATGTGGTTACGTTCATTATGATAGGTTCTTAAATTAATTTTTGTTTTGTTTTTAATTGGGAGTAATGTTGCCTCATACTTGTAGATTATATTAAACACAATCTGGTGCTATATCATGCAAAATGATACACCTGTCTCATACCTTCTTATTAAATGATGCATGCTTCTCTTTAGCAAATACAGCAGTTAAATATCACACAGCTTAAGAATTTCTAATTAAAATAACTCCACATGTCAGCATATTGGTAATGTATTATTTTAATCCATTTATTTTGTTTATGAAACAGTGACATATGTTTAGATTGTGAAATATATGAGCCTTAAAAATCACTTTATTGAAGAAAATTAATTCCTACAGTACTGTCTCAGTAATGTGTTCACTCACCCAGTCAGTCACTGGCGGCACTGCCAGTCTTAATGTTGGATAGACACACTTACCATTTTTATCTGCATAACAGTCTTGGAAAGAAGCAATAACTGTTCTTTTCCTGAGTTCCAAATGATCAGGTCTTTCTTTCTTTGCTTTTTTCTCCCTTATTCATTAATTCAAACCTTTCCCCCAAAACACTTCTGTTGCTTTTCCTTTTTTAAAAATACAGTAAGAGATGGGACTTAGTGTATGTGTAAGGGATTCTGAGAGACCAATCAAAATTAAAAACAAGCTAGTTACCTTTTCAAAGTTAGACATAGTAATTTGTTTGCCAGCAAGAAGATGTTTGGGTCAACCCTGAGATAAAGTGACTGTCAGCAGTTATTCCTACAAGACAAGTAATTTCACTCAGTGTATTACTGACAGATTGCTCACTTGTCTGAATCACTAGAGAAAACAAACTTAATATTGTTACAGACAAGAGTTTCTGTCTTCATTAGCTTCAGAGAATGTTTTTTATCGAGTATTCAAAAGTCTACCAAGCTTTAGTTAGAAAATATTTTAACAGTTCTTATAATGATAGTATAGATAGTAGATTAAATGAAAAGAATTAAATTTGAAAAAAGTTAAAAATCAATATAAATTCATTTTCACTTTAATTTGATGGGTTTATGTGTAGTTTAGAGAAGATTTGAGGAAAGAAATATAATTAGAGCCTTAAAACACTAGCAAACCCTATCAACCATAAGTTATTTTTAAATGAGACTATTAAAGTCTTGCCAAGTTTGCAAAGATGGAGAACAATTGAAGTGTTTGCAAAAGCTAATACAAACATATTTTATTTAAATTGTATCAGCATTTTTTGTGCTACAAATGGGAAGTGAAGAAGTGCTCACCAAACATTGAGAATATTCTATTTCTATTTCAGTTCCAGTCTGAATCTTTCTGATATTGTATTTAGATGCTCTTTGGCTCATACCTTGTCTCTTCTTGTTTGCAATTGTAAACATGCCTCAGTGTTATGGAGGAATGAGATGGTGAGTTAACTTTGCTGGGACGGCTCTGAAGGTTGTGATTTCTAGTAGAGAGTTGAATGAAGAGTTGATAAGAGTTGCCTATTACTGGAGAAACAGGAATGCCCTGATTCAAAGCTTGGTTTGAGAATGCCAACCATGGTGTTGGGCTTTAATGGGAAATAGTTGCTTTTCTCTCAGTTTGTCTTTCCTCAACCCTTTTGACTATAACATTGTGGTGGAACTTGGAGGGACCATTATGACTAGGACAAATGAGCTGTGGACTAATGGCATGAGTTTCACGTTAGAATCAAAATCCTGGATTATAATTTTCATTTTAATTTACTTGCTATGTTCTACATAGACTGGTCTCAAATTACCGTTCCTGTTTCACTGTAAAAAGGAAGATAAAAAGTGGAATAATGAGGCATGTATTAAATTTTCTCAATTACCATTAGAATAGGAAAAAACCCTTAACGTTCTAATTAGCAATCAATTCTACTCTAGCTTTGATACCTAAAGTGCTTCTGAAGAGTACCCCTAATTTATTAGAACTTAAAGTACTGAATTTAGAAATTTTGCCTCATGTATTGTTGAATTCCCAATATTGCGCGGCATAGTAGTTGGCTAAAATGAATTTTATCTCTGGTAGACATATGAGACCAAAGCTTTGAAAAAAATTTATGTTTGGTCAGTTGCTCTGCTTTTAGGAAACATTGTTTTGTATAAACAACCTTTTATTCTATATAGTCTGCTTAAGAAAAGCTGAAGATACTGTATGATTCCTGGTGGAAGTTAAAGAAATAAAGGTTAATCAAAGAAGAATGTAAAATGTGGAGACATTTCTTAGTGTTTGGAAATCTAATTTATTGTGTTCAACAAAGCAAAGAAATTTATGCCTACCCACAAAATTAAAATGGGCCAAAGGATTTTCTTTCAGACAGTTGATTTTCAGTTGGTTTTACAATAATATCAAAAGGTTGAGAATATAGCTTTTCTTACATGATCCTTGCTAAGCTTTTGGTTAATCACTCCTTACATTATTTGAATGAAATGATATTCACCTATAGTCACAAAAATATTTTAGTAGGATCCCAGGACCCTACAAATACAAAATCAGTAAAACCCTCTATATTTTTTTTTTATTTCCACCAACAATCATTTAGCTTCACCCTCTCAATTAATCCACTCAACAGGTGGTTCCCAGTGTGTGAATACTTGTACTTAAATAGACTGCTTGTAAGATACAATGATTTCTAAAGTAGTGACAGGTATTTCTGTTCCCCCAAACTGGAGTTTATAGCTAATGTTTGGTTGGTATCAAGTATCATATATTTGTTTGCGCATATGCTGTAATAAAACTATGTTGGAATTCAGAGAGATAATGTGATTAGGGCTATATTGGAAGGTTGAAAACAAAACATTGTAGTGTTTTAGAAAATGCTTCATTCTAGTTTTCATCCATAATTATGTCAGGGTATGCAACATTCAGGAAATTTAAATTAAAAAAAAGAAATGATGAAATATGTTGACATGTCAGATAACAGAATAAACAAACCAACAGAATACACTAGCCAGCACAAAATCATTTTAGAAATAACTTTAGTGAAGTACAATTGACTTACAAAAAGGTGCACATAGTTAATATATACAACTGGATGGATGAGTTTTGAAAATGAGTATTTCTCTATGAAATCTATGTCATAAACATACACATGACCTCCAAAAGTTTTCTTCCACCATTATTAGTATGTGATGAAAGCATTTATCATAAGATCTACTCTGTTAGTGATTCATTATACAATGCAGTATTATTAAGTATAGGTTGTATGATATACACTAGATCTGTAAGACTTACTCATTTGTGTAACTGAAAATTTTTATCCCTTGACTAATACATTACTCTTGTTTCCCCTGTTCTTATCTGGTAACCATCATTCCACTTTCAGCTTCTATGAGTTTGACTATTTTAGATTCCTCATATAAGAATGTATCATATATTTGTCCTCCTGTGTCCTTTCTGTGTCTGACTTTTTCATCTCATGTAATGTCTTTCAAGTTCACACAGGGTCTTGCAAATGGCAAGATTTCCTCCTTTCTAAAAGTCTAAATAGTATTCCATTATATATACACTTACATATAACTCATTTTTTAATCCATTCATTTATTAAGACATATATTTTGTTTTTATGCTTTGACTTTTGTGAGCAATGCTGTAATCAATCTGTGATAGTAAATTTCAGTTCTTTTGGTCAAATACCTTGAGTTTCTAGTCATACATTAAGTTTTTAATCCATTCCACATTAAATTTGTGTATGGTTTAAGATAAAGTTCCAATTTCATTAATTTGCTTGTGAATATTCAGTTTTTGCAATGCCATTTTTTGAAGAGACTATTTTCTTCCCACTGAGATTTTTGGCACTAGATCATTTGAAACTGATGTGCAGATTTATTTATAGGTTTTCTACCCTATTATATTGATCTATATATCTGTTTTATGTCAGTAGCATTTATGTGTTAAATGCAATAGCTTTGTAGTATGTTTTGAAATCAGGACTTGTGATACCTCTAGCTTTATTGTTCTTGTACAAGATTGCTTTGGCTGTTTGGATCTTTTATGGTTGTATATAAATTTTAGATTTTTTAAATTTCTGTTAAATTATACTAGTGGTATTTTGTTAAGGGTTTCACTGAGTCTATAGATCACTTTGAGTAAGCTATTTTAATCATGTTAATTCTTCTAATCCACATTTTTTTTTAAGAATACTTAATTAAAAGGGAGGGATTGAGAATCTATAGTTGGATGTGTTCCTCCCATAGACATGCTCAAAGGAGGGATAAAACTTAAATAAGTATATAGTTATTACTGTATGAAGCAGAGTTAAGTGGGTATTTATTCTTTACTGTATGTTTCTCTTATAGCACAAGCAATAAAACAAATAACCAACCTTTAATAAAATTAACCAAATGATGATTTTTGGTATCTTATCAGTGATTTCTCCAACACTATAGACCTTGAGCAGTATGAACTAAAACAAAAATAAATGATACAAATGTATAAAATATTATTGCTTAAAATCTTTGTGTTGACGAGCTCAAAACCTACAAAAGTACCCATTTGAATCCAATTTGAAACAAAGTACTTGTAACAAGAAAATCTTTTTTTTGGGGAGTGTGGATATTTATCAACTTTCACTCTATTTTACTTACTTGTTTAAATTAAAGCAAATGTGAAATATGATATAATTTATTTTTTAAATTGTTATTTGAAATTATAGTTGTTAGCTCTGAATATGATTGTTACAGTGACATGATATCCATTGTACCAGGTTTGTATCAAAATTTTTTTTGAGGGAACTGATAAGCATTATCAGAATATTTATAAAAGTTTGTATGACAATCCAAACATAATGAATTTAATCATTTAATCATTCAATGAATATTTGTATTCATTTAGGACCTGTTACATGTCTGGTACGACTCTAGGCAGGTGATCTTTAACAATTTTTCCCATAGGGTTCAGATAACAATGGAGGTGTACATTTTTCCTTGTTATGAATTGGAGGGCTAAGGTGGTTGGAAATTCTACTGGCATATAGTAAGTAGAGACCAGAAGTGATACTAATTGTTTTGAATGCACATGATAGTCCCTCAAAGCAAAAAAAAAAAAAAAAAAAAAATCTAGTATAAAATATCAGTGGCACTGAGGTTGAGAAAATCTGTTTTAGATACTGAGGAGATAATCAGTGAATAAAAAGTCCCTGCCCTCCTGAAGTTGACTTTCTAGTGGGAAAAAGATAAACTAAGGAAAGAGATCTATTATTGAGGAGTTGGAATTTTTCTATTATTAACAGAAATATCATCTACCTATCTCTATACACATGGATGTGCTTGAACATATTTTAAAAATTTGAGACCTATTTGATTACATATCCTCAGTTCTTTGTTTTGCTTTGATTTTCGAAGCCAAGGCTTCTTTTTTCTAATGGGTCACTTCTGATTAGAGCAGTCACAATTCTCCTTAGGTTCATCTTTTCATTTATATTAAGCATACACTATACTCTGACTTTCCATAATGGAATATGACTTCTGACTATAGTAGTATATAAGTCTATCTTTCAGAGTGAAGTAAATATGAAGTTTGGACCTGTGAGCTGTTCATTAGTTTTTATAGGATACTATGTATTGAGATCACGTAGGATGAGTGGAATCATTCTTGTCAGAGAACCTATATTTAATATGTGAGTTTGATAAAGGAAACCTGAATTTCCTTCTAAAATCAAAATCAAACATAACAGATCTAAGAATAGTATGAATATTATATATGCATACCTATATAAGACATATAATGTAGCCTTTTACAGTCGAATAAATAATTTATATTTAGCTTTTTTAATAAACATGCTTTAATATTAGAAGGAAAAAAAGATCAGATTGATTAAGTGACGTGGAACATAATACTCATCATTTATACAAAATAAAACTACTATACAGCTAGTTTTTACAGCTTTTTATAATTTGTCTCTTGACCAGAAACTTTTGTTTGTAAGCCCTGCTTACTTGTATTTAGGGGCCCAATCATTTAAGAAACTTTCTTATACAACTTGTTCCTCTCATATTGTAATATTCAAGTGAATTAAAAGTAGCTTACTAAAATTGTAACAAGGAAAAATTTCAAAGTGGATATGAGATACTGGGCACCCCAAAGTTCACATATTTTCCAGATATCCAGTTAAATGACCAGAAGAAACTTTAAGCTTCATAGAAGCTTAAAAGCTGGGTAGGATAAAAACCACCACAAAACCTAACTTATTCTGTAGCTTTCTTTTGAGGAAAATTCTTAGAATGCTGCTGAATGCCAGAGCTCCGTTTTTCTGAGAATTTCTGAGGCTGCCTTATAATCTCAAGTTCTGATGCGTCTCCTAGAGTACTGGTGAGGGTGTCCTTGCCCAGCCTCGCCTGTGCTGCCCTCTGAGCATGTTCCGCAGGTTGCATGCCAGCAGATGAAGCAGATGTTTGACCATACTGGAATGGAGTGCCTGCTGCATCAGGAGCTGGGGATTCCTCTTGACATCTGGACATTGCTGGGTTGGGCTGCCTGCCTCAGGCCAAGAGCTGCAGGAGCTGTGGGGCAGAGAGCACAGTCTTTGCTGCTCTTTAAGCGATTAGTGCACTGAGGCAGCAATAATGTTGAATTATCGCTTGGCTGCTTTCTTCTCAGGAATCTGGGGACAATAGGAGAGTCAGGAAGGTTGCATTGACAGTAAAGTCATGTTCAGAGAAACACGATTAATTATAAAGTATTCAAGAGCTTTATTTTAAATGATTTAATTTACAAATTTACAAAATAGCTCTAGACAGTATCTGAAATTTTTAGAACCAAAAGCCTAGTGACTTAAAGATGTATATGCTTTTCTCATTTCATATGGCTAGTATAGAACCATTATTTCAGCAGTGTTCAAATTTTAGAGTTTGGTCAAGTTGTACAGAAGATACAGCATCTACTAAAAAGAGAAAATGCACTAGTATTTGCAGTACTGGAGAAAAAATTCTCTAACGTAAGGGGAAGGAAGACTTTTAGGTGAGAGTTTGACTGATTTATGTATTGCCTTTTACAGATTCACTTTATCACACTGAAAACTGGTCTACATTTGCTACCCAGAGAGCTGAAACCATCTGTTACACCAATTTCCTTTATGATATGTGCTATCTAAGCACAATAGATGTTGAAATGGGTAGTTTAAAATGCATTTTGTGATGAACAGTTGTCACATTAGGTTGCTTTTCCTCTTAAAATTTTTCATTAGTGAGACCTGTATGCTCAAAGAAGGATTCTTATAAGCATCTTATGACCATTGACATTCCCAGTAATACATTGGAAAAGAATGCTAGGTTGCTCTCACTTAACCTCTCATGTTCTAAGGGGGGCTGTATTTAATTAATGCTGGTGAGAGGCCAACCTGAGAGACTGAGGAAAGTGATTGAGCTGCGTTTTCCAACCTCTGCTCTATTCAGCTGGGAGAAGGAAAAAAAAATAGAAAAAATACTGTTTTCTGAAATCCCCTCTAACTAAGCTGAATTTCAACAGGCCATTTAATGCTCAAATGGACAAAGGTATTACTTCAGTCATTGAATTGTATCAAACTCTTTCTCAGAGGTCCAGTTTTAAAACTCTATAGGAAAAGTGGCTTAGCATCATATTCTCAATGAATTGTCATTTGGCCTGCTTAAAAAAATATATTTTTTTTCAAAATAAGAGAGAGAAACACTGTCACTAATTGGGGTAGAGTATGTGCCCCCAAACCAGTTATCACTACACTGGAGTTGTCCTCCAAAGTATGGGAACTTCTTAAACTACACAGAGACAGATACACTCCTCTTTGCAGTGTTTTTGATCACATCAGAATGTCTTCCTCATGTCCAAGGAAGTTGTTTGTTTTAGGCCCCGAGGAGTGGTCTCTGAATAGTGAATAATTACATTTTTTGACTTAGGCACAGAACAGTAGAGATAGTGAGTGAGAGAGAGAGAGAGAGAGAGAGAGAGAGAGAGAGAGGGGTCCTCGTGGAGCTAGTAGAGGCCTATCTGTACCGATTTGGGAAGAAGTCCTAATTCTTGATTCATTTATCAGTGGTTTTAATAGAAAAGCATTTCTTAATTGCAGAGCCAAACAGTTACACACAATCCATTTATGTCCTCCCATACTCCTCCTGATCTTAAATCCATTTCTGCCACATTTTCTGATTATGAAACACTATATCCAAATACAGACAAGTACCTTATCATTAAACAGAAAAGTGACTGTGCATCAACAGGTAGTCATTTGCTGCCAAGTTTGGAACAGCATTTTTACTCTTTAACACCTTGCTTGCTCTCTGACATGTTTTCTGTATATACAATATTGAATGGCTTGGAGTTTCAATAAAGGTATGCTTCTTGGTTCCACAACACTTCTTTAGTTAAAAAAAAAATTCTATCTCTGTCTACATACATATCTATAGCTGAGTCAGTCTACTCATCTGTGAAATGGAGGTAAAAGACTTCCCATATTGTGAGGATTTAAATAAAGCAGTGCAAATCACTTAGCAAATGTTTGCTTGTGGTAAATGTTCAGCAAATGTCATTTTTCTCCACATCCTTAGACTCCAAACTCTCTTATTCATTCATTAATTTAACAAAATTTTTTTACAAACAAGTACTATGTACTTTTGTACTCTTATAAGCAGGTAAACTAAACAGGTTCTTCACTTCTAACAATAATAGTCTAGATAAAAAAATCAATTAGATGAATAATACTTTATGGTAATAAGAACAGATAACATAGGACTAACCATTTTGTGTGTGTGTGTTGATTGACCAAGTGGCTGTGTATAGACTCTTTGAAAGCTTTTCATCCTAATGCCTATACCTGAGTTCTTGGAACATATACCTGAATTCCAAAAACATGAGTCCTGATGTAATACTCTTTAGCAAGAAATTGTAACCAGCTAGTCATTGAGGTACTCTAAATTGGACTTTCTGCAATCAAGAAAAATAATGCATCAGTATTGTAAGCAAATCCGTCACAAATAGTCAGATTGTAAAATAACATTGACTTCAGGAGCTAGAATGTTCCTTGGAGGCCCTCAGATTCAAATTCAAATTCTGGTTCTATGAGCTTAGGCAAACTAATCTTTAGAACCTGTACCCAGGTTCTATTAAATAGGATTAGGAATAATCCATACCCTGCAGGACAGTTGTGGGGAATAAATAAAAAATGCTTGTGAAAGTGTGTACACTACCTGATCTTCTACTGAAGAAGCAGAGACACAGAGAGATGGGGTCACTTGACCAAAGTCATACAGTTTGTCAGTGATCTGGGTTAGCGTATGTAGAAATGTGAAGGAACATGTAAAGAATTTGGTTAAATTTGGTTGCTTCTTATAAATAAGTTTTGGATATGTTGAGCTAAAATAAAACAGAAGACAAAGAACAATGTATCTCATGCTTCTATGCATTTTAGGCATGAGTACAAAGAGTTTTAGGAGGTACATAGTTTTTGAGATTGAGTATACGAACCTATTGAAAATATTCATTAAAAAATAACGTGTATTATAGTGTAAGGTCACAACAGTGCTGGTAGCAGTGACAGGACCAGATTGTGAACTTACATTAGCATGAAGAATCAATCAGTTATTTAAATAATACATTTATGCTTTTAATCCCAAAATGTTTATGTAGGAAATGCTCTTTATTTCTTATTTAGGTAATACTATGATATGAAGAACTTGATAACTGCCCTCAGAGGACTCACAATCTAGTAAACATTATAATAATTATTAGAAAAGGTATGTTTTTGAACAGACTAAGGTAGAGGCTTGTAGGTATCTTAATGACTGAGTGTGGTGTGGTGACAACACTTGAAAAAGGTGACCCTGTACCTCTGAAACATACAATGTTGTAAACTTTATTAAAAAAAAATAGAAATACCGATTGTCTGAAAATCTTAAACAGTCTGTGTATTCTTATTTCAAACAGATTATTCCAGATTATTGAACTAAGGGCTTCGTAGAGTAAAAAAAGAGACTTAGGTTGGCAATAGAAAGGAAAGCAACAATAGCAACCAGATGTGTTTGGGGAAATTAAAAGCCCAGGGCGGAGGAAGTGCTAAGTTCTACCTGAGAAAGTACTGACTATCTTCATGGATGAGATGATGTTAAAATTAAGTCTTGAAAGGAGAAAGAAAATTCACTAGATTCATGGGAGAATGATAGAGAGTACAGAGAAGAAAAAAAACCCTCCAAGCACAGCCTGTCCGTGGGTCTACCAGCCATAAACAGCATGGCACATTCTGAAAACAACAGGCAGTCTGGTACAGGTTAAGTGCACAAGAGCAAGACTAGGTGAGATTGGAAAGGTAAGCAAGGGGTCAGATCACAAGGTACCTTTTACAGTACACTTGGGAATGGCCAATGCATGTGATAGACATGGTTTTATTCACATTATAAATGGCAACATGGTACAAGGTATAGTGAACAGCTTTATGACGTGATATTCCTCTATTAATTTGATCTTTAGTTTACATTGCCCATTACACTAGATTTAATAGTTAGGGAATAGTTTAATAATTAGGGAGCTATGTTTGGTAAGATTGATAGACCCTTTAGTACAATGGTACCCTGTGGCAAGTGAAACAGTACAAATAGTGTAATGATATACACAGAATAAACAAAACTGCTTAGTATTGAAGCAAAGCCAAGGGCCAACCATTTCCTTGGGATTTGGGGAAATCTTGTAACCTGAAGTTTGTACTAAACCAAATCATAGTTAGCACATTGCTTTTTAGTGAATGGACCTTAGTACTGTATTTCAACCAAATGATGAAGCAAAGAGCAAAAATCTATAAAGAAAAACTATGGTTCTTCTAATTGTTAATGCCTTGCAATTATGCCCCTTTCTGGGATAATAAAATATTCCTTGGCAGAGGTCAGGATCTCTGCCACTGACTTATTTAACAGATCCTCTTAACATCTGTCCTGCAGACTGTGCACTTTATTAACCGACAAGAGACCCAACAGACTTAGCCTGCTGTGTCCCTTTTTCACATTCACACAGCTGTGGATTAACTCAGACTTTCCAGAAGAGGACCAACCAGAAGGGATAGTAATGTTATTGGCTGATTCTAAAAAGATGGGAAAAAAGAGCAGAAACAAATGTTGCCCTAGTACAATTCACTGTTTTTAGGGTGACAATTACCAGTCTGTTTTCAAAAGGAATAAAAGCAGCTATTTTACTAAAAAGGAAAGTCTATTCATATCTGTGTGGGAACCTAATCAGGCTCTTGTTTCCAGTGACGATGACTCCACAGTCGCACCAGGTCTGCGACAAGAATGCTCCTTTTGTATGCCGATAATGTGGAAACGATAAAATTTCCTTTAAGAGACATATGTGTTTACATCATGAGATGTGTTATTTAACAAAATGCTTTGTTCTCCTCATATTTTTCTTGCAGAGTTTCATGCTGAGTTGTTTGGCTAGAAATCTTTGATTAACTAGAATTAGTTGCTGAAATAAAATAGACACTTTTGTTTTATGAGTCCTCTTGCTGAGCTGTAAATTATAGTAAAACATATAAGGAGCAATAGAAAGAAGTGCTGATACGAACCTCTGACCCACAACAGGCACAAAACATAAGATTATTCCTTCAAAGAGTTGTAGAGAGACATAAATATTCCATGGTCCACTTGGAATTATGCCCTTATAACAAACTAAAGCTGTGATTTTTCATCATGTAATGAGTGATTTTTAGGGGTATATGGTAGACTTAGAGGACACATTGAGATTCCAAAAATTCCCCCCTAAATTAGAGCTTCGAATGCTTATAGGTTTTTCTCTGTCCAACAAGGATGGCGAAAACAAGAATAAAACAAAGTTCCTGTTTCCTGAATAAAAAAGGCTGAGTTCCCCCCCTTTTTTTTTTCCACAGAGGTGGTATATTTTGTAATTGTTAAGCATTTGTGAAAGTGTGATGACGGTCAGGATGAACATCTTCTTGTAAATGTACTTTTGGGTACTAGTCAAAGGAACAGGTTGGGAGGGCAGACCTGGAAAACCAGAACAGAAGTTCCGTTAACCTAAATCCTTCCTGTGTTGCAGGGACTAGTGTTGGTTCTGCTCAGGGATGTTTTTTCCTGGGCAGGGAGGGGGAAAGGAGTAGGGCTGTTAAATAATTTTATAAGATTGTTTTTTAACTTTTAGTTAACAAAGGCTCTCATTGCTATGAGCATCACTTTCCTGATTGTCCTCAGTGAAAACTAATTTTGATGGCTTTGTTAACTAACCTTTTTGTGCTAACCATTTCTCAATATATACATATATCAAATCATCACCTTAAACTTACACAATGTTATTTGTCAGTTGTATATTAATGAATTTGGGAAAAAAACTAATTGGTCCCAGTCCTGTTGTTGTTTCAGTAGTCATTTGTAAATGACCCATTATATGGTTCATTATATTGAGTTCCCACCTTTCTCTCCTTCCTATCCTTTCTGTGAGCTCCCAAAAGAGAGCTTCTTCATCTTTGCAACTTTAATACATTTTTTGCTAAGTTTAATAAAATACCTAATGCTTTTTGGAATATTGTTATTGGAGTGACTTCTCTTCAAGAGACGTAATTATTAGTAAAAATAGCAATCTAGAAGTATTGACACTTTTTATGTGTATTAACTCATTTACTCCATACAACAATATTTTAAAAGTAAGTACTGTTATTTTCCCATTTTTTCAGATGTGGAAGTTTAAGGCTCAGAGATTAAATAGCTTGCCGGTATCACATAGTTAGTGAACAGCAGTTCTGACTAAAGAGTATGCACCCTTAGTCACTAAGCTGCCCTCTCTCATAACAACATATAAACCTTATTTTTCTAAGTTTCTTCTTCAGTTCTTTGTATTACCTGTTTCATTTGCTGTAAGGAGTTTTCACGGTGGATTATTGAGATACGTATCAATATCATATCTTGTGACAACAAAGTACATTGTATGCTTATTTGAATGAATTTTACTTTGGCTGCTTTAGATAAGGTATCATTTCTTTCTGCTAATTAGGGAATAAGCCATGGGTATTACTGTAGGATACAGATGGCATATTTACATACTGCAAAATGTGCTAAACTTCTCCAACTGGCAATACTAATAATTTGCAGTTTAAAAATGACAGTGGACATAGATCTACAACAGGGATCATTCATTTGAACTGGCAAACTACAGCAGAAAATATAAGATGTAGTAAGTAGATAATTTTTGTGATTATTTCTTGTTTACTTGGTCATTTAAAAGTGAATTCAGAATAATCCTTTATTAGATTGTACTTTTAAATAAAATAAACAGATCTTCAGGTTATAAAACAAAAATAAAATATATCCTTGTCTCTTTCTATATTTATTACAAATGCACACTTCACATTAATATTATTAATATGAAATTTCTTTTAATAAACATACATTTCACATAGATATGAATCACATTCATAGCATGATTCTTATTTATGTTCAATCTTGCAAGATCTTCTGAGAAAGTGAAGTAATTTTTACATAATAAATACATTTATATTTAACCAACAACATTTATCAAGTCTGTTGATCAGCTTGAAAAAATAACATTTAGAAAATATATATTCATGTAACTTTGCTTTTCCAAATATACATTTTAAGAACTTAAATAAAAACATTTTTTTTTCATTGTATACTTACCATGTTTGTCTTCCTTCTGTGTTGTTTTGGAGGTTTCATTAGGGATGAAAATGGAAGGGCATAGAAGCTGGGCAGTTGTAGAATATTTTTCAAGCAACAGCATCTGGTTCCCTGGCAATAATCATGGGCCAAGGCAAGGCAGCCCTGGCTTAGCTCCAGATTTTCATGTGGGTATTGCTGAGGGATTTCCAGGTCTGCCATGTTATTTTAATGGTGTTTCCTAGAAACTCAGAAAAGAATCCAAAGTCCTTTTGATATTACATGAGGACTACATCATCTCTCTCTTGCTATCTTTTTAACACCTTTCTTATTATCCTTTGCCCAGTTCATTTTCCTCTTATTGTTCTTCAAAGGTCTCACACTCAAGTGCACCTTAGCCTCAGGACTTTCACTTATTCTTTGCACCTGTGATGCTATCGCCATGGGTTACTCTTTCACTTCTTTCAGGTCTCTACTCAACTACTGAGTTGCTTTTAGTTTTCCTGACTCCCTCTTTATTTAAAAATCCTCCCTCCCACTTTTAAGTATCTGGTCAACTTTGTAGCACACATCACTGCCATACATGCCTATGTGCTTAGTTATTTGCTTTTTCTTCCTACTCCCTTCCCCAAAGTCAGTCCCCCAAACATAAATAGTAAATTTTGAACCAAAATGTAAAAAATATATTTTTTTAAATATTGGGAAACTAGTATATTAATTTACAAAACGGATTTTGGATTCAGCACATGTACTCAAGTATATATACTCACTGTGAACTTAGCTGTGAAATAGTTTATGGAAAGCAACTGTTAGGTTTCAACTCCCTGCAAGTTTTTATATCCTATTGGTAGGGTCAAGATCCTCTTGTTAAAGATGAGCTACCACTTTGTGACTAGAGAGTTAAAGGAGCATTACAGATGCGAGCTGTACCAGTTGGAGCACATTCAAAGGGCTGGATCTCTTCAGCTTTGCCTTTCCAGCTCTTGGAAACAGAAAGAAAACAGTCAAATTCATTCCCATAATGGTGGTTTCCAACTGCCCTCATTATCACCTTTTTAAATATCTTGCTTCAAGACCTACATTACCAATTGTTTCAATGAGGTAACTTTTGTTTCTGTAAATAAAACATTAGATATTTACGTATTTCATTTTGTACCCTGAAAGAAAAGATAGTTGGAAGAAGCAGAGAGATATTTAGGTTTCTTTTTAAAAATATTGGGAGTTGCTTTTTTTATTCCTAGTTATTTATATAGTACCATTATGTCCTATAAGGAAAAGCTCTTCTGAATGTATTCCAATATTCCAGTATAACTGGAGAATGAATTTTGACTGTTTTATTGTAGCAGGTGACTGAGTACTCTGTTATCTGATAGGTTCTAAATTAAAAAAAAAAATCTTCGTGTCAGGGTAAAACCTTTGACTTGAACCTCTCCCCTATTCTTTTTTTTTTTTTTTCTTACAGTTCTTCTCCACATTCAACATATTCCCCTCACTCTCTCTGCTGCATAATACAATGTGTTATGTCAGAGGAACAAGCTACTCAGTTCTTGGGAAAATAAACAAGAGGATCTCTAGCCAGGAAAACTCTTTTTTCAACTCATTTTTCTTTGCTTGACATTCTTGAGCTGGCTGCAAAGGATAATGAAATGAATTAAACAGGTCCTAGTTCTCCAATAGTCAATGCTTGTCCCATTTTTCCTTTGATTGTTATGGAGAGAAAAATGGTAGAAGTCTCAAAAGGGATGAAAATAGGCCTGCTTCACCTGAGACAGATATTTGGCTTATTCTGTCTGTTTGTCCAAACTTTGATTTTAAAAAACTGAAACACCTTAGCATGAGTATAAACACCTTAATTTAATTACTATGGTTGCATTTTAAAATGTGCAAATTTTGAGGTAAGTATTAAAAGAAAATTATACAACATAAATCATTCTTGGGTACCAAATGACTACTTTTCAAGTTCATTTACCGTAAATTTCTTTTTAATCCTAGGGGAATTGTAGAAAAACATACTTGTTAGTTGCCCTAACCAAAACTCTCAAAGAATGTAGAAATTCTATTGGCGGTCAGCTCTATGAGGAAGGGGAACAACAATATATGAGTCTGAACGTATCCTAGGTGGGGATAAGATAGAGCTACATTCTAGGATTTGTTCTAGCTACTACCCACCAGTTGGCTTTTGTAGGCACTCCACCTTCCTTCTCTAGACTTGGATTTTCTTCATTTTTAGAGCAAAGGGATTCAATGATACTTAGGATTTTTCTTTGGCTAACATTATGCTAACTGGTGTTTCTTAGAAACAAAATCAGTTCATTGCATGATGAATCCATATATTTATGTTTCACAAAGACAGAAACAAAGAAATATAACCTCCTTTTCTAGAGTGAGAATAGGTATGCTAAGAAAAGAGTGAAGAGAAGAGTGATAACAGTTATAAGAAGGTGGAGACAAGGCTGCAGAAGATAATGAAATGAACTAAACAGGTCCTAGTTCTCCAGCAGCTTATAGTCAATGTGGGGCAGTGTTAATTAACAAAGCTTCTGTTAAATACCAGGCATAGTTTTCGTATTGGAGGCCTAAAAACAAATAAGATCTAGTCCTTTCCTCAAGGGACTCCCAATTTGGTGAAAGATGAAATGATGAAAAGAAATTCTATAATATGCACAGGAGCCAGAGGATAAGATACAATGGGGGAATAAAAGGCAGCAATGATCAGATAAAGTTATTTATTTACTTATTTTTTACATCAATCTTTGTTTTGTACATTTTTCATCTCTGTTGTAATTCCCGTGGACTTCCCATCACCAATCATCCATGTATATGGTCAGATAAGGTTTTAAGGAGAAAGTATCTTTTGAGTAAAAACTCAAAAGATGTATAGATTTACAACAAAAAATGAATGTTAGCAGGAAAAGAAAAATGATGGGAGTGGAAAAATATACAGGAGGGACAAGGAGATTGATTTGGAAATTAATCCAGAATGTGAAGAGTGGGAGTGGTAGTTCTTCCCCTACTTCCCCTCTTCCTCTGCTTACCTCCTGTCCCTACCGCCAAATTTCTTCAGTGTCAAATATTAGGGATATAACTAAACAAGTACCTTCTATGCTAAAAACAAGGACTTCAGTTCTTTCCTTCCATAAAACCACAGCTATATTTCCTGGATCATTTTGTTGACATTGGAGGTTTATGAGAAGTAAAGGTATTTGTGATCTCTTTCAAATTATTTTTAAGCTCTCTCCCCCACCCTAGTTCAGTGTGTAATGACTTGTTACAGACACACTTTCTTCCCTGTGCTGAACAAGCATTAAATCAGGCTGCTTAATTACCCCTGTCTCCGTTCCACCTTCTCCCAGCTTCACAGCCCAGCTTGTCCAGCTTTAGCACATGTCTGCTTTAGTAGGAAGAGGAATCATCATCAGCATTGTTTTGAGACAGTAACAAAACTCAGAATATCGTTGGAGAACTGAGCTAGATTTGGTCCCAGTGTTCGGCAGCATCAGGAAAAAATTTCCTTAAAGATATCCCTTCCCCCAAGTCTGCATGTTTTCTCCAGCATCTCTTCTTGCTTCCTTCCCCCACTCCCCCATTAGTGTCTGGTTCACAAGCACAAAATATAAGTTAACCAAGGCTAGGCCTGGCATCTCCAGGAGTTATGTGGAACCATAGGAAATGGGGTAAAATATAAAGAATATAAAATCTTTCTGTAGTGTCTGTTGAATCTTTTTATAGGATGGTATTCTCCCTTCGCTTCCTTTCTTCATTATTTACTGATAAGCAAGTTGTATTTGAGGGAGAAATTTTTTTTTTCTTTCTCTCTGGGCCAGATTCCGACAGACCACTTTAAAATGCCCTTTCTAATTGAAATGACAAAACACAGGAGAATTTACTCCAAAGAGAATCCAGTATGTGAAGTTGGACCTGCTTTTTTATTGTTGGTTTCCATATATACTGGAGCTTACTGGTGCCAATTTAAATCCCCTGTCAATGTTCATTTTATCAAGTTCTCTTATTTCTACCCATATTCTACAAAGTTCTTTTTACTTTATCAGTTACTAAATTGCATCACTAGGATATTTCAAGTATCCTCTATTATGGCTCAAAGATTGATTGGAGGAGGGAATTGTTTAGATTAAACATGTGCCCTTACTTCTTCAAGGTGGCTGGTGATAATTTTAACTCTTCTTTCTCCTTTTGAGGACTGCAAAAATGCTGTTTTCAAAAGGATAGCTATAAGGCATCTGGAGATATAGTTTGCTATTTGAAACCTCAGAACTGCAGCTATATCAGAATCTGTTTTCTCCTTGGACAATGATCCTTGTCTGGTGGCCAAGAACAGGAAATGGGTTTCCCTGTATTGCACTGTCTAGCTTATTTAGAATATTTTTAACTTGCAGAGTAGAAAGTGCATGGACTCAACAATGAGACTGATTTTAAAACATAATAATTTTCCTAACATATAATTATTTTTCTATTAAATAAAATTACAAATATAAACACCTAAAGTAACCTGAGTTAAATGTTCAATATTGAGTTATTTCTGAATGTTTGTTCAGTTAACACATTAGTGAATAGGGCTGAGTGTGGATGCCTGGGTGTCTCTTTATGTGAACATCACGTGACATTTTGAAGAAGAGAATTTGTGCTTTTTCTATGGAACTCCCTATTGAATATCTTATATGATTTTATTATACAAAGCAGGTATATAGGTCTGTATTTGATATGATGGTAAGTAATATATTATGACACTACTACCCATTATAACTTGACATGAATTTGGCTATATTGTAGGCAAAGCAATAATTTTTCCTCAAATAAAATAGTGTTAGATTTCTTAGCTCTTTACCATAGACTAGTGTGCATATTGGAAGACACTCAGGAATTTGGGAAAGGAACACAATAGACTGTGGTGAAGGAGTATGGGTGTGGTAGTAGGGAGTGTGGTGTAGTAATAACTCCTGGAGGGGAAAATTTCATACATCTAAAACTAATGTTCACGAAAAAAAAGAAAGGGAAGAATTTTACCATAAAACAATTCATTTAGTAGGATCTATGGTTTTGTACTTCAAAAAGCTTAATGAAATTAGACTCCAAGTGCAAGATAGTTCATACTCTATTTTTATAATTTTTAGAAGATTTATTTCTTTATGCATACAGAACTAGGGTACAGGCCAGAGGTGTAGGGGCAGTAAGGAGATCCATCAGAGGCATAATGGGGAGAAGAGCAGGCAGATTGACAAAGTACACTGCTGAGGGGAGCAGTGAGTGAAAGAGGGGAGGACTGCTGCACCATGTGGGTCACCTCCCTGGCCGGGGATTGAACTCATGCTGCAGTGCCTGTGGCCAGCTTCATAGTGCTGCTCTTTAACCTGTTGTACCACCAGGGAAGGCCCAAGATAAGTCATACTTTAACAATATATTTATTTTTTTATTTTAAGATTTTTATTTATTTATTCATACAGAACTTGGGTACAAGCCAGAGGTTCAGGGGTGGTGAGATGATTCACCAGATACAGAGTGGGGAACAGAACAGGCAGATCCATGAAGGGGAGCAGCAGCAGGTGGGTCAGGAGAGGTCTGCCATGCCATGTGGGTCACCTCCAGGTCTGGGGATGAAACTCACACTGAAGCAGCTGTGGCTCACTTGCAGTGCTGTGTCCCAACCCACTGCGCCACCAGGGAGGGCCAAAGATTCATTTATTTATAGATTTGTGAGATTTTCATAGGATTTTCTTAATTCAATTTATTAAAAAATATTGGTTGATAAGTTAGTAGTAAAGCATAGAAGAAACATAAAGCATGTGTTTGGTTTTAAGTCCATGCTCTGTCTCTTGGGAATCTGAAATTCTTATGTGGCCTCTTAGACCCTGTCATCTGTTATCTAGTTACACATCATTCTATGTTCACTCAAGAATCCTGCCACAGTAAATTTTTAGGCTTGTCAGAAAACTATCTTCTATTTTGTCTCCTGTGACCTAGAACATTAATAAGGCAGCTGTTTTTTTCTTTATGTATTATTCTTTATCAATCCTTCCATCTGGACAATGCTTACTTAAAATACTATTTTAGAGAAAATATTTTGATCTCTAGGCTATAATAAAAACATTTTTTATAGACTCAGAAAATCTTTGTTTCCTCAGTTATCTCAGTTATCCTAACCATAATTCATAGTTATTTTCTAACCATTGATTTGATATCAGTTTCTCTTTATAACTCCAATAAGGAAAGATCTATTTCTGAGATGCTTCTTGTTATATTTCCAGTGGTTAAGCACAGTGTTTAATAGTAAGCCTTTAGTTGAGCTTTGCCATCGAATGAATTCACCAATTCTGGAAATGTGCTTGAGGTACTTGGGGTGGTTCATTATATATTCATTTCTACATTATCATTTTAGAATGAGTGAGTTCTTTTAACCCCATTACTAGCTAGTTTTATGATTTTGAGCATGTTACTTCCATTCTCTAGACCCCAGCTCATCAGTATATTGATAAGCTCAGATTAGACTAAATGATTTGATAAAACAGCTTCAGTTCTAAGTGCTAAGTACATCAATTTTCAGATTACCAAAATTTTAATGCTGGCTACTTTATTAAAACTAAACAAATAATATAGGTGGAATATTTTTAGCCAAAAAATAGTAAAAGCATTTCTTGAAGTACTCCTATAAACCATGAGGGATTTTATAATTTTAAAAAATATCTGGGTTCATTTTTACACATGTGCACTACATGTCTTCTATATTTTGGGTAGAGAAATTCATCAATATTCCAACCACTGAACCTTTTCAAAACTTGAAATGGAAAAAAAAATCTATATTTCAAAAACAGTTTTCACAACATTTAAGTGTTTATGGAACTGTGGCTAATTCTGTTATGAACTTTACTGTTGATTTTTTTTAACTGTGTTTGAAAAATGAATATTCATTATTATCACGATGACTGTGAACTATGATATGGGGATTCTATGTGAAGACATTTTTGTCACTCCTTACTTAATAATTTATCAGAGTTTAATGGTTTCCTTCCTAAACCAGCATTTTGAAAAGGACTTTAAAAAAACTATTTCAGAACTATTTATTTAAATAATACTTATGCTCTTTCAAAAAAGGTTACAGTAATACTTAGAGAAACTTTTAATTTGTAGGTAATTAGAAAAAATGCTACAACTCTTTAGTTAATACTCAAGGAATATAATTTGTTGGAAGGTTTAAGACAGGGTACTGAAACTAGTAATTATTAAGCAACTACTTAGTCAATATTTTAATAAGTAACTTCAAAAATGAATCATTTCTTGTGAAACAATGTAATTTATCTTGGACTGAATTATGTCCCCCATTTTTACTCAACACCATAAAATTATTAGTCACATATGTAATAATACACCACTACTTTTTGCATCTTTTATAAAGAATATCTCTCCTTAATATTCAGTGACTTATAGCATATTACTGCAGAAAATATTGATTATCTCTTTCTTACTGTTCTTATCCTCTTGTTTGCTTTACTCTTGGTAGCAGTTATTCAAAAATAATTAAGTTTGATCATATCCTTGATCTCTTTACTGTCTGTCAAGCATGATAAGACCTATGTGCATAACTACACATAAAGTTTTTAAAAAGTGACAAATACCTTAGACAAACACAAATCAATTTAAGGATAAATATTTTACATTTCCATATACTTGTTACAAAACTTTGAAACCTTCCGAGTTCCTAACGCAGCATCTTGCATGAAGAACATGGTTAATTAATAAGGTCAACTTTAAAGATGAACCTTTTATGAAATTAATTTGTAAACCTATATCTATTTATTGAAAAGCATTCTTTTAAGCCAATGAGATATAAAGTCTTCAGCCTGAAAGGCATGATATTTATATCTAAAATAATATATTTTGTTAAGCAGAGTGTAAAATTTCTCTTGTGAAGATCTTCTATTGGAATCTATTTTCTGAGTTTGGTTTCAAGGTTCATTGTACTAAATCTTATCTGAAATTCTACCATCCTGTTTGTTTTCATGGAATGTTACTGCCTCTATTATATTAGTTATCACAACTCACAGTTTTTGAGGAGTCACAATTCTTAGGAATCTCAGCTCATGAGGTCTTTCTTGCCTCTCTGGGTCTAACTCACTAAAGGGAGAGAAATCAATGAGTATCAAAGCTTTGGAGAAAGCAATTAATATTATCTCTTGAAAACAACCATACTGTGCTATCTTCTTGTCCATTTTAAAGCATTTCTGAATTTAGTCAGCTTTTGACAGATTTGTTTTCAAAGATTGGTTTTTCTTCCTTTTCACTAATTAAATTTCCCTGAAGATCTCAAGATTGAGTAAAATTGACTTTCTTTTGATCTTGTGAGTGATTGAGGTAAAATGAAAGCATAAGTGATTTATAAGGACCCCGGCTCCTCTAAGAAATGATTTAATATTCAGTTGTAGGGTATATATTGGTCATGATTCCAGTTACTTTACAGTCAACACTTTTTCAACTCTTAACCATCTCCATTACATTCAGTAAAGATCTTCCCATCACTGGCTTAATTTTTCAGAAGTTTTACTTATCCTCCATTGGAAGATACCTGGTTGCAGTTCAAAGAAAAAGGATATTATAGAGTCAAAAGAAGGAAAAAGATAGTCCCATTTACGTTCTATATGCTAGCAGTTTGACTGTCTCACTTGTGAGTTTTTCTTGCCATTGAGTCATTGCACATACAGAATTATGAAACTTTAATTTCTTTAGAGGCTTGTTATATTAGAAAAATTGTTCCAAAGAAAGCAACAATCATGACATAAGCACATCTGGCTCTTGCAAATTATTCTTTATTAAGCTTTCATTTAATTACATGTGCTGAAAGGTCTGTTTTTGATTACTGTAATTTTTTTTATTTGTCCATCTGAATGATAGTAATGCTGGAAATTACATACAAACCACCTGTTTTTTCTCCCCTACTAATATGGCAAAGTTTGAGCTATTTTCTCTATGGTTGATGAACTAGGAAGTTTTCCATTTATTATGATGACTGTCAGCTAATGGCTTAATCTTGATGACAAGAAAAAAAATATTTGAATAGAATTTTCAAACATTAAATAGTTGAAGATAGTATCTGAATTCTGCTTAACCATAGCAGATTATTCCATTCACTTATTGCCAATTTCACTGAAATTGTAATAAACAACAATGAAAGATTTAACTAGGAAAAAGAAGCTTTATTGGCCACAAATATGGCAATATTCTCTCGAGGATTATGCTATATGCTACTTAGAACGAAGGCCCTGAGACAAGAGTGACTATCAATGGGTCACAGAGATCTTGTCAGCAATAATTCTGTCTTGCAGAGGGGTCAGCAAGCCCAGAGTAACTCTTGGTCAACAGTATAAAAGCTATGTTTCTTTCAGGAACCCCTAAAATAGTTCAGATTGATTTCCTAATTCATTAATATTGGAGTTACATGAACAAACCATACTGATACTTAAAGAACTTTAATAAAGATTTTTTGGACAGTAGAAATGAATCTTAAAGACCCATTTAGACATTTTTTTTTGGTACATTTGTGGAAACTGAGTTCTAGAACCCATCAAGTTCTTTGTTCAGAGTCATAAAGTTAGTGCTAGAAGGATCAGGAGTGGAATGGTGATTCTTATACCAGTACTCTTTCTTTCTGTTATGTTATTTGGTCTCTCTTATTTTCATCTTAAAAAAAAAAATGGAGAGTTACAAGGCTGTCAGAGAAATAGTTATCTAACAATGCGGTAAGTTGTTTTATTTTTTTTAAACTCCAATTCAGCTGCATTTAAAGAGATAATGTTTGTCTTCCCTGTTTTGCAGCAGCTCTATGCCGCTCAGCTGGCCAGCATGCAGGTGTCACCTGGAGCAAAGATGCCATCAACTCCACAGCCACCAAACACAGCAGGGGCAGTCTCACCTACTGGGATAAAAAATGAAAAGAGAGGGACCAGCCCTGTAACTCAAGTTAAGGTACTTGCTTTGCAGGATTGTGGAAACAAGTTTGGAAAATAGCTTCACAAGAAAGTAGTGAACCAGGCTGTGTTGGGAATAAACAGCAGGAAACATAGTGACATAAAGAAACCATAGAGTGCTCCTCTTTATGGTAAATTTCATGATGGAACACTGAGAAACAGGTGTTTCCCTTTTGATAACAATAGTGCCATATTGTGAGATCTTTACCTAAATCTGCAAACTCACTTCTCAGGAGTTTTTCCCCTTTGGATTCTAGCTTTCATTTTTTAATGTTCATTGGCATGAATGGCCATGGTTTTATTGCTAGTCTTTGTCATAGACTTGTGACACTTCTCTCAAAGTTCCTTAAACAGGTGGGGAACTGACTTAGAGTAGCAGAGAAGGAGAATCTCAAAACTTAGGGTTTAAAAATCAGGGGGAAAGTGCCAAATACTGGGCTCTAGTCCTTTGATATGTTGATTAAGCTCTCTGGTGTCATCATCTGATCATGCTTTATTACCATACAGTTGTAATAAGATTATCTCCCAGGTTGTGACTAGGGTGTGAATAGCTGTCTTTCCTCACTGATTTTTGTGTCTTAAAACTGGGGGAGTAAGGAGGTTCTGAGTGATAGAAGGAAATACTCCAACTTTGTGCACTGTAGCACATTGATACTACTATTGATGGTTCTCATTGTTTTTTATGATTACCTTTGCTTCCTGCATCAAATTAACAAACTCACACAGTTCAGAGTATCAATTCTTCTGTACAATGACTTATCTGTTTAGAAGGCTATGCTAAGCACAGATGTATTATCATAATGTACCCAGAGCACTGTACTTGGAAAAAATTTGCGATTATTAAATCTTTGCATGGAAAAATCTGAAACTAATAAAATGGCATTGAGTGCCACAAAAAAATCCCTGAATTTTTTTTATTTTCTAAAATTTGCAGATAGAAATTTTGGAATTTTAGAAAGTTGTTTAAGTAATATGAAACCCAAATCCAAAGAAAAAAAAAGGCGGGGGGGGGCAGGGGAGAGTTGTTGTATCCCACCCAAAGGAATTCATTTAATGCCATCAATGCTTAGTAACCAAAGAAATAAATTTGTGCTTTGTTATTGAGATATGGAGATGTAGAGGATTATAATAGCCAGTTTACATTTAATAAGATAGCATTACTGTGGAAACAGATTACCCTTTTATATTTCAAGAGTTTCTGATTGTGAATAAGAGTCAGAACAACAACTCAAACCAAAGCACTTTAATTGTTGTTAGCAGATGAGTATGTCAAACATCAGTGACTTGAGCTATTGAATATTAGATACTTAAACATGAAGAAGTCATTTTATGAGTGAGCTGGCCAAATGGAACTTCCCCAAACCAAGCCTTTCTGGATGAATAAAATGTTCCCTGGTTAAATTCAAGTTTATATCTGTTTTTACCATTCCAACTTTGTGGGCCAAATGAATTTTATTACTCACTTGACCACATGTAAATTTTCTGGGAGTTTTCTATATAATTTCACTTAACTACAATTTATGCTAATAACAAAGGAAACATTCCTTATACATATTAGATTGGTGTTTTGTACGCTGATAAAAATACATAGACCAAGACAAGGCAAAAGTTATAAATTAAAAAGAAAAAGCTCTTCTGCCAATTGAAGCAGTTCTGAATAATCTCATAATTTGCTAATTGAGTGAATTATGTCATGAAAATACTCCATTTCTATTTATAGTCTTTGCTTTCCCTCTGACCACATGTTATATGGCATAGCTTGCTGAAAGTAATCAAAATAAACATATATGAGCTTATGTGTATTTTTTTGCCCAGAATTTTTATCTACTGTAATTGTCAACATCAGAAGGCAAAATGTCTCTGCCCACATATTAGTTTCATCACTTTCATAAGCTATGTCTCCTTGGGCAAGTTGCTTACTTTCTTAAACTTCAGTTTTTCCTCTGTTCAATAGGAATTATTGTTATGGGGCTTAAATAGGATGATAGAGTCTCTAGTATAAAGTTAGTAAAGTAATTAAGGTAATGATCTGATGGTAATAAGGAAGGTGGTGGTGATGATAATCTCAATTGTGATAGAAACATTTAGTTGTGTATGGAGGGAGTACTTAATAAAATAACTAGAGGACTTCCATTTACCATCATGATGGAGGAACATGGATCAAACTTTACTCTCCTAGCTTCAACAACTAGAACACAGAACAGAGGTCCCTGAGAGAATAGAGCTATAAGCACTGCATTTGCTATTGCTTACATTTTAGAAGTAGTTTCCAGACAGTAGAACAGGGAGGGATACCCCAGGGCAGCCTCCCTGAGTAAAGAGATATTCTCAGTTTCCTCTGATGGTTTAGTAGAAAAGAGACCTATAATTTGAAGTCCCATAAATTCATATTCAAGTTTTGTCCCTCCATGTATGGCTTCTGTTAAGTGATTTTATCTTTCTGACCACAATTTTTTCCTTTGATAGTCAATAAATTTAGAGTAGTATAGTTCAATCTTGATGGCCAAATTAGCGAACATATGTGAAAGCATCTAGCAAGTGCTCTGTGCACAGACTACTCTGTACATGTTACTTTTTCTCTTTTCTGGTGTCGCTTATTGTATCCTCTTAAACAATGACCATTAGAATTAGAAGAATCCTTAGAGATCAGGTAGAATCAGATTCTCTTTCTCCACAGATGAAGAAATTGCATCCCAGAGAGGACACATGCTTGCTATGGGGCGAGTGTTTTGTTACCAAGCTCTATTGTGTACTGAAAGCAGTGACATTAAAAGCTAGTTCACTGTGCCTCCTTAGAAGCAAACAGGAGTTAGCTTTTGTTGATAATTTTATTTTAGAATACAATGATACAGGTCTTAAAACTGAACGTTAAAATGAATTAACTCAGATTGAAACTAAATTTCTACAAATGTTATAACCTTTTATGGTCAGATAAATAAAGGCAAGGAGCTTAGCTTTCAAGCTCCTGGCTAACTTACAGTTGCAAACCAGATATCTGAATACTGTGCTCAGTATAGAAGTACAGGCATCTTAAAATAGACATTCTGTAAATATAGGTAGCAAAGAATATAAAGAAACATCTCTTTAGACATGAAAAATAAATTGCATATAGCTTGCTATGTAAAATATAATTATAATGTGTACTTGCTCTTTGCAAAAATTAATTTTAAACATGAATAGAGACCAGAATATAGACCATGAAAAGTGCCCACACCCAGAAAGCCACATAGAAGCCGTGCTGTGGCGTGTGGCTCCCTGGGCAAAGACCCAGAAGATCAGAAGAGGGTTTTCCATGTTTCCATTTTTAAAGCCTCGCAATTGTTTGATTTAAAATATATATTAAAAAAATTAGCTGCAGAGCCTATTTATAGTTTCAGGAACTTTTCATCGAGAATAACACAAAAGCACTACAGACCTACTGAAATTTTAAATAATTCTTTGTAAATGCCCTAGGTTAATTTGGATCCCTGAAAACACATTAGGAAATTAAGCTGTAATGTGAGCTAATTCAGATTTTAATTTGGCAAAAAGAATGATCCAACTACACAGTTAATGTAAATAGAAGCATAACACAGGGAAATTAATGAGGTTTCCTTCTGATGAATCTTCAAGGAGGTAGATAATTAGCTTCTTTTGTTATTATTGTAGGAGAACGTAGCATTGTCTCTGAGGTGTAAAATAACTGTGGCTTACTAAGTGATAATGTGCTTCATTTGTCTTTTTTTTAGTAATTATTTATGTTAAACTCTTGTAGGATGAAGCAGCAGCACAGCCGCTGAATCTCTCATCCCGACCCAAGACAGCTGAGCCTGTAAAGTCCCCAACATCTCCCACCCAGAGCCTCTTCCCAGCTAGCAAAACGAGTCCCATCAATCTGCCAAACAAAAGCAGCATCCCCAGCCCCATTGGAGGAAGCCTGGGAAGAGGATCCTCATTAGGTAAATGGAAAGGCCAACACCAGGAAGAGAAGTATGAGTTAGGTAAAAGAAAACGAACCTGTATAGTGATGACTGATCCTTGTTTCCATAGTATTGCGTAGTCTGAGCAAATATAAGGAAATTATACAAAAAAGGGTAAAATCTTTCTTCTGAAATATAACCCAATTTTGTATCTTAGGTGATTAGAAATTTTACAAACATTCATACTATAAATCTTACTGGGATGAGTTCTTTATTATCTTATAAAAAGATTTATTTATTTATGCATACAAGAGCTGGGGTACAGGCCAGAGGTACAGGAGGTGAGAGGATTCACCAGAGTCACAGAACAGAACAGAATAGAACAGAACAGAACAGAACAGAACAGAACATGCAGGTTGACTGAAACATACTACTGAGAGGAGGAATGGGTGAGGAGTGGTCAGCTGTGCCATGTGGGTCAGCTCCCTGGCCGGCAGGGATGGCTAGCAGTAGCTTGATAGTGCTGTGTCTTTAAGCCCTTTGCCACCAGGGAGGCCCCAAACTGTATTCTTATAGGTAAAATTACCTGCTCACACCCACTCAGCAGAACCAAGACTAGAATCCATGTTCGTAGACACATAATAGTGCTCTTTTTGTGAACTCACAGTTGGAATGTTTGCTGAAATGTGCTGAGTCTAACTGAATCTTCTGATGGTGAGATGTGATTTTCCTCAGTGAAATCTGGGACATTAGGATTCATACAATATCCTATTCTCATTTTGAATCAGGATGCTTCTTTCAGGGGCTCGCAAGTTTTCACTCCATGTCGGTGGTATCCCTGTGAAGGAGAGAAGTGAATTAGTTCCAGCGTGTTAATATGATGCTGGATGGTTAGAAGTTGTGAGATGGGGATAAAATGAGGATAAATAGTAGACTAAAAGTTGATCTTGAGATGGACCTCTTATAATATGCTTCTGAATTTTGTTTGGAAAACGTGTTTGTTATGCTGAGCCTCATAAGGGATAAAGATGCCTGTGTCCCAGGTCCTGCTCTTACAGAGTTTGTTGCAGTAACACATATTTTTAGAGCATGAAGTAGAGACGGATGGAAAGATGTAATAACACTCTTGTCCAGGCAATATTGGGTCTGAGTGCATAGAAATGGTTTTATTTTTTTATGCAAGGCCATTTGAAAGTTTAATAATGAAACTCCTGCATACCTGTAGTATATTTGTGGGAAATCCAGTGACTCCCCCAGATGGCTGTGGAAGCCATCTTAAAGTAGGTAAGAGAGGGAGTTGGGGGGAAGAAAGGGGAAATTTAGTTAAGGAGTTAATCAGGAAAATAAAGGCATATCGATTTAAGTTTGCCTTGTCCAAGGAAAATAAATAAAGATATTAGGTGTTCCTAGGGGAATTTTACAGTAAATCCCAAAAGCAACTCCCAGCCAGCCTTTAGAGCCCTTCCTATGAAATACGTGTTTTGCCAAAAAGACATATTTTGGGGTGATAGATTTTTGCTCCCTCACAGCTCAGTCGTTGGAATTTCTCAATAAATTCTGCAATTTAAAAATTAAGTTATTCATTTATTTTATAAACCTGTCTTAATCCTGAGAATAGATCAGTCCAAATAAGCACTGTGTTCAATTTCTGGAGACACTATTGTGTAAGCTGTAAAGGTATACAAGTGTTTTATTTTCAATTATAAAAGCTCCAGAGTAAAATTTATAGGTTTTTTTTTTTAAGTCTTACTTGTCACTGGTTTGCAAAATCTAGCATTTGGATATCCTAAAAGGTGATTGACTTTTTATAAAGTTTCCAGAAACCTTCAGAATTTTTTCTAAATTCAACCACTTATGCACAAGCATTACACACTCACTTGCATGCGAGCTTGACTGTAGTCTGGTTTCCTCTGTTCTATTTGTATATATAAGATGTATGCACAAACACACACAGCTCATACCAAGCTAGAAACAAGTGGATCATGTTTAATGTTATCACAACAGCTGAAATCTACCAGTTAACAATTAATTGCCTTCTCTCTGTCCGAAGTTGGAAAAGCTTACCAAAAGTATTAATTGAGTCTATAGGAAAAATCAAGATATATGGAGGGAAATTAGTCAGTTTAATTTAAAATTTTCCCCTCTGTGTTGCACAGAATATAATGAAGGTAAATGTTTATTCTTGCATTATTTGAAGCTTTGTTTTTTGTCTGGAAACCATTCCTGACATAAGTCCCACTTTCATAAAATGAGAGCAGTGGGTGTCCCCATTGGGAGTAGGGAATGGGTTGTCATTCTCTTGGTAAATAACTGAGGCAGCATGATGAGTAGAATGCTTCATTAACCAGCCAGTGATGGGGGAATGGAGAGAGTGGTGTACGGCTTACCACCCCCTTCTCTCCTGCAGTGACCACACAAACAGACACAGATGTCCCCAAAGTATACATGTAGCCTCACAGATTTTTTTTTCTGCTAGGCCAGAAACAGCTTTCTAGTGGTAGCACATCGAATAAAGTGAGTAACCTGAACAGTTATCTCTGAAGCCCTCCTGCTGTTCCACTACTCATTATTAAATACAGCCAGGACACATACAAATACACAGCTGGAATTAGGTAGTGTCATCTGTGTGGAGGTAGATTGATACAACCCAGAGAAACTCAAGTATTTGGGGTATCTTCATCTTCCCAGGACCAAGAATGCAGCACAGGTTGGTTTCCTTGGTTTTCTGTGGTCTTTGCGTAATATTTCAGTGTTCTTAATAACAAAAGTACACTCACCTTTTTTGGAGAATGCAACGTTCTACAGGGGAGTGGTGTTTTTTTTTTTGTACTAGTAGTGGTTTTTTTTGTTTTTTTTTTTTCGAAACTAGCCACACAAGTCTCTCACAGTGCATTCTGTGTATGCAGATATCCTATCCAGTCTCAACTCCCCTGCCCTATTTGGGGATCAGGACACAGTGATGAAAGCTATTCAGGAGGCTCGGAAGATGCGAGAACAGATCCAGAGAGAGCAGCAGCAGCAGCAGCCACATGGTGTTGATGGGAAACTGTCTTCCATGAATAATATGGGGCTGAACAACTGCAGGAATGAAAAGGTATGACTTGTTTCTCCCCATCACCAGTTGTGCTAGACCGATAGGCTGATTTTCATGCAACTCTTTTCAGGCTCCGAAGCATTAATTTACAGCCAAGGAATTGGACTTCTAGCTTGAGAGCTATCTGGTAGTACAGTCAGCATTATTGCTGATTAACATACACTGCCACGTGGCGTGGGTTCTTCTCAGGTACCCAATTTGTCTGCCTCTTGGTGTCTTTCTGGCCCATTCCCAGAGATGTAGAAATATCTTATAATAAAGCTGATATATGATGTTATTAGAAATTTAAAATATTATAAAAGAAGACATATGCTTACAATGAACACTAATCTGTGATTATGACTCACCATTGAATTTATATTCATTTTCTGGAGTAAAGAATAAAGGAAATAACTTATAAAGTTCATTTGTTTACTTTTAATTTTTGAATCAGCAAATTATTCATTGAGAGCTTATTCTATAATAGACGCTATTCTAGGTCCTGGAGATACAGAAGTGAACAAATCATACAAAATCCCTGCTTTCATAGAGCTTACATTCCAGTGGGGCAACACAGACAATGAAAAAATAAACGATTGAATACCTAATGTAACATCAGCTAGCTATGTTGGGAGATAAATGCATGCAGTGAGAAAAATAGAATAAAATTAAGGGAATAAAGATTTATGGGGTTGTAATTTTAAGTGGGATGGCGAGGACTCTGAGGAAGTAACTCTGAGTCAAGATCCCAATGAAGCAGTGGTGTAGGTCAGCTGAAAAGTAGGAGAAGCAGCATCCTTAGCAGGAACAATGAATGTGGAGGCCCTTCCAGTGTATGGTGATATCACACTCCTGGAATTTGGCCAAGGGGCCAGAGAAGGAAAAGTAGTGAGGCATGAAGTAAAGAGATAGCATAGGGCAGCCACACCAGACTTGGAGCTCCTGGAAAGACTTTGCATTTTACTCTGAGCATGATGGGAATCCCTACATGATATTTTATCCAGGGCATTGACATGATCTGACTTATATATTAGAGGTCATTTTGCCTAATGTCTGAGTTGACTGTAGGAGATAAATAAAGGTTATTGTAGTACACTGGGTAAACAAATTCTGATTACCTGATGAATGACTGAAATAAGCCACTTACAGAAAACAGATGGAGTTATTTTCTAGCCAGAAATTCTTAGTTTTTGTTCTAACATGGAAATGTATAGGGTCACACAAGTGGTATGATGGGCAATGTCCTTGGTAACAAAGTTAGAGTAAATTTTTAAAAGTTTTTCCTCCTTCCATATTTTATTCAGCAAAGCAAGAGAATATAACCCATTGATATTAGGACCAGGAATCTCCTCTGCTTCCATCCTTGCTAATTCTTACATGAATGCTGTGTTAGAGTCTCCATTTCTCCTAAAATTTGTAGTTTAAACTTAGTAAAAGGAGTTTTAAACTAGCACATGGGAGAAGTCATAAGAGAAATATGTGGTCATGTGTGCTATTATTTGAATTTATATGATTATATAGCCATAACCAGAATATTATTTGTTTCCCCATCCCTTCATTTCAAAATGTATGGTGATATCACACTCCTGGAATTTGAGTGCATTAGTTCCCTGAAGCTTTTGTAACAAATGGCCACAACCTGGGTGGCTTAACACAGCAGAAATTAATTTTCTCACGGTTTTGGAGGCTAGTCTAAAATCAAGGTGTTGAAGGTCCATGCTCCCTCTGAAGACTAGAGAAGCATCCTTTCTTGCACCCTCTGGGCTTCTGTAGGATTTTTAGCAGGTTGATTAAATTCTCTGAGTCTCAATTTCTTTACCTATAACATGAAGGTAGCAATCTAGGTTACAATGAAGTCAGATATATGAAAATATACTTAGTATAGATCCTGGCACAGAGTAGGCATTGCCTAATGTTTCCAGTAACTTCTAAACTAAACTATAAGTGACTTTTGAATATACAGATTTACATACTGTATATGTGTGTATACACACACACACAATTTTGTCACAGGTCAAAGATTCTTACACAATAATGAAAATGTCAGCAGAAGGAGAGAGAATAGGTTTTTCTGTTGGCACACTAGCCAATTCACATAAACTCCTTTCCAATTGAGTTGCTACACAAAGCTATGGAAATTTCAGGTTTTGAGGGTTAGGTTAGGGTTCCCTAATCTCAATGTTATTGATATCTTTGTCCAAACAATCCTTTGTCATGGGAGCTATCTGGCTTCTATTCATAAATATCTCAAAATATTGCCAAATGTCCCCTAGTGGGGGAGGGAGGAGAAAATTGCCTCTAGTTGAAAACCACTGGGCTAAATAAAAAGTATATAGAAAGCATACATTTCAGATACTTCACTCCACAAAAACAAATGATTTAATTGAAATGATAGCACTTACTATTAAATTATAAAATAATTGCCTTTGATTAAAGTAGTAGATGTAGTATTTCATTGAAAAATGTATTTAGAAGTTTTTGTATGGCATATTAACATTTGCAGTACTTAAAACAGATTATGTATATGTGCTATTTAGTTTTTTGAAATTATGAAAAAAATCATCTTTCAGTGAATTAATCTGTCATAATAAACAACATCCTAATTCATGGGCACTAAATCTAGTGGTAAATTGATATTGAATATACTTGGCTTCCAGCATTCAATCTCTCGGTGACCCTGTGTTGTTGAATTTTGTACCATGGTATTGTCTCTGTAGATTAGTTCATTGGAGTTACTTTGGGACACTGTAAAAATAATATGCAATGGAAAAGTTGATTCTATTCAGTGATGTGCCTACCAGCCTTCCTTTACATGTACTCTCTCCCAAATAATATCTCTGTTGTGAATATATATTTTGTAGGCTTTGGAAATTATATTTAGTTCCTAGAACTGAGATTTATCCTCACTTGTTAAGTTAGTTCCAATCAGAAGAGCAAATTAAGGAAACTATTAAAGGACTCCTCTGATGGTTTATTTGGATTTCTTATAGTCAAAGTCTTCATCCTGATTTTATGAGTTTTCATAAGATAGTACTTCTGAGGATCAGAATATTTTCTGAGGTGAATAAGAATGAATATTTAGTGTCTAGTAAGATGGGTAAAATGGACTGTGACAAATTCAGTTCAACTTTTAAATTGCCTACTTTGGTGTTTCCTCAGTTTTCTTAAATATGAAGATCTATATATTAGGTATAAAATTTGTTCTTTGTAACACATAATACAGTTTAGATAATTTTTTAGTGTTACTTTTATAAAAACTTAATTAAGACTATGTCATGATTGTCTTAGTTGAACAAACTTTACAAAAGAGTGTCTCACAGATTTGGGCTTCTTGAGAAGTGGCCTATGAAATGAGATTAGTAAACAGGTTTACAATGGGGTCATTCCAATCACCATCTGAGGTAAAGAAAGGATGAAGGAATTGGATTGCTGTGTAGTCTTACCCAAGCTTTAACACTGCCATGGCTATTAGCACTGTCATAACCTGGATGACAGGGGTGAGTTTTTAAAATACATGTGTCAAACAGTTATTGGATGAGGGCTTCCCTGGGAAGGCGACAAGACTTTGGGTGCTGAGGCAGTGTTGAAGAGGGGGTGCTGAAGAGTGCTAGTAACTGAGGTCTACTGACAAGATTGGCTGTTTCTGTTTTAAAGAGGGATCTGGGCCATGCATCATAATGTCTAGTATACAGTGCTTTTGTGACATTTACTAACATTGTATATGAAACATGACGTGTATGTATCATAAATGTGGGCAAACATTTACCATGCAGACACTGGGTGCTTGTGTCTTTATAACATATGCAGACTTGCATACATATCCATATGAATACATGTTTATTTTACCTATGACATAGTTCACTTTACCAGGCAAATCCCTGTTTTGGCATTTTAAAATCAAACAGTATTGACTTGATCAGCCAGAACAGCACCAATAGAGTTGTTCTGGTTGGCTGGATCACCAGATATTTAGGGTCTGTTAAATATATAGATTAAGGGGACAACAGACTGTAACGGCGTCTTAGGAAAGTTATGCTCCATAATTTCAACATAGCTTCTGTGCATGGATTGTGAGTGTCCTGCCAGCAGACCTCTAAACTACTGTCCTGGGTTTTAGCTTTCTATACCAAGAGCACCAGCCATCTCCATTACAAGTGCCAGTGCAATTAGATCATATTATAGGCTAATTGCTTCCCAAATTTTGTTGCTTTGACATTTCTAAGATAGAAAGTATTTCAGTCATGACAATACACAGCAGAATTTTAAACAGGCTGCTTCTAAATGTCCTTAGAGCTAAGCTAAGGGCATCTGGCTAGAAGAAAGGCAAGTCAGAGTTGACCTTTTGAGTGTTAAAGTGTATGTTCTGTAGATTTTTGACTTACATGATGTTGGGATGCAGATTTGAGATTGCTTAGAGCCCTTCCCTTCATAGGCATTATGTAACTTGGGAATCTGGGTCTTTGTCATCTTAATATTTTGATGAACTGGTATTGTTGCTCACTAGAGTTGCTCATAATAAGTAGATTACACATCTATAAACATGTGGCCTGAATTCGTCTTCTCTTCTGAGAATCTTTTCAAAAAAATACTTGATCTCTTGGGGTATCAAAGTGAGCTACTCTGGGCAAGCTTAATATATTCTTCCCTCCTCTTAATAGATCTGTGGAGTGAAAGAATTGGTGGGGATGTGCCATTTTTCTGGTTCAATCACTGAATTCACAGGTTGAAAAACGGATCCAGAGAAAGAACATGACTTTTCCATAGTCACATAGTGAACTCATGGCAGAGTAGTAATTAAATGTCAGTTTATCTAATTTTTAGTCAATAAGATTTCTTAGTCAATAAGATTTCTATGAAATCACTATGCTTATTACAAAATAAGGGTAAAGGGTTAAAATAAATACTATGAAGCAGAAGTCACTGAGCCCATTTCCTGTGTACTTGTCACCTTCTGTCTGGATAGAATGTTCTTTCCAGCCATGATCATTGGTTCTGGGCCAGAGAAATGGTCAGGAGACAGGAGACTGAAAAAGGTTCAGGCTAGGAGACTAAAGAGGAGGCTAGACTTGGAACAATAATAGAAAAAGAGGCCACAGGGTGTTTTTGGAAAGAGCATGGGCACAGGAATTAATGGATCCTGGGCCCTAGTTTTCAGGATCAGTCCTAGAAACAGCCTGTGTCACTTTCTACCTTGTGGAAGTCTAACTGAGCACACCTATGCCACAGACATAATTATCCTTTTTTTAAAGGATCATTTTGGATAAAAATGAATGTAAAGCATGTATCAAGTATAGGAGATGCTCATTTAACATCAGGTCTGCTCTCACTTTAATAAGAACGCAGACAGGTTGACAAATCTGTTGTTAACTTTCTTAAATTTTTAGTCTTTAATACTTACCAGGGGGATTCATGGTTAACTTACTACTTGTTAGGCCCAAAATGTATTAATATAGAGTGGAAGGTAATTAAGAAGTTAACCTGCCTTCTTACAAAGTTGACATATGCATTTTTTTCTTTTCAATTCTTATTTTTTTATTATATATAATAGTTTCTTTTTACATCATTTTGTGCATTTTTCTATCTCATTTGCAATCTCCTTGGGCTTCCCATCACCAAATCACCCATGTGCCATCACCATAGTCCAGTGCATTTCCCTCTCCCAGGTGTTTTTGATCCCATTCCCCACTCCATCCCCACAAAATGTCTCTGGTATATAGCTGTTCATTATTATCATTATTTGCTTTCCTGTTCTGTTATATTCCTGCTATGAGAGAAACCATCTGGTATTTTTCCTTTTCTTTCTGGCTTATTTTACTAAGCATGATCTTTTTCAGTTCCATCCATGTTGCTGCAAAAGACATGTGTTTCTTTTTTTTTTGGTTGCTGCGTAATATTTCACATCTTTTTAATTCAGTCATCCATTTTTGGGCTGTTTTCATGTCTTTCCAATTGTGAATACAGTAGCAGTAAACATGGGGGTGCAGGTATCTTTTGGAATCAGTGTTTTTATGTCTTTTGGGTAGATACCTAGGAGTGGGATTGCTGAGTCATAGGGAAGCTCCATGTTTAGCAGTTTGAGGAACCTCCAGTTTTCCATAGTGGTTGTACTAGTTTGCAGTCCCACCATCAGTGCAGGAGAGTTCCTTTTTCTCCACATCCTCACCAACATTTTTTGTTGCTAGTTGTTTGAAGATGTGCCATTCTCACTGTGGTATCTCATTGTGATTTTAATTTGCATCTCCCTTATTACAAGTGATGTTGAACATTGCTTGTTGGCTATCTGCATTTCCTCTTTGGAGAGGTGTGTTTTTAGCTCTTCTGCCCAATTTTTTTTAAAGATTTATTTATTTATTCATACAGAACTGGGGTACAGGCCAGAGATGCGGAGGGTGAGAGGATTCACCAGAGACAGAGTGGGGAGCAGAAAAGGCAGATCGAGGAAGTACACTGCTGAGGGCGGGTCAGGAGAGGTCTGCCCCACCATGTGGATCTCCTTCGGGGCAGGCGGGAATGGAACTCATGCGGAAGTGGCTTAAGCTTCTTAGTGCTGTGTTTTAACCCACTACAGCACCAGGGAGGGCCTCTTCTGCCCAATTTTTTAATGGGGTTGTTTATTTTTGTTGAGTTTCATCAGTTTTCCGTATATTTTTGTGATCAATCCTTTATCACTAGTTTTGTGTGAGAAAATTTTTTCCCATTCAGTGGGATGTCTGTTTGTTTGTTTGTTAGTTTTTGTAATGTCTCTTTTGCTGTGCAGAAGCTCTTTAACTTGATGTAGTCCCATCTATTTATTCTTTCCTTCACTATCATTGCATTGGGTGCTCTATCTTTAAAGATGTCACTGAAGTGTATGTCGTGTATTTTATGGTTTCTTCCCGGTATTTTATGGTTTCCATTCTTATGTCTAGGTCTTTAATCCACTTTGAGTTGATTTTTGTGTATAGTGAAAGGTAGTGATCTAATTTCATTTTTTTGCATGTAGCTTCCTAGTTTTCCCAGCACCACTTGCTGAACAAACTTTCTTTGTTCCATTGTATCTTCTTTGCTCCTTTGTCAAAGATTAGCTGTCCATAAACCCGTGGGTTTATATCTGGGTTTTCTATTTGAATTCAGTGTGTGTGTCTGTTCTTGTTCCAGTACCATGTAGTTTTGATTATTATGGCTTTGTAGTATAACTTGAAGTTTGGGATTGTAATGCCTCTATTCTCTTTCTTCCTAGTCATGAGAGTTTTGGCTATTTGAGGTCTTTTGTTGTGCCATGTGAATCTCATCAGTATTTTTTCTATTTCTTTGAAAAATGTCATTGAGATTTTTATTGGGATGGTGTTAAATCTGCATATCGCTTTTGGTAGGATGGCCATTTTGATGATGTTAATTCTCCCAATCCATGAGCAGGGGATGTCTTTCCACTTCATGGTGTCTTCTTTTAACAGTGTTTTGTAAACTTATAGGTCTTTTACCTCTTTTGTTAGGTTAATTCCCCGGTATTTGATTCTTTTTGTTTTAATTGCAAAGTGGATTTTTTTTCTTTTATTTCTGTTTCTTCTGATTGGTTGTTTGTATATAGGAAGGCCTCTGATTTTTGCGTGCTGATTTTATATTCTGCTACCTTGCTAAACTGGTTGATGGTTTTGATTAGTTTCTCTGTGGAGTTTTTAGGGTTTTCCATGTAGATTAACATATCATTTGCAAATAAGGACAGTTTTACTACTTTTTTCCCTACTTGGATTCCTTGTATGTCTTTTTCCTGTTTTTTGGCTCTGGCTAGAACTTCCAATGTTAAGTTGCAGAGC
>NW_004567116.1:28316030-28375352 GCF_000260355.1 Condylura cristata
CTTTCTCTTGTTTTTTCTTTGTGAGTCTGGCTAGTGGCCTGTCTATCTTGTTTATTTTTTCAAAGAACCAACTTTTGGTTTCATTGATTTTTTTGGACTGTTTTTCTAACATCCATTTCATTTATTTCTGATCTGATCTTTATTATTTCCTGTCTTCTGTTGGCTTTTGGGTTATTGTGTTGTTCTTTTCCCAGTTCTTTAAGGTGGGACATTAGGTTGTTTCTTTGAGTTATCTCTTGTTTCTTTATGTGAGCTTGCATTGGTATATATTTTCCTCTTATAACTGCTTTTAATATGTCCCATAAGTTTTGGAGACTTGTGTCATTGTTGTCATTCTTTTCCAGGTGTTTTTAAATTTCTTCTTTCATCTCATTGATCCAGTGGTCCTCCAGTTGTGTGGGTTTCAGTCTCCACGGGGTAGGTGGGTTTCTCGTCTTCCTCATATGGTTTATTTCTAGTTTGATTCCTTCATGATCAGAGAAAATAGTTGGTATGATTTTGATCTTAATGTATCTATTGATACTTATCTTGTGACCCAGTATGTGGTTAATTCTAGAGAATGATCAATGTGGGTTTGAGAAAAATATGTACTGAGGTTTTTTGGGGTGCTATATTCTATAGAGACATTAGACCCATGTTGTCCAGGTCCTTGTTCAGAGCTTTAGTGTCTTTGCTTATTTTTTGTCTTGTTGATCTGTCCACTGTGGAGAGTGGCGTGTTGAAGTCTCCTACTATGTACGTATTTTCTCTGATACATGTTTTCATAGATGACAGTGGTTTCCTGATATATTTTGGTGCTCCTTCATTTGGTGCATATATGTTGACGATTGTTATGTCTTCTTTATTTGATATTTATGTCTTTATATAACATATATGTTGTTATATGTTATATATGATATGTTATGTCTTTATATGATATGTTATGTCTTTTTTATCCAATATAAGTATAGCTATTCCTGACTTCTTTTTTGGTCCATTTGCTTGTAGAACTGTTTTACACCCTTTTATTTTTACAATTATTCTGAATTCTCTATCTGGTAGGCTAAGCAGTTCTTCTACTTCTTTGGTAGTTTCTACTGACTGATCATTTTGTGGTGAATTTTCCCCTGTAGACTTACTTGAATATTTGTTTGTCTTCTTTTCCCTGTTGTGTATTTTCTAATACTTTGTATTCGTTGAGATACAGTGTTGCTATTATTGATAGGCATTTTTTCTGGATGTTCTTTCTTGGGTGGCAGAGGGACTTCCAGACACTTCAGTTATGGAGGGTATTGTGAGCCTTGTTTTGTTTCAATATCTCCTGTTTTTCCAGCCCCTACTGTTTGAAATTATGTCTGTCATCTCTATCAGTGACAATCAGGGGTCTCTTGTGGTGTTCAGCTGCTTCTGGTAAATCACTGAGTCCTTGTCTTTGGAAGGTGCCTGTTGATCTTTGTAGCCTTCTGATGTCCCGGGTTCCCTCTATGCTTGAATGCAGCTGTTGGGGGTGGGGTGCATTAGAAATGTTGCAGCTGGGCCTGTGGTTGAGCCAGTCACTGGTTTTGTTTATTATCTGAGCACTGTGAGCCTTGCAAGGCAGTGCCTTACTGGCTCACATGTCTTCTAGCCACTGCTGTTCAGTCACACCTTGAGTCCTAATTCTACACCCCTCTCCCCCCACAGTTGTGCAGGCTGTCATTCCTCCCTCAAGGCCTCCAGGGCTCTTTGTGCCCACTCAGTGCAGTCTCTCCCTGAGTAGTCTTTCCCTACCACTTGGGGGAGTGTTAATGGACCTGTTTTTGATTCAGTCTAACCATTTTTCTCCCCTTTTATCTCAGGGGCTTTGTGAACTTGCTGGCCCCACCTTAGTGACTAATGCTGGGAACAAGCCTCCAGGCCTATGCTGTGGGAGTGGGTGAAATTGTTGCAAGCCTTACAGCTGCTCCAATCACCAGATCACCAGGTATTCCTCCCCACCTTCCAGGCTCTTGCGCAGTATTTTCTCATAGTCTGGGTTCCACTCACCAAGCCAAATGTGCAGGAAGCCTCTGTCTGCTGCACTAGAGCCTTGGCGCTCCCTGATCGGAGTTGCAGGGTTCTGCTTATCCTATCTGTGGCGCTTCCAGATAGGAGTTTTCTTACGGAACTCCCCAATCACTGATTCTCCCTCAGTTACCTTCCTTCCAGTGAGTCCAGGGTGTTCTCATCTGGGTTGAAACTCGTAGCATGTAAGTCTATAGTCCATTTTTATATATTCCCATGCAAGCCTGGATGTAGTCATTTTGGCATCTTTACTCTGCTGCCATCTTGCCCATTCTGTTTTCTATTCTTAAACTAACATTTATAATCTAGCTACCTTCTAGGACTAAGCCATGGTCAACATGATTATGTTCAAATTTTATTTTATAGTATGCTATAATTTTTGTGCTTGCTAGTTTAATACATATTTTCATGTTTTAAAAAATCAGAATTTCAGTCTATGATTTGGGAAACATTTAAACTGATTCCTGGTAACCATATGTATTTCTCATGCCAAAATAGCATTTTGTCAATCAAGTAAATAATAATTTAATCACCAAAGTCCAGTGTAAACTTGCATTGGCTTATTCAAAAAAAGCAGTTGTTCAATTTTTGCAAGTGTAAGTTTTGCTACTCAGCCATACTTCTCAAAGACATCAATATATTGTATATCAACACTACACTGAGGTAATAGTGCCCCCTTTTATTGGAAATTAAAAGCATGCTGGAGTTCTGTTTCACAGTGTCAATTGCCACAGCTCCTTGCTGTTTATACAATTGATTCAGATATTCATTCTTGCATGACAGAATAAGTTCAGGCAGAAGATCAATATAGTCATGCAACAATAAGTGAAACAGGATTGTGCGCAAATTATTTAGCACTGTGTGTCTAGAACGAATGAACTCTTGTATAGCACACTGACTAGTGAGGTTTTGTTTTTGCCACAGGTTACAGAGTACTCTTTAGGCAGGCTGAAAGTGCTTTTTGGTGAGCAAGTGACTAACATGTTTAGTGCTTTTTTTCTCTGTTACCAGGAAAACAACTTGTCCTATGAGGTGTATGAACACATTAAAGATATTGCAGTAGAGGAACAAATCCTAATTGTGACATCTCCACTTGCAAAGAAGAACAGTCATTTTTTTTAAGTGTTTATACTATTATCTGTGTCATGTCAAGAAGTATTTTAAACTTGAGAAATTTTATCACATATTATACATTCCTTGAACCTTCCCAGATTTGAAGATGTAGGTCTTACTACCTTGTTTCTCAGATCAGAAAACCTCAGATCTAGATCCTTTGCTCCCATGTTCCTTCTTTCCTTCTCTCGTTTGTTTTCTACATCTCTGTGAGATTGACAAGGCAATTTCCCCTAAAACCTAAAACAACATACATCTGAGTTTCAAGCATCAGTTTTAATGAAGTGAATGTTAAAATCAAGAAGATGAAGAAGTCTACATAGATGTATATGCTTCATGCATATTTTTTTGACAGGAATAGCTATGTTTATATTTGTGATAATATTTTTCTAAAGCAGCATACACAGATCAAAAATGCTGTGAAATTGGAAAAAAGATGTGAGTTTTACTTGTGTTAAATTTTACATTTGAACCAGTAACATTGGGCACTAGGCACTACTCTATATAGGCTCTGTCTAAATGTAATCATCAAGTTCCTTTTATTTCTGTTGTCAGGGCTACTTGATTGGTTGCCTAGCTACTAGTTTAAGACCTAATTCATAAAAAACAACAACAAACTTGTTTGGCTCCTTTTTTCCTCTGCACATTAAATGGAAAGAATGGTGAAAATTTATATAGGTTGACAAGGTTCAAGATACTTTGTAGGGGTAGGAATGGAGAAAGGAGCAAATATAAGACTTTTACTTTTATTTATGTGTTTTAAATCAAGAAAATGTCCAGCTAATGGATGGTCGAGTAAGAGGATTAACATGTGATATATCACAGTTAACTACCTTGTATAAAGAGTCACTGATTTGGGCATATATAGAACAAACTTATTAATAATGAGGATTTTATAGCTCTAACCTGCCATTATAACATGTCCTTCTAACCCATAATTCAATCTCTTAATCTTTCTAGATCAGCTGCCTTTCTACTCTTTTTGAGCTTAGAACCTGTCCTACTGTCATAGAAGCAGAACTTTTCCAATGGAAAGGCAACCAAAATGCAGAGAGATATGTTAAAGTTTAGTGTCATGTGACTTAGACTGCTGTCATCACTGCACATAAGAACATTCATAAAGCATTTTTGAGGAATTCGCAATCTCTAAATTAGATGTGTTTCATCTTGATAGACTTTAGGATATACTTAATACATTAAACTATTTAAAAATATCTGAGATGCAGAAAATCAAAAACACCTGCTGTTAGGAATTTTTCAGGTATTTAAAAAATCATATTAGAGAAAAATTTATAGTTATGATTCTAAGTTGGCAAAAATACTTTGCAGAAACACTTTTAAAGGTAAGGCTTAGACCATTAGATGACAAACCATAGTTTAAAAAATCTAGTAAAACTTAAACATTTTAAGTTAGTTTCATTAAAGTACAACCTTAGAAAAGTTGAGTAGATTCTAAACTATTCTGAGCTCTTCTCAAAAAACTCCTCAAAACTAACATAGAGTCTGTCTAGATTCTTATCCTTTAGGCTTCTTTGAGAAACATCAAGTAGCACTTGAAAACATTCTATATATATTTTTTTATCTGCCTTCATTTGAGATTTGAATCTACCTGGATTTCCCTAGAAGGTCTAGGAGAAGGATTTGCCTTGAAAGTTATGTGAGCTTCTTTAGATTTTGACATCCCATTTCACTCAAATTAGTACACCCTGAAAATTATCCTCAGGGGCCTTTGTGCTGAGACTTAAGATTCTAAAGTCATTGACTTGTATTCTTACAGAATTATAAAAGGTTGACCAATTTTTCTCTGGTCTCACCTGCTGCTCCCCTCAGCAGTGAATATTTCAGTAGATTCTCCTGTTTTGCTCCCCACCCACTCTGTCTTTTCCCAGATCCTCTCACACCCAGCACCTCTGGCCTATACCCCAGATTTTCTGGGTATAAATAAATAATTATGTCTTTTACATTTAAAGAACACAGATATATAGGTATTTCTGAATGATAAATGAATTTATTTTAAGATCCCATGTGATTTTTATAACTCCTGTGATACAGAGGTTATTGTTATCCATCATCATCCTCCATTTCACTGAGCGCTAATGGCGTTATTAAAGGTTCAAACCCAAGCCTCCTCTATATAAATTTGATACTTGCCACTGCAGCACAATCTCAGGTTACTAATACTGGTAACTTGAAAGATGAACCCCTGTCTTTTCGCTTTTTCCCCAACCATAAGCCAGAGATGCTCAGTCATTCTTCATTGCTTGTTTACTTCTGATTGGAGGCCAGACTTTGGAAGAAGCTGTTACTCTTATGGGGGTAAAAAAGTTATTTTCATCTGAGGCAGTCTGAAATTGTATGCATCTGGCCTTCCTGAGAAGAAATTCATATTACAGGAGAGTTGCCTTTGAAAAATTATGAGGTCTTTTTCAACTGTCCCAAATTACTCTGTCATGCTGCCACTTCTGTGTTCTGTTCTGGACATTGTTGATCAGTTTCCTACAGTTGCTACTTCTCTAATGCAGCCTTTAACTGTATGAGAGTGTATTTCTCTCCTTTCCTCTCTCCCTTCCTAATCTCTTTCTTACCCTCTCTCCCTTCTCTCTCCACTCCCTGATGCAGCACCCTTCTTCCTTTCCATCCTTTCATTATTCTTTCCTCCTTTCCTCCTTTCACTTTATAATCTCCCACTTCCTCTGCAGTCTTGCAGCCTACCTCTGTAAAGCTGCAGTCTCTGACAACATATAAAGATTTTCCTCCAAGTTCTTAAAAATTGCAAGGGGCAGCCGCTGTCTGCCCTCTTGTATGGCAGGACTAGTATGTGTAGTTGCTGCATCTATGAAGGCTACTCCATTGTAACAGGAGCTTCAGAGAGCACACCACCTCCCCCACATCATCAACCACTGGGCCTCTAAAACTTTGCATAAGAATGAACCATATAAGAAGGCAGCATAGCATAACATAGGGGTGCTAGGAGAAAACCATTACATATTTATTTAGAATCCAATACTGGTTTTATTTATTTAAATGGTTGGCAGTAATGTCTTAGACTTGAATATCTTCAGAAAGTTAAATTTATAAAATACTGACTTAGAAGGCTTTAGAAGCCAGTTTGAATGCTGATCTTCCTGATTAATGACTTGTAACCTAAAACAGAGTCAAGTCCCATAAATTAAGCTGTGCAGAACAGTAAAAGAAATTTAACTGGGGTTTTGAATCCAAATAACTGTGCCTACCGTGGGCTCTTGTTATCTGTGTGAGCTAGGGAAGTTGCTCATCTGAGTGAGCCTCAATATATTCTATAAGTAAACTAGGATGGTCATACTTTACAAATGAGATAAGTATGTGAAAACCTTTATAAGATGCTGGTGGTCACCAAAACTAACATGTGTCATGTTTATTGTGTGAGGAGCAGGGTAATTGAGTCAACGATTGCCACTTAGGAGGGAGGTTTTATGTTGTGTGCCTCCTGCCTCCTGTTTTATTAAAATGAGGTGGATTCAAAGCTGCCTTGGCTGATAGCACAAATAAGTAGCATATCATCACTTTTTTTTCTATAAATAAAACAATCTTCTTTTGTTTGTTTATCATCTTTGTGAGTGATGGTGGGAAAGAGAGGATGTAGAAAGGAAGTGAAATCTATTTGAAGTGAATCAGGTCTGTTGTGCCAAAATTCTTGGAATTTATAGGAAGCATTTATTTTTTTTTCTCAAAAAATTAGCTGAGGATGAATAATTAGCTAAATGTAGCTAGATTTACTGATTACCACAATACAGCCAGATAACAGCACTGTGAGAGTTAATGAATTTCACTGGCTTTGTGCTGACTTGTTGTCCAGAATCATTTCTGCAAACATATTCTCTTAAAGGTATCTTAATGAGAGAAACATTATATATAGTTGATGTCTGAGGGAATTCTTAATAGTGATTTATCTTCAAATAGGAAACTGTAGTAAAGATGAAGTTTGCAGTCAGATTCACTTATCCAGAAGGAAAAGAATATAGCTATGTAGAACCAAAGACAATTATTTTTAAAATGAGGTACAACGGGGGAATGCTGTAAATAGCTTGGTAGTTTTCCTGGGAAAACTAATATTTCAAACCAAGTAGTTCCGAAGTATACTATATTTACATTAAGATTTGTTTGTTTATTTGTTCTGAGCAATCTGATAACCTAACTCTTCATATCACATTACCAAAAAGAATACATCTTGAAGACTGATGTAAGTTGCAATTTTTAACCTGCTGGTCCTCATAGAGTCCAAAGACTGGCCAGCCCCTTAGCAACATTTTTTGTTGTTCTTTTGTTATTTCAACTATGGAACTCTAAAACTTTGGTCATAATAAAAACTTGAATGTATTTTTTATTTAATCAATGAAGAATTGGTCCTTCTTAAGGTCATACCTTTGTGTCACATATATGCAAGAGATAGAAGAGCTGTAATCTTAAAACTTTTGTTATGCTCATGATCTTCTTTTTGTAACTCATTAATTCATCTGAAAATGCCATTAAAAGTTCTTCAGAGATTTCAAAACCCTGCTAAATATAATGTTCACATGGAAAGTTATTTGATCCACGAATAACTGTTTTTTTCTTTGAGACAGCACATTAACTCTCACTAGACAATTGTTGGGGTTGAGTGAACAATCTCTTTGCCTTCTATCCTGGTCTGTTCCCAAGTCTGTCTTTGTCTAGACAGGTGATAGAGAGCAGCAAGGAGAGTGGCTAGCTTAGCTTTAGGAATAAATATCTACTGTTTACTGATAGGTCAGTAAGAGAGCTTTTGGAGGTGACGCTTTCATTTTATCTAGAATTTTTTTAACTAATTAATTTTTATTGAAATGGCATTGTGTTGTAGTGTAATATAAGTTTCTGGTGTGCATCACTGAAAATCAACATATGTATATACTAGTAGGTGTCGTCTTTCATTCTTCCAGAAGCGCTTTAACTACATCGAAACCCTTGCTTTTTAGACCAGGAAATGAAATGCTAAATTTAAAAGTATTCCACTGTTTTATTCCCAAATTTGATATTCAAGACTGAATTCTAGTTTATTAATTAAAAAAATTTAACTTCAAATATATTATTATCCTGATATTTAACTTGTCTGTTGAAATGGAAAGCTGAAAATCAGTTTGAGTTTTTGAGAAATAAAGTGCTGTCTCTAGTCTCACTGTTAGGACCAATATATGTTGCTTTTCATTGTCTAATTTCTGAATATGAAGATGGCAACCTTTTATCCCCAGATATAATAACAACAAATTAAAAACTCTACTCAAATTCACTTCAAATGGAAAATATTTCAAGTTTGTGCCAAATAAAGTCATCTGTGAAAAGCAAGTGATTGCTTTTTCCATTGCTTTTTCTACATAGTAGAAAGGAAGAAAATGCATTTGCACCCACCCTCCCTGTTTGCCAACTCTAATGACGAATGGCCAAAGCATAGCAAGCAAATACCTCATTTATATCATATGCATAATGTACTCTATCTGGGATATTAGCTTCTCAGGGTTGTCAGTGTGGCCTAACACACACAACAATCAGCACATTTTTTGAGGCTGCAATAATCAAAGGAATGCAGCACTGATGTGGGAAATAACATGGTCTAGTGGTATACCCACCATTGTTCTGTTATCCTTCCTAACAGTTCCAGTGCCCTCAGTCTAAGAAAAAGGCCATGAATTTAAGAAAGTAAGACATGAAACTGTGGCAAGAATAATGCATCTTTTCCTGAGCTCCACATTCAGAGGATAAGGGAAAATACTGACTACATCGTGAACAAACTGCTCCGAAAGCTTTGTGGGTCTATGCATATGCTTATGTAATCTTCAAACAAAATGTGTCTAGCCTCATTTAATGTCACTAAGATACAAAATAGTCAGATAGAGGAAATTAACTCAGTCTTCAAAAATATGCAAAACATGAGTTGCTAATAAAATGTTGGCTGCTATGTTAATAGCATGCTGTTTATAACATTTACTCCTAGTATATTAACCTTTTCATGGTTTTCACACGTTTACTAAAAGATAATCATCTCATAGCAGTTTTGTACCCATTTGTTCAAGATTTCAGCAAGAGTTCAATACTGCAAGTATTTTATAAAGCAGTTTGTATGTTTCTGTTCTATAATGGTTTGCAGTATTCCCAAATAACTCTTACACATGAGTTCAATAAATAATTGGAAGCCCAGATGTTTGAAACGGATATAGCAGATACACTGTCGCTGGATTTTAAATACAGCCACTTTCCCTTTGTCCTCTCATCAACTTCACAGCATTGCACTCTGCCATTTTCAGTTCTCTTCTAATTAAACCTTAGATGAGCATTTGGCTTGTCGCGTTCACACTTGCCCCTCTCAACGCAGCGTGTGGAGGCATCCTGTGTTATGTTGCTGACTTGAGACATTCCAACGAAGAATCTTACTTCTTCAAACTGAACGGTAGCATTCCTTTGTCTCCCTTTGGTTCATCTCCTTGTAAAGAAATCGCTTCTACTAAGAGATGATTTGCTACTTCCAGTTTCGCAGAACAGGAGATTCTGACTGCGCTCCTTGCTGCGCCCCTCTCTAGCATCTCTAAAGTCCGCTCCTGTTCGGAGTTTGATAAAAAGTTATATTAGATGTCATTCAAAATGAACTTCTTGATGGTTTTAAAATAAGCTGCTAATTTTCAGCAACTCAAAGAAATGTGAGGAAAATACAAATTGTATTTATAATAGCTGTAGGTTATTGCATTTAAATTTGGGTTGATAGATGCATCATCCTCCCTATGCAGTTTTTCATTATATGACTATAAATGATTCTTTCTAACTTCTGTCTTGATTTTTTCTTCTTTGAACGGATTGCATTAATTTCTGACAAGTGCTGTGACATTATCAGAGAAAAGTTGTTGTTTTAGTTCTTTTAAAAGATAGAAGAATATTATGGCTACATTTGGGAATTTTTAATTTGTATCTTATTTAGTCTGGTGTGCAATGTGACACCAGTTAATTGTACGTTATTTTGTGGTAACTACATGTTAACTCTGTTGGAAGTAATGGTAATTATACTGTAATTGATATCAGTTCTCCCACATCTTTGGGAAACCATACAATTAACACATATCACCACAGTTGGACACTAGCTTTTGTCCTTTGTGACGGTGCCATGCTGGAGTACTATTTTGAAGTGGGACCAAAATGTTTTCTTCTTTCGAGGCTCATTAAAAGTTTTTCAGTTTTAAAATGTTTTTTTTTTAATTTTCATGAAATGAAAACAATTTCTAATTTTAATCTTAAAGTCTTGGATTACTTTTATTTGAAAAGTCATTTGTGATTTCCCTTGACTGCCATTTCCTAGAAAGAGGAAAATAATAGTAGAATGTACACAATCTTGATGTCAAGGAGTTAGTTTTTTCTGAAGATATATTCTCTTCTTAGGAACAATTTTTGCATTTATGCTACTTTGTTTTCAGGCAACAGGGGCTGAATTCTGTGCTAGTGTCACCATGACTAATGCCAAACTGGGGACATAGGGCATGCCTATGCCAAATTCAGATGACAGTATTTCCTTCTGAGTTTGCCCACCTCTCCTTTACCTTCCCTCCCTTTTTTGTCCAGTCCCTTCTGTCTCTTCTACCTGAGGTAGATAAGAAGTTCCTGAAGTAGCAAATAAATGTTTTTTGGTTAAGTGTAGTCAGAGCTTGATAGGGTTATTTGACGAATGAATTATCTTTGAGTGATTTCCTTGAGAATATGAATAGTTGCTCAGAACTTTTAATGACTTAGAAAAGTGATTTACTAGTCTAGTGCCTGCTCTAGTGCAGGAAGCAAGAAATTCAAATGTCGTAGGATCATGAGATTTCAGAAACAGAAAAAGCCATAGAGATTAAGTTAGTTCAGTTTCTATTTTATAGCTAATGTGATCAGGGGTCAGTGTAGTCTATTAAGAGCATATATGATGCACAGTAGTCAAGTGAAGGCGCATGGGACAGAATCTGGAGACTAAGAGACGTGTTCTCAATTAGTAACTGCAGAATGTAGACTTTAGGCAAGTATCCTAGTCTCCTTAGTTTCTATATTCTCTGAATGAAGAGACCTTTACATTTTCTTTAAAACTTTCTTATGCCCCCGCCCTTTTTTTAAAAGATATATATTTTTAAAACATACATATTTCTTTAAATTATAGGAAAATCTCAGGAAATGTGATATATTTATAGTTCTCATAAATTAAAACTAAATGCACAGTGGCAGTCCCTCACAGTTTTTCCATTTTTGTATTTGTGTTTCTCAGAAAAATCTCAGATTTTCAGTTTGCAAGTTAAAATTTAAATGGGAGGTATATTTTTGAAGAAAATATTTATTCTTGGTTATTGTAGTTTTAATGTCTTCAACTTGAATAAACTGCACCTGTGTTCACAGAATCTTTTAAAAGTACACATTATAAATTAAATAGTTATCTGAAATCAAGGGCCTCACTTTTAAATAAATAGAATTCCCAAGATAACTTTTTAGATGAAGATATTTGCTTAACTGGTCATTAATGTTATTATGACTGACACTCTTTGTTCATACGATAAATGTTAGAATAACAAAACCATCTTGGCAGTTAAGTGGAGATAAAACTCTAGTTTTTAAAATTATGTGCTCTATTTTAATAGATTCAAATAATTTTACAATGAAACTTTTGGTGAACCTGTTACTGAAGTAAACAGTTAATCAGAAAATATTCAGGAATAAATATGTGTCATGCCTCTATACATGAATAGAAAGTCTGAAACCACATATAAATAGGCATTGGGCTGCCACATGACTGAATTTGCTTAAATCTCAACACTTTATAACTCTAGTTGTGAGTTGCAAGCTTATAAATAGCCTTACAATTGGTTAAAGCCATATTAAAACCATATGAAGAGACAGAAAAGCATTTGGTTAAAGGGGTTCAGAAAGCACTATATCCCTGAAGAAACTAATTTAATCCAGTGACTCCCAAGTCTAAAAAGGTCTCTTACTTTCAGATTAATACTATTTTATCATTTATCTTCTTATGATCAGTGACAAGACCCTAGTGTATGTTATAAGAGATATGCAGAACATTGTCCTTGCTAGGGATGTAGAGAGAAAACTTGCTTCGTTTGGTATACCCTTCAAATCTTGAGGGAAACCTGTTGACTTGTACATCTTTTGAAATGTTTTGGAAAACTCCGTAAATATACCCTCAAGAAGCTCTGCATCTTCTAAAATGTATTACTTTCTTATTTGATATTTTTTTTGGTAGGGGCAAGAAGCTGTTTCATAACAAGAGAAAAAAGTTGCCATTGTATTAGTTTTCTACAGCTTCCACAACAAAATACCAAGACTGTATGGCTTAAACAATAGAATATTTTCCCTTCATAACTCTGAAGACTAGAATTCAAAGATTCTTTAAGGTGCCAGTAGGATCAGTGTCTCCTGAGTCTTTCTCCTTGACTTGTAGTTGACTGACTTCTCTGTGTCCTCTCATGCTCTTTCCTCTGTGAGCACACATCCCAGATGTTTTCCCATATGACCCAAATGCATCTTATTTTTTTTCTTTTTTCTTTTTTCTTTCTTAAAGATTTATTTATGCATACAAGAACTGGGGTACAGGCCAGAGATGCAGGTGGTGAGAGGATTCACCAGAGACAGAGTGGGGAGTGGAACAGGCAGATCAATGAAGTACATTGCTGAGGGGAGCAGAAGGCGGGTCAGGAGAGGTCTGCCGCGCCATGTGGGTCACCTCCCTGGCCAGGGATTGAACTCATGCTGCAGTGGCTTTGGATAGTTTCATCATGCTATACTTATGCTATACTTTCACCCTTTGTGCCACCAGGGAGGACCCACATCTTTTTTTTTTTTTAAAGACACCAGTATGTTGGATTGGGGCCCATCCGCAGGGTCTGGTTTTAGCTTAATCACCTCTGTAAAGTCTCTGTCTTCAACACAGTCACATTCTAAGATGCTTAAGTTAGAGCTTCAGCATAGGAATTTAAGAGGACACAGTTCATTGCATAAACATGATTTATAAAGATATATGTAAACATCTAAGGTTGGGTATTTCCAAACTCTTGTGAAATTATTTTCTTTGAGATTACAATACAGATGGATCCCACTTGATTAAAGCTTTAAAAGAACTCATCTTTTTTAGAGGTGTTGTTTTTCTAGGTGTTCTAAATTTCTCTGGAATTTATATACTTTTGTTCTATTTTCCTTTCATGAAAGAATAGCATTATTAATTCAAAGAGTGAATTATAATGATGGTTTGCAAAGCATTAAGTACATAAAAATATTTGAGTGGTGATTGTTGTCAAGAGTCTAGGAAAGATTCTTTTTGCTGAGTCTTTTGAAATAATAATAATAATTAGGTAGACTTCCTGTATCTCAGTACTAGCCCAACCCTGACCAGGAGACTACCCTGTCATTCAACTTACATATCTTCCTTTTTATTTACTTACCTTTTCATCATCTATAGCTCACTTTCAATAAAAGATTTGACAATTTTATTTTTTTAAAGATTTTTTACTTATGCATACAGAACTGGGGTATAGGCCAGAGGTTCAGGGGGCAGTGAGAGGATTCACCAGAGACTGAGTGGGGAGCAGAACAGGCCAACTGATGAAGTACACTGCTGAGGGGAGCAGCAGGTGGGTCAGGAGAGGTCTGCTGCTCCATGTGGGTCACCTCTGGGGTGGGGATCGAACTCATGCTGAAGTGGCTTTAGCTTCTCAGAGCTGTGCATTAACACACTGAACCACCAGGGAGGGCCAGACAATTTAATTTTAATAAAAAGTAAATTTAAAATAAAAAAGAGGGAAATAATTTTTGAGTAAATTTTTTAAAGAATTTATTTATTTTTTACACCATTCTTCATTTTATGCATTTTTAAAAATCTCTATTGTAATCCCCATGGACTTCCCAGCACTGGTTCACCCATGTTCCAACACCATAGTTCTGTGCATTCTTCCCACCCCACCCTCACCCCCCAGTTTTGCTGTTCATTGTTTGTCATTCTTTCTTTATTCCAATTGATTTTTATCCCCCTGGTCCCTTACGCTCCTGCTATGAGTGAAACCATCAGGTATTCTTCTTTTGCTTCCTGGTTTATTTCATTAAGCATGACACCTTCCAGCTCTATCCATGTTGCTGCAAAAGTCATGAATTTATCTTTTTTGATTGCTGTGTAATATTCTATTGTATATATATACCATATCTTTTTAATCCATTTGTCTACTTCTGGGCATTTGGATTGATTCTACATCTTTCCTATTGTAAATAGAGCAACTATAAACATGGGGGTGCGGATGTCCTTTTGAATCATTGTTCTTGTGTCCTTTGGGTAGATACCTAGGAGTGGGATTGCTTGGTCATATGAAAGCGCCAATTTTAGTAGCTTGAGAAACCTCCAAACAGCTTTCCATAGTGATTGTACCAGTTTGCATTCCACCAGCATTGTAGGAGAGTTCCTTTTTCTCCACATCCTCACCATTTGTTGTTGTTAGTTGTTTAATATGTGCCATTCTCACTGGTGTGAGGTGGTATCTCATTTTGATTTTAATTTGTATTTTCCTTATTACAAGTGATGTTGAACATTTTTTCATATACCTGTTGGCTCTCTGCATTTCCTCTTTGGAGAAGTGTCTCTTTAGCTCTTCTGCCATCTTTTGATGGGGTCATTCATTTCATTTTTGTTGAGTTTCATCAGTTCTTTGTATATATTTGTGATCAGTCCTTTGTCATTAGTATTGTGTGCAAAAATTTTCTCCCAGTCAGTGGGTGTCTCTGTGTTTTGTGTTATGTCTCTTTTGCTGTACAGAGCTCTTTAAGTTGATGTAGTTCCAGCTGTTTATCCTTTTCTTCACCATCCTTGCTTTGGGTATCTTTAAAAAATATATATATATATATTAAAAATAAAAAAATATATATATATTTATATATTTAGACATACAGAACTGGGGTATAGGCCAGAGGTGCAAGGGGTGGTGAGAGGAGTCACCAAAGACATAGTGGGGAGCAGAACAGGCAGAACAATGAAGTACACTGCTGGGGGGGGGCAGTGGGTGAGTCAGCATAGATCTACTGTTCCATGTGGATCACTTCGGGGGCTGGGGATCTAACTCGCACTGAAGCAGCTGCAGCCAGCTTGCAGTGCTGTGTCCTAACCCGTTGCGCCACTAGGGAGGGTGGGTGATGTATCTTTAAAGATGTTACTGAGGTATATGTCGTGTAGTGTTTCTTCCACCTTTTCTTCTAGATACAGACCTGTAGATTCAAATAGAAAACCCAGATATAAACCCACAAATTTATGGACAGCTAATCTTTGACAAAGGAGTAAAGAATATACAATGGAACAAAGAAAGTTTTTTCAGCAAATGGTGCTGGGAAAACTGGGCTGCTACATGAAAAAAAAAAAAATGAAGCTAAATTACTACCTCACACCATGCACACAAACCAACTCAAAGTGAATTAAATAACTAGATGTAAGACCTGAAATCATAAAATATCTAGGAAAGGGAAATAATTTTACCAGGATTATCAAGACTTAGCAATGGAGGTGTCAAAATTGTGAAAGAATAAAGGGCATTTATGATGTAAAGATTATAGGACATGGACACTGCACCTTCCAGAGTAAGTTGGAGAGACATGTGAATGTGTAAATAAATAAATATTGTACTATATTTTTACATAAACGTGGCCTAGTGGCAGCACAAATGAGGGGTGATAACTTCTGCATGGAAAGGATAGAAGGCAGTTAATAAAGCATTTTGTGCAGAAGAACTGTTTTAATTAAATCTAAGAAGGTCTAATTATATGTAATCAGTCAAGGAAGGGGATTCTAAAAAAGAAGAATGGTATATGAAAAATATCCAAAAGTTTGAAATATTATCACTGTTAAGGAAACTCCAAAAACTTTAATCTTATAGGAAGAGGGGATACACGTGTAATGAAACTGATGAAGGGAGTAGGAGTCAGATCATAAAAGGTTATACAAGTTGTATAGAGAGGTTTGGTTCCCCTCATGCACGTGATACGCAGCATTTGAGGGTGTAGAGAGAGATAGTGAGTAGCAGGATTCAGGCACTGCATGGTTACTTAGGTTGAGATTTAAATTTAGTTCTGAGATGCTTAGTAGCCATGACAAAAGGAAAGCAGCTTTAGCTTTGCAGTCCTTGTTGTTGATATAGGAGACTGGAGATTGGGCTTTAGATCAGGACACAATCTTCATTAGTATTTATTTTGAAATATTTAGCAAACACTAAATAGTATCTTTAACAGAAGTGGGTATTTTATGAGTTGCTTTATTTTTGCAAAACACTCACACATATAATCTCTTATTTAATCATCACAACTCTACAGCACAAGAATTTGCTGATCCATTTTACAAATGAGGAAACAGGCTCAGAGAAATCACGTGGTAATTAAGTTAGAGTTATGATTCTGAATTCACCTCAGCACAAATACCTATCTAAATTTTCGTTAAGTGACTTAAATGAAATATATAAAAAAATCCTTTTTAGTATCACTGTCTTCTCTTGTAATACTGATAGCAACAATAAAATTTTTCTTATAGTATTGGTTTGAGAGTTAAAGGATATACTCTGAAAAGAACTTTGCACATAGTATATGATCAGTAAGTGACACCCCTACTCAATTGGGTGGGCTTTTTTATGCTATGTGAGAAACACAGAAAACTTCAGTCTTAACTAATTCATGAGTTCCTATCACAGTTTTTTCATTAAAGGAATATTAAAAACTAGACAAATTAATAGTTTTAGCTGACAAAGTATTATTTAATAATGAGACTCAGTATTGTCTGGGACCATCAAAACTTAATTCTAACTACCTCCAAAATACTCCTTTCAAAAGAGAGTCATCTTTTTAAAATTAATGTAGTTAGTTTCCAATGTAAAGCTTACATTTTTGATCCTTCAACGAATTAATAAATGTATAATAGGGTATAATATGAAGGCTTATAAGATGTTAGAACTTGTTAAATAGGAAACCAAATGTGTGCTTAAGTAGGATTTCTTGAAAACCACATCATGGCAAGATATGTTTGAAGCCAGGAATTAGAGTAAGTCTTCCTGAGAGGATTCACCAGAGACAGACTGGGGAGCAGGGCAGACAAACCAATGAAGTACACTGCTGAGGGGAGCAGCAGGCGGGTCAGGAAAGGTCTGCTGTGCCATGTGGGTCACCTCTGGGGCAGGGATCGAACTCATGCTGAAGTAGCTTTAGCTTCTTAGTGCTGCATTTTTAACCAGCTGCACCACCAGGGAGGGCCCCCACTCTTTTTTTTTTTTTTAAAGATTTATTTATTCATACAGAACTGGGGTACAGGCCAGAGATGTGGAGGGTGAGAGGATTCACCAGGGACAAAGTGGGGAGCAGAACAGGCAGATTTACAAAGTACACTGCTGAGGGGAGCAGCGGGCGGGTCAGGAGAGGTCTGCCACACCATGTGGATCTCCTCCAGGGCAGGCGGGAATGGAACTCATGCGGAAGTGGCTTAAGCTTCTTAATGCAGTGCTTTAACCTGCTGCGCCACCAGGGAGGGCCCCCCATTCTGTTTTTTAAGCCATGCATTTGTAACGGGTTGTGTTCTCCTTTGCCAGTGATTTGTACAATTCACAAAGATGCAAGTGTTAAGCTGCAAGAATTCAAGTTAAAGTTATAAACCTCTTTTTCATAATAAGGGATATAATCAAATTGTATTCAACTATTTTGTTCTAAAATTGCTCTTCTCTTTTTCATAAAATATTTAAGATATTTTTCTGCATTTCCATGTTTCAATTATTACTGCCCAAAGAGATATCACCAATTCTGCATGGAATGCTGAACAGAAACATCTTTCACAAACTTGAAACATTAGAAAATTGCTAGCTTTTGCTACCGTTGGACACTCTCTTATAAAAGGTGTTTTGACTTAGTGTGTAAATAAAATATATGACCTTGTAAAAATCTGTAAGTATTTATGATGGGGATATAGATATAGATACAGATAGATCTATATTCTGTATAAGATATAGATAGAGTAGGAGGCAATCCCTCCTTGAAAAATCATTTGTTGATATTGATGGAGACCTGAGGGTACATATGGACCATTGTTCAATTCTTTAACAGTGAATGGATAGAGGCTAATTTTACAGGGAAGATTAAAAATGCGTGTATATATAGAGTAGTGAGAAGGACAGCTTGGGCATTTCACTATGAATATGACATAGCAAAGAAGGGAATGTTATTCTAGCAGCCACAAGGAAAAGGAAGCAGGCATGAGCATGGCATTATTACAGGAAGTCAAGTTACTGTCTACTCTGAGCAAATGTATGATTAGAGAGTTGAAGGGAATTGGATTTTAAAAGACCTGGGGTTATGAAGGACCTACAAAGTAAACAGAAGAGTTAACGACATGCAATTAAAAAAAAAAAAATCCAGTAAGCCATGGGAGGTTTTAAGACCAAGACATGAAGTAGACTCGGGTGAGGAGTATGATAGACTGGGAGGGCGGTGTCCCACGTCATGCAGGCCAGAAAGGAGGCTGCTGGGTGACTTGACAGAAAGGTATGGCGGGAAGGGACCCATGCAAGAGGCTCTGTGAAAGAATCAGCCAACCTGTTGTGGAACAGCATAGGAGGGCAAGGAAAGCAGTGAGGCAAATAGTACTGACCAGGAGTATTGACGTGAACAGAGGAGAGGAAGGGAAGTTAGGAAAGGGGAAAGCTGCTTCATTGTTAGTTTAGGAAAATATTTTCCTGGACTGGAGAGACACTAATGCCTGGAGCTGGGATGAAAACAAGGCTTCGCTGGGGTTGTACTCAGTAACTGAGATGTTGACACTTGGAGGATAGTAACGTCTCAGAATATTGTGTCACTTTGAAGGGAACACCTATTCATAGCACATGTATTTGTTATTTTTCTTAGAAAACTGCTTCAGGAATATACAAATACATGACTGGTGGTCCTACAGTATTAACTTTTCCTGCAAAATTTTTTGTTATGACACATTTGAAAGAGGTTTTAAACTCTTAAGTATTTAAATGTGCATTATAAGATATAACAACAAAATTTTTAGTTACTTAAAAAAGATTCATGCCAAAATTCCACTTAGGAGAGATAGGTGGTTTTAAATTTGTGATTATACGAGCATAGAAATTTCTATTTTTTATTATATATCTGTAGAACTTGTGTATGTATTTGTATAAAATGTATACACAAATATCCTATAAGTGGGTTATTAGAGAGCCAGTGTACAGTATCCTAATAATAATGTTACAAGGTATTTTACATGTGAAAGTAACAGAAGATAATTCTTTTTTACTCATTTAAACTAATATATGGCTAATGCCCCCTGCTCTGAATGACCCCATATTCAGATGTTCTTTAGAAAAAGGCTTTGAGTAAAGGTTGATAAAATACCTCTCATTTAGACCATTGGAATAAAATACATCAAATCATTGTCCAGTTGTGTATACCTGTCAAATGAAATGTGTTTGTTTGTAAAGCAACAAACAAAAAGCCTCTCTTAGTATGTACCATTTTCCACTTTAGTGTGTGGAAGAGGGGGACCCTGTGATAAAAATCTGTCACATGGTATAGGCTGTGCAGTCTTGGTAGCCCAGAAGGGAAGGTGCCCGTAGCATTACATTTCATTGCTGGTTCTCAGGAGATGGCTGCAGTCAGTCATCTTGCATATGGCTTGAAAAAGACTTGTCTCACTGGCAAGCAAACTGTTATTTAAGTACACAATCCACTCTACTACTGAAACAGTTTTGCCAAACTTATCCAAGTATTCTCACATGCTTAAAGATGGTATAAATATCATTTATTGCTAGCAGTTTTCTTCAGACTATATGGAATGTCTTCCTGCTGCCTGATCTAAGTGTCCCAGTTTACATTATGGTCTTTACTGCCTCTGTTTGATGGAGTGATCAGTAAAAATTTAATGACACTATAAAATAATAAAAATGTCATTAATTTACCACGGATCTTGGATGCAGTGGTTGTAAAGTTACATTAATAAACAGAATATTTTTTACAACAAAAAGCATTGTTACGTGGGAACATATAAATAACACACATAAATTTAAGAGCAATTTTACTGTTAGCACACACATTATTATGGAATAGCCAATAAGTGTATAAAACATAGTATATAAAATTTTATTAAAATATACTGTGCACATCAAAAATTCAGCTTTTATCTAAGTGCAAAGAAAAGCCATTATTGTGTGCTTACTGTTTCATTGCTTTCCCCACATCACAATTTTACATTTGTTGCCAGTAAGAGGAAGTTGATTTTTTTTTTCCACCTAGATGAAAACAAACCTCTGTTCCTTTAGTTACCCCAAATCCATTCTCTCTCTCCACTGATGCAAAGACAAAAATCAATCCATCTTGCCATGGTAGGGAGGGAAAAGTTGCTAATTCAATGCAAAGTTAAAAATAATGCCAGAGGAGTTGAATGGCTTGTTCAGTGACTCTAGCAATAGGGATAATAGTGCAGCAGTCTATCTGTCACCAGTGAAGCCGCCCCATCATTGACTCTGATAATGTGTGAAGATGATGGAAGCCACCGACTTGTGGCTTGTAACATTTAACATTCATTAGCTCTCACTAAAGGGGGCTTTATCATTTAAATATCTTTATTTAATATGCAACATCTACCTCATACATCATCATTTCAAAGCACTTAGAGAGCCAACAGTGCTACAACACAGCAGAGTTGACTTTAATTGTGTTCAATAACTTTTATGTTGCCTGCATGTTTGTGACTGACAATTGCACGAGTTAAAGCATCTGATCACATCACTGCTTGTAAAATAAACATTTCACCATTGACATGTAGATGGGGAAATTTTCTTGAAGGGGGTGTTGACATCAAGTTATGGTTTGGATATTTTGTCCCAGTATAGCTTACGTGGGAGCTATGTATTGAGAGAGCTAGCTCAAGTATGTGGAAAAACTCTGAGTAAAGACCTTGCCTCCACCCACAATCTGTATTTGTTACATATAGGGCGATACCCACTGACACACAATGGCCAGAAGTTGAAGCCTTTTGGAACGAAAGTGGCTTTGAACTTCTCTCTGTGCCCATGTCCACAGCCTGTGTTTATGCGGCCCGTGTTCAATCTCACTGGTAAAATCTTTGCTTAGCTCAGCTGCCCAGATCTATCTTGGAGACATCAGGCCCTCTTATCTTATGTGGCTGGCAAATAAATATTCGGCGCTATTCTTTGAAGAAAAGAAGGAAATCTTCTGGGAGGCTAGGTAGAAAATTCACATGAAAAGGCATGGTTTTGCAGGGTCCATCTTGAATCACAAACACAAGTACTTCAGTGTAGCCCACTACCCAAGACAATTTTTACCCTTGCATTTATTTCTGCCTACTTAGCAAGTGCTTCGTGGGGTAGTCTTCCTTGACTTCTACTCTGTCAAAATATTGATATTTTATAAGGAAAGTATCTCTGCAGAAGGGTTTTCTTTTTTCAATGAAGTCAAAAAAATGTATGACTTCAAAGACACTGTGAATGTGTTGTTGAATGTTCTAAATGTTTTTTGTTATGATTAAAAACAAGCTGATACTACTGAATTGTGAGTGCACTTCATTTTTTATAAAAGAAAAGATATTATCATCATGTAAGCTTTGTTGTCTTAGGATTTTACAAACCATGGCATGTAATTTTCCCTCTTCTCCTTCCTTGTCAAAATATTGATATTCTTTCAGGAACTTTTTTTTTTAACTGAGAATATTTTCTGCTAAAATCAAAGCGAATGAATGACTAGAAAGATACTTGAAATATGCATATTGATAGGTAACACGGTCTGTTGATTTTCAGAGAAAGTTGTTTTCCCCCCCATGAAAATACAGTTAAAGGTTGTTCTTCCAAGAAGATTGCAGGTGTCACATCAAAACTCCTTTTGCATTTAACATAGGGAATGCATTCACATGCAAATATTTGAAAGGCGAAACAATGTGATAAAACAAAGGTTGAATATTTTGCTTTCCCTGGTACTACTCATCTTCACTTTAATTCCTTTTCTTTACATCATGACAACCAAAAGTGCTACTCAAAAATAGAAATTGTCTGATTAAAAGCAGCTGTTCCTCCCCCAACCCCGCCCCACGTGTGAAACTCCCACATGGCTTGTGGTTGCTTTTCTGTTGTGGCCTGCGTCTGGGTTAATTTGTTCTCGTGCAGCAGTGTTTTCACATAAGACGATATTGGGGAACCATACCTAATTTGCTTTTTATTTCCATTCGGTTTTTTTATAAGTGTCATATTTCAGAGGTTTCCTCACATACCATTATGGTAACTATTTAGTATTACCCAGTTGGGGGAATTCATGATTATGATTTCATTGCAAATCTTTCATAGAATGGTGCTAGATTAAAGCAAGGTTTGTGCTGTGTTTTCTTCAACACGATTTCAACATATTCCACAATGAAGGGAACTAGAAGACTTCCTGCACAATTTGACTGATGGGAATTAATTATAGAAATATAATGATATTCAAAAATAATCATATTAGAAAGCACAAATGTAGTGAGACTGTACAAATGAGACACAGCCTCTATCAAGTAATTGTATGTTTGCTCTTTAAGAATATTTCCAAGTTTCTAAACATCTAACAGAGGAGAACACTGAGAGTATTTCCATCTAATGCCGAACATGCTCAGTACAGAACTAGGTCATTGAACAATAGACTGAACAGCAATCAGCACTCTGCTGCTGCATAATGCATTAAGTATAACATGCAGAAACCATTCCCGATGCTGGAAGCTGCTATTTCATGTCTGTAAATTCAAGCTGACATGACATTTAATATTGTTTCATAGTAATGAACAACAAGGTTTCATTCATTCACAGGCACAAAACAAACCCAAGTTTGAGTCTGGAGAGTAGCAAGGAGGCAAGAAGGGGACATGTTCTGTGTTTCTGCAGACAAGAACACAGTATTAGTGATGGTCAGTGCACCTTTTGCTGCTGAATCCAGCATTGCAGAAGGCGAGTTCATTGGGATGATGCAGGCTCCCGCTCCTGGAAGAACTGGTGAATAAATCAAATATCTTTGGGTTTCCCTCCTATATCAGCAAGGGCACTTAACTTTCCTGATTCAGTGTCTGCCTAGGGGTAATTTTTACCTTTTACTTCCCAGGAGGTTACAGTGGAAATTTTAGGCCAAACAATAATATCAGTGTCATCCTATAGCCTGCCTGCTTTGAAATATTTGTTTTTGAAACCCTCTTGCATACAATTTTGACTTTTCCCAGGAATACCAATGCAAACTGTGATCTCTAAATGGGAATCTCTTCTCCCATTGAATTTGGCAATATATTTTAATGGAAACCCCCTTTCAAGGTTTGCACATTTGGTTTAACCTCTCAACTGTATGTGTTTTACATTATTGGATCAACAGACAGAAGCCCTGGCAGGTTTGGCTCACAGGATTCTTTACCTTACAGGTACTGTGGTTATAGTACTGTCAGCCCTGTCATTGCCTACAATGGGGCTTCTGAAGAATCTTTCTTCAAGATTTTCTGATCCCAAGTTGGTCACAAATGATGTTTGAATCAAAGTTGTGCCCATTATGCAACACAGAAATTGAGGAAGAAATGGCTGCTTGGGAAGCTAGAATAAGCCTCTGTCTATTCTTTCCTCTAGGAAAGAACACGCTTTGAGAATTTGGGGCCCCAGTTAACAGGAAAGTCAAGTGAAGATGGAAAGCTGGGCCCAGGTGTCATCGACCTTACTCGACCAGAAGATGCAGAGGGTAAGTGGCTTTTCTGTGGCTCTTTTTGCTGTCTCACAGTGTGTTTTGAAGGTGTGTCTGAGTTTGACATAGAATCTTCATGGTCTTTCTTGAGAACCACTAGGTTGAGTTTCTTGGCAAAGCACAGGAAATGTTTGTCTTCAGTATAAACTATAGTTGAGGACTTTGAGAAGCAGCTAAATCCTATATTACTGAATATATAACAGTATAACTACTTCAGGCCCCATTTCAAAGTTAAAAAAAAATCCCTCTGCATAACGGCATAATTCTGTTTCGTACACCTCACTGCATTCTTGTTCAAGAAGGACAAACATACAAAAGGGGATATTTTTAAAACTTGAAGCCAAGTGATTCTTAGGTGTGATCCAACCATTTTGGAGGTTAAATTATGGTTTGCAACAGATTTAGCATAAAATTAATGATTTCTTGGGCAAGGCTCAGGCTGTGTCTGGACACTGTCCATCACTGATGTCTTTTAAAAGACCAGCTTCACTCTCTGTGTGTTTACGCATAGCACTATCAATGCCTGTCTGCTCCTCTTCCCTTTTTGTTTGTTTGTTTTAAATGCACAAGCAGCAAATCAGCAGAAATTGCTCCCCAGAGGCTGGGACAATTTATGAGTTAGGTCAGCACTTCAGTAGTAATGTTGCCTGGTTATTTACTGTGTCATCACAGAGTAGGGACTGGTTTTCCCGTTAGCTGTTCCTTTGACAGAATCCCTCCCACCAGTCAGGGAAGATTAATTTGTTCTCTTCAGAGTAACACAATACTTCACCCATCTTGGGTCCCAGCTAAGGTCCTTCTTGTGCTTGAAGGGAAAATCTTACTGTTATCCCTTTCACTGGCAGATTTTCTTCCAGAGCTCTAAATCCTTGAAAACACATGAAGACAGTTAATAGCAGCCTCTGAACTGTGCCTGGGTTCTAAAGATTGCTCAGGCAGTTCAGAAAAACCTGGCATGAGCACTAAGAGATGGTAATATCAGCCACTAGAAGCACTTAAGAGCATCCAAAAGGCAGATTTTTTCATACTGGTGTGAGAAACAAATGTTTTATGTTTATGCTGAGGATAAGGTATTAAAATATATTCTTACCGGGACAGGAGCAAGGGGAAGGAAAGGAGGAGAATGGAAGGAAAGAGAAAGTACTAAAGGAAGACAGAGAAAGAATCAAGGAAGGATAAAGAAGAGTCACAGCCAGAAATATGCTCTATGTACATAAAGAATGTGTACAGAGGACATAATGACAGTGACATTTTTATAGACCCTTAGCAGTACTAGTTTTTCCACTGGTGAGGATGGAGGTAAGTTGGCTTAGAGAGCTGGTCATTCAGGCCTGATCCATCTCAATTTTGTTGGAAGACTGTACTGTAGAATATCTAAATCTTTGACCTTGTACCATGAAATGCCAGGTCTCATCAGTGTGGAGGGTTCAGACGCTTCATTTTCCCCACAGACTACAGTTCTGCCATCTTAATTTTGTACTTGTCAACTTTTCTTAATCTGTTTTTCATCCTTCATTTGGTTTCTTAACTGTATTGTGGCTATAAAATAGTCACTTACCTCTCAGAAATGCTAATAATGTAGTTAATGTTATAATGTGCTTGGTAAGTTAAAAGTTATAGTCGTAGTTATTAACCATTACAAAAAGAAAATATAAAAAAGCTTAACTGTTGAAGCACATATTGTATAGAAATAGCTTTAGAAGTTCCATTTAGTATGCAGAATATCTGGAGTCAAACTATTTCCTGGTTACTTTGTTTCATGGACAAGCATATGTCTAGCAAGTCTATGCCGAGGATATACTAAGTTTTTTACAGCCATTTTTTTTTCTTTTCAACAACTTAAACAGCTTTGTAAAGAAAGTATTTTTTCCCTATTTTACAGATAATAAAGTTAAGGCTGAGAATCATTAAGTAGCTTGTGACAGCTTACATAGCTTGTAAGAGTGAAGCTGAGAGTTGATCCCAGGCAGCCTGATTCCAGAACCCAAGTTCTTAAGTACTGTGCTGTAGCCCCTGTGTACATGGTTGTATCTGTGGTGCCTTCATTTTTCTGAACAAATTTCTGTGACCTTTTTCAATATGGCCCATTTCCTCTCCCCTAAATATAGCAAGTCATACCATCCACCAGCTCTCGTGTTACTCTGTCACACATAGCAGCAATGCCTGATGAGTGTAATAGTAGAAGGGTTATAGTGGCCCAGGAGCTTAAGGAGCGTGTGAAAATCTCCCTTCAGAAGCTTGCCCAGAGTTGCCATTGAGACCTCATGTGCTTTTGGGGGACTGTGAGTTCATGAATGGAGTCAAGTTACCTGCTCTAAAACCGGCAGAAGCGCAGCGCCTTTGTGAGCACTGCTGGGGTGGGTAGCAGCCTTCTGCTGACTTCAGGCTATTTTCTGGCATCTGTTCAAGTGTGAGCTGATTGCAAAGCCTGCTGGAGTTACAGTTCATATTAGTCAGAATAGATAATAGGTATACATAATGCTTTCTCTCCTTGGTTCTTTTATATTTCCCTCAGTGGTAAGATGAAAAAAGTGCTGATATAAAAGATATTTCAAAATTGTACTCACTCCTTCAGTGAAGAACTTTATTGTGAAGATGTCATAATCGGTGTGTGGGCTAAACAAACAAAATAGCAAATGTTTCTTGAGTGCCTACTGTGTGTCAGTCCCTGAATTAGACACTGGATAAACTAAAGGCAGCAAAATAAAGTAAGGTCCTGACCTAGTAAAGGAAGACAGTTTGTAAAGGGAATGCAAACATACCTACAAAAAAAAAGACATAGTTATCACTGAGAAAAGTGCTAAAAAGTTGAAGACTTCCTGTGTCCCACAGACAATGCAAAGTGAAAGCTATTTGGGTCAGTTAAATAGAGAAATGAGTTCTATGGGTCTAGCCTAAGATGTCATCTCTTTTCATTCAACACAGTCACTTCCATGTCCTCTCTGTCTTTAGAACAATAATAAGGAGATATAATTCACATATAACATTGTATAAAATTAAGATGTACAATGGAATAATTTGATACATGTATTTATTATGAAATGGTTACTGCAATAAGATTGGTTAACACATCTATCACCTCATATAATTACACACATACACACCACTTTATTTTTGGTGAGAAAATTAAATTAAACTCTAGCAACTTTAAATATATGATACAGCATCATTAGCTACCATCACCATGATGTCCTTTGGGTCCCCAGAATTTATTCATCCTAAGCTAGAAATTTACACACTTTTTTTTTAAAATGTAAATCTGTGTATTTTCTAGGAAGAAATTTTGTCAGAAATATTTGAAACATTACAGCCTGTTAATATCTACCAGAAAAAAAGAAACCCCAACAAAGACATCTTACATGTTTACAGCAGCAGTACCTATAGCTTGCAAGTTGTCTACATATTTAATAAATTACAGTATTAATTTAATAAAAATAAGATAAAATATTACCACCTTTATATCATTAATTTCATTAATTATTATGTGTAGAGACAAATTTCCAGGGGTAAAAATTCCAAAGTGACAATATAACAAAGTATAAACCAAAATCACATGCAACTATGAACTAGAGGGGAGGAGAAGGAAACTGGATCAAAACAGGGTGGGAAGAGCACAAGAGATTATGGTGATGGGACAGGGGTGAATTGTTGGTGGGAGTTTCTTGGGGATCAGACATGAGATGATAATACCTACATTGTATGAAAATGAAGAATGATGTAAAAATATATACAATTCAAAAATAAATAAATAAAATAAAGATTCAGACCTCTATCCCCACCCCCAAATTGCACTCTTTAACCAGCTTTTGACACTCACACTCCCTGTCCCTGGTAGCCACCATTCAGCTCTCTGTCTCTATGAGTTCTGCTTTTTTAGATTCCATGTTTAATGAAGACCGCATAGTATCTGTCTTCCCTGACTTATTTTACATAGCACAGTGCCTTTGAGGTCTACCCCTATGGTTGCAAATGGCGGAATTTCTTATAGGCCCAAATAATATTTCCATTGGATCAATCATTTCTTTATCTATTCACCCACTGGTGTTGAACACTCAGGTCATTTCCATGTCGTGGCTATTGTGCATAATGCATAACAGTGGTTTTAAGGGGCTTTGCCCTCCCTCCACTTCCACTCTGTCCTTCTGTGGCTTCTGAAATGACTTTAGAAAAGACTCAGCCTCGGCCCTCCCTGGTGGCGCAGCGGGTTGAAGCGCAGCGCTGAGGGTCTGGGGCCGCTTCCGCATGAGTTCGATTCCCGCCTGCCGCCTGCCCCGGAGGAGACCACATGGCGAGCCAGATCTCTCCTGGCCCGCCCGCTGCTTCCCTCAGCAGTGTACTTCGTCGATCTGCCTGTTCTGCTCCCCACTCTGTCTCTGGTGAAGCCTCTCACCGCCCCAGAGCCTCTGGCCTGTACCCCAGTTCTGTATGAATAAATAAATAAATCTTTAAAAAAAAAAAAAAAAGAAAAGACTCAGCCTGGGAGACTGGGAGATAAGGCCAGGCGACCCAGGAAAATGTCTGCCAGTCATGAAAATGCCAATATCCCTTAGTAAGCAACTTATAGACCTGCTTCATAGCTCTGAGCCTGGAGGCAGCAAGGGAAAGGTCACCAAAAGAGGCAGCTGTGCATGTATATTAACCACTCATCAAAATCAAATGACAAAACCATAATCCAGGAAAACAGAAATTAAAAATATAAAAGGCAAATGCCTTCAAAATTTTATTTTTAAAGTCCAGCTGTTATTTGGCTTGAATGTGACAAGACAGCATTTCTTGTTCACCATGATATTTATAAAACTACAAATTCATTGGTGCTGGGGGCTTAGGAAACATGTTTAAGGTCTCCTTGCACTTTGAAACAGTTGAAGGCTTAATATGTATTGAGTACACAGAATTTGTTAACTCCTGTGTGGGACATGAAAGGAAGAGAGGACTCAATTAGTTGAGTCTGTCACCATGTATTAAGAACGACAAACAACTTAGTTCTCTATGGACATTTCCTGTAGCCTTTCCCCTCTCATAGTTCTCCTAGGCAAGAGTACAATTCTTATCCCAACTCTCTGAATTTCAAGGTTGCAGAGTATAGTAGAATGGTCTCTGGCCTGGGAAATTTGGATTAAAGTTGTTTGGCTAAATGATAGCAAGCAAGTGACTAGTGTCTCTGTCATTAAGTAGCTTTATCTTTTCAGAGATCTATGTTGGGTTCCACCATCTCTAAGGTCCCTTTCAAATGCAAGATTGTTATTAGAGTCTTCATAAAGATCAGTGTGTTTCTTACAGAAAGTTGTTTTTTTTTCAGTTGCTTCTATTTATATTTTTTCAGAGAAAAGTAGAACAGTGTTTTAGTGTATTTGTGTCACTCCATGAATTAAGTTTTTGAATCCCTGATCTTTTCTTTTTATTAATGAAAATGTCTCTCCAGTAGCATTCCCCAATTGTCTTTCAGAGATGGGTGCCCTCTTCTTTTTCCGCTCTTCCTTCAGTAATAATTGCTGTAGGGCTTTGTTTCTTTTTAATACTCTTTCCATTCTGCTTCTTTTCTCTCAAACTTCAGATCTCAAAAGGAATATATTTCCTTTTCTCTGTTTTGTAGAATATTTTGAGTAAGAAAACATGTTTTAACGTTTCTTTTAATTCTCAAATTCAATTGTGTCCCAGTCTCAAAAATGTCATTTCAATGTGGGGAACAGTGAAATATGAACTCTGATGAACAGTGAAAGTGATTGAGCTCTGAAAGTGATTAAGCTCTGAAAGTGATTATCATTAGTCAGACTTTTGGACTCTGGACTAGAACTACAATGGCAGGTAGTCCTCCGTGTATTAGAAACTCACATTGATTTGAATGGAAATGGATATGTGCACAAGAATAGCCCCTTTTAGAACTGTCCTGTCAGAGTCTCAGATTTGCTTAGAAGGGTTTTATAGATTTGTACTGAATTTTTGAATTGGATCTCAGCCAAAATGGCCTTAACTCTTCTGAAAGCTTCTCTTTTTCTTTTTTGTTTTTTCAAACCTCTGATTGCTTCTAAGTTTTATATCTCAGGATAGCTTTATTATTGTCTACTTAATAACAAAAAGTGCAACTTTCTGTTTTCCTTACAAATGCACTACTTGATATGAATTTTCTCTTTAAAAAATCCTGCTTACGCCTTGATCCACACTCTGGGAAATCTTTTAAGCTTTTCTCATTTCCCTTCCTTTCCCTAGATCGTTACTCTTGATGGAAAAGGAAGATTGACTTGATGATTCACAGCTCATTCAAGGCAGCAGAGGCAAGCTGTAGTATAGTCGGGTGGGATTTAAGTGCTATAACTGCTTATTCATTGGAATGTAAGGTCATTATTAGTTCAGGCCCACCAGAATATAGTGCTGTGCATTGCAACACTTAGATCCTCAGAATTGAAATGAAGGAGAGACGTCACCAGATTTGTAATTCCAGCCAAGGAATCTCTTCTCATATCTCTGACAAATGATCATCTCACCTCTGTTCAAATGTGTCTAATAGTCCAATGATAGAAAGCTGCCTTCTGGAGAAGCACATCTCAATTCTAATTTTTAGTTCTTTAGTAGTTCAAGTCAAAATGTGTCCTTGTGTTCTTTAGTAGTTCAAGTCAAAATGTGTCGACTTCCTTGTAGCTTCAATCCATTGGTTCTAGTTTGACTTCTGACCCAATAATGTAGTCTGACTTTTTACTGACTGATGTCTAATCTGACATTATTTCCAACAAAATGAAATCTACCATCTTTTCACATGACACAACTTTAGACATTTGCTGAAGGACTGTGGGATTGAAATTCTAATAGTTCCATCATAAGCAATGATTTTCTTTTCCTAAATTTTCTCATTCATAAGTGAGAAAATTGGTCTGGTAACTTCTAGTTGACAGTTTTTTAACTCTTATTTTGCTGCCATGTAATTGAAACCATTTCCCTTTAAGTCAATTAGAATGTAACATATATCTACTTGGGGCCACACCATCTTGTACATAGTGACATTGTTACAGAAATATGCCAGGGATGACATAGTTTTGCATAAAAACTATTCCAGATTGTTACCAAGAAGTTATCAAAGTACTAGATTGTATACTGGCAGAAATGATAGAGAATATAAAAAAAATACTTTAAAAGATGGGTAATAGCACGTTTTGAAAAAGAAAGAGTCAGGCAACACAGAAGGAAACACTAGCCAGAACTTTGCTGTGGGTTTAAGGGTCTGGCCTTCCAAGGCTACCTAAAACAGAATTTTCAGTCATTTTAGAGAAGTGAGTAGCAAAGTAGTCTCTATGGAACAAGGAGACTGGAGTCTGATGGAAGACAGGGAGGCCCAGACATAACTAAGACTGAGTAACAGCCACATAAGTGGGGAGATAAGCAGAGTTCACAAAGCCCTTTGGCTCTGGACTAACTCTGTTGTATAAGTATCACAAAAATGTATTTTACTGTGGATATAAACAGTTTTAGAGGATCCTGTGCACCAGTTTATATCAGCACTATATATAAAGTGCAGCTCTCTTAAACAAGCAAATAAAGTTCTCTTAGAGAAATATATTTGCTGTCTCTTAAAAGCTCCCAAATAACTTTTAATGTTGGTGGAAAACAATTTCCATTGAACCCTCCATGTGATGGATAATCCTGAATGGGGCAAGAGAGTGAAATGTCAAGATTCTTGTATAACTCTGTCCCCTGATACTCCATAAAGTGAACTCAGTCTGCTTCCTAGAGTTACTTAAACTAGAAAGCCCAATGAAAGAACATGCCTTGCTTTGGTGAGAAATCTCGCCCTGCCCAATCGCTAGTTACTCATTGGACTGCCTTCTCCAAAGAGGTGCCGGTGGCAGTGTATGCATACAGACACTATTTAGTTTTCTGATTTAATAGGAAAGAAATGCTTTTTTATCCCATTAGTGAACCAGTCGCGCAGAAGTACTTTCCCAGTTTGCTACAGCAACTGGATGACAAAAGCTTAACATAATCTACTATGAAAATTAGAACCACCAGCTTATATTTCCAGTGGAGCTGAAAAGTCAGCCCATACATCCATGTGTCTTCACATAAACCAGTGCATTAATTAGAATAAACTATGGGCTGATACAGGTCTATCTGCTGTGCTTGAATTATGTAGTTTTTTTTATTTGATAGAATATTTACAATGTATCAAAATATTGCTTTTATTAATTGCCAGTTCATTTTGTGATTTGATATTTGCCCAACAAAAATCTGTCTCTTTTGAGGTATTGGCCTTGTTATTTCCCTGTCCCAGAATTCTTCTTTCTTGACAGCAAGAACCACTTGACTTTCTACCAACAAGCTGTAGAATTCAGCCACCTTTTAGTTGGTGGGATTTAAAGAGTATCAGGCCAGTTTGGATTAGCATTTAATTCTCTCTGTTTAAGAGTAGAATTAGATTTGAGATCAACTACTTTTTGATACATGTGTGCTTGTTTGCTCTTTCCTGTTTTTCAAGTTCTGATGACTGTTCCAGAAAGCTCGCCCCATTTTCTATTACTGTCTTTCTTTTTTCTTTAACTACGATCTTATCTTTGAATAGCCCCTCTTTCTAGATTCATTGTCTCTTTTTTTTTACTGTACTTGCCTGTCTCTGAGTGTACCCAATATTTGTTATCTATTTTTACATACTGAGAGGTGGCTCTCTGTAGACAAAATTGCTAGTGAAGTAGCCACATATTTCTAATCAGGGTCTGTTATACTTAGAATCCTCTATTCTTCAGTTTCACCCACATGTTTAACTATGATATAACTTAGTGATTTTCTATTATATGTGCAACACTTTTATGAGCATGGAGAAAAATATTTTTAAAAGAAGGACTACCCTATAGTCCCCAAGAGCACATTATACTTAGGATCATAATATTAGCATACATAGGAAGCAAAGTAACTAATGGTATTGTGTATTTGAGTACATCATTAGAGAAACAGGGCAAAAAGCTGCCACTTAGGAGGCAATTGCAGTGCTTGGTACACAGCAAGAATTCTGGAAGTCACGGTAAAAGTATGATTGGAGATAAGCATAGGTTTAGAAAAACAAAGAGAAGGAGCAAATTTTCATCTAAGGGGATAATCACAGCAGACATAGAACAGTAAAGCACACAGATATTCCTAAGGAAGTTCCAGAAGAATCACCTTTCTTGTCTTTGCGATCGCCATCAAAACTAATGCGAGTCTTCTCTATACTTGTCCTCAATAGTAAGTACTTGTTGAATAGAATATATTACATAAGTAGCTGGTTTCCATATTGTAGAGAGCCTCAAATACGATACTGGGGAATTTGGACTTTACCACCAAATAAATAAATCTTTAATTATTCAAGATTGACTTAGATTGTAAAGGTTAAGATAAAGGAAACAAAGTTAGGTGACCTTGGCGATCTGCTACTCTCTTCCTCCATTCTTGTATCCTCTCAGAGGGGTGTTCTCATATTACATCATGAGAGCTTAGTGTTGGAGGGTTTTTCAATCTCATATGAAAGATAACTCTGTTCCTATGGATATAGTACTCACAAGTGTGATTTTCCTCTGCCTATTGTGACTGATATATGCCTTATAGATCCACCTTAGACCATTGCCTCTCACTTTTGAGAGTAATTTTTAGAAATCATTTTTATTCAGTAGATGCCACAATTAAGATCATGGTACTAAGGTGAATAGATTGTGTAAGAATCAATTTGCATTTACATTGTACTGTATAGTCTGTTGCATTTAGGAGTAAGCTGTAGAAAATAATCTAAACTAAAATCTAATTGTCTTAGACCTAGAGAAAAAGTTCATAAGCAATGTATTCAGTCATGTTAAATTTATAACAAAAGTATAAATAGGAGCTTACTGGTGTATGAGTGTATGTGTACGTATTTGTTTTCATGGCAGAGAAACCATTTCATACTGCTTTAGTATGAACTCACTTTTCACTGGGAAGGCTAATCCTGCATAGAGACAAAACTCAAATGGACAATAGATGGTTCATGTACAGTGTTACAGAATTGTTAGTAGGGAAGAAATAAAAATAATTCTCAGTGTCCATGTACTAGTCTTTCTTGGTTGGGCTTGATGCATATTTGATGCATTCTAGTTCTATATCACAGAGACCCCTTTTGAAATATATTTTTAGCATTGGGGCAGAAAAGAGACATAAGCATTAAGTTGTACTCCCCAGATAACTTACTGACTCATTTTGTAATTACCCTGAAGAACAGGACTGTGCAGTGTGAGCTCCATCATCCAGCTATATGGGGAAACATGAGACAGGGAACAACCATGAGTTAAGCATCTACTATGTTCTCTTGGTGCTGGGATAGATATTCTATTAGCTCTCTTGCCATTAATTCTACTACCTTGAAACTGCTGTGACCCTCCCTGGTAGTGTAACAGATGAGGACACAGCACTGCAAGCTAGCCATAGCTGCTTCAGTGCAAATTCGATCCCCAGCCCCTGAGATGATCCATACGGTATGACAGACCTCTCCTGACCCACCTGTTGCTCCCCTCAGCAATGTACTTCATTGATCTGCCTGTTCTTCTCCCCACTCTGTCTCCAGTGAAGCCTCTCACTGCCCATACACCTCTGACTTGTACCCCAGTTCTGTATGCATAAATAAATAAATCTTAAAAAAAAAGAAAGATAATTGCCATTTAGTGAGTAAGTATTGAGTTCTAATCACTGTGTTAAGAAGTATACTTTCCCATCTAAACCTCACAAGGATCCTGTCAAATTGCAGTTGATAGGATTCTTGTCATTTACAATTTTGAGAAAGGAAGTAACTTGTGCAAGGATTGAAGATCAGATCTTCAATTCAAACCCATATCTGTCTTAACTATGTAACATCTAACCACACTGATTCCTACTTTTCTACAAGATAAACTGAGTTTGTTGTCTTTGCTGGGCTATCTTTTTCCTATGATGATTTTCATTAAAAATTAAAAAAAAGAGAGAGAAATAGAAATTTGTGAGAGTTTTCTTTTAATCTTTCAAGCCACAGAATTATTACATAAATTTTAAATATTTTCACATAATTCTCATGGCAAACAAGTTTTGATGGACCATAAAAATGAGTTGATTGCCCAAAGTCTTGTACCATTTCTTTCTAATATTATTTTATATCCTCAACCTTAAAAAAATGATTTTCTACTGGACCCACGATCTGAATCTCTCATTCTTAAAAAAAGACATATTCCTTGCAACAAAATGAAGAGAGGCCAATTAAATTAATTTTGTTAAGAAACAAAGTCTGGATGCCATTGAAGCAATTTCACTGATCACTTTAGAAATTAATTTTAATCGCAAGTGTGAAACTTTGAGGATATTTATATTTGAGTTCATTGTGACTTTGCCATTCACTAACAGTGAGACTTGGGCAAGTTAACCTTTCCACACTCAGTTTCCACATGTGGAATGAGGAATATAGACTAGGTGATCTTTAGTTTCCCTCTCATGCTATTTTAATTTTGTGAAAGTGTTTTATCCATTTCATAATGGCTCTGCTAACTAGGGAAGTTTGCCTGTTTGAATACATGCTTCAGTTGTATGCATTAGGCTAGGTTTCATATTTAATATTTCCCAGAAACTCAGATTTGCCTTATCATCCTTTCACGATTTCTCTGGAGGTAGTAAGAATTTCAGAAATGTGCGCTGTGGCAAGTCAATAAAGGAAATAAAATTAGAGCAATAATCTCTGTATTCTAAATAACAACCATGGGTACTTTCCCTATCAATATCATTTTTATTTTATAGAGGGTTCATGTAAGGCAAGATATTTAGCAGAATATAAGAAGTGGAATTTGTATAAAATCTCCTTCCAGAAATTTTCATGTACTGATGCATGGACAGCTGTATCTCACTATAAATTTCTCCCTGTTGAAGAGCTCCATTGCTTTCTGCTGAGACCTTTCAGTTCTTACCTTGTGCCATCTGTGTATTAGGCTTTAGGATATACCTGTGAATAAGACACAGTGCAGTTCCCTGCCCTTTTGGGGTGCACAGTCTAATGAGGGAGATGGGCATGTACAATTAGTAACTTGGACAAAATATGGTAAATGTTAAGATGGACGTTAATGTTAAGAGGAGCTGTGGGAGTCTAAAATACTTAGCCCAGTCTGACAACCAGGTAAGACTGCCTGGAGAGGATACCTGACATGAGTCAAAAATGAGTGATGGAAAGATGGGTAGGAAATCCCAGAAAAAGGGAAAACATTCATTCATAGTATAAAATAGCATGGTATATAGAGAACTGAATTAGTTCATTATAATAAAGCAAAAGTTTCCAAGTAGCCAGAGATAGGACTGGAGACCTAGATAGAAAGCCAGGTCATGGAGAGCCTGGTATCCATACTAAGGGGTTTGGAGTTCAGCTTTTGAGTGTTAGGAAACCACTGAAGAATTTTAAATATAGGACGGTCCTGTTCAGAATTGTGTCTAACAGATTGTTGTGGTGGAATTAGGAAGAACTAGTTAAGTGGGAACTGAAGACTCAAAACTGGAAGTGAGAATATCAGCTGGAAGAGTAGCATGTATAAGCAGCCCAGTAGATACAATGAGACTAAGATAATATACAGATGATAAGAAAGAAGACAAGAGGGTGAATTAGTATCATCTTTGTTAATTAACTCTGAGGCTTGTTTCTTCTTGGTTTGTACTTCTTAATTTCATGTAGAGTCTATGGTTGTATATTGAGTTGTATGGAGCTAGAAGTTGTTGGGCAAGATGAATTAATGAGCCTCCCAGTCTCTACATTCTTTAAGGGAATATACTGGAGAATTTAGGATGCCAAAACCTATTTTTGTCTTGTTTCATCCACAGTGGTGTCTGGTTCAAACTTAAGTGGTGTCTTCTTACCTGAACTCAATAGCTTTTAAGCCCTCCCCTATGCATGCTTATGGCAAATAGAAAATAAATATAATATTTGATGCTTTTTCTACTCATGGGCCATTAAAATAAAGAATCACTGAAGTTATCCCAGTTACCCTTGGTTCCTGTAGTTGAAACAAAATAAAGGCCTCTCTTTAGCTGTTTGTGTAAAACAAATATAGCTTGAGAATTTAAAAAAAAAAAAAAGGTAAACATGAATAACAAAACTGAAAGCGAGAGACTCTTGAAAATACAGACTGGTATATCACTGGTTAGAATTTCCTTCGTTTTGCAAAGCCACGAGCCACATGCATCAGCTCACCACAAAGTCATTAAGCCTTTTTAAGCTCAGATGAAAAACATTAACAAATACCACAAAAGGCTTTAGTATAGCCCCTTTGTTCATTCACATATGGCACTTTATAACTCCTGCGCCACTCTGGTTGTGTGTTTGTTTAAGCTGCCTCCATCGGGCTGGTACTGAAAGAACAAAAGACATCTTGAGCAATCCTAAGCAGGAAATGGGCTAATCTAAACATGGTTTGTGACACTTTAAGTAGAATAGAAAGGGGAGGGATTGATTAGTCATTAATGTTCAATTGGCTCCATATGGATGTTGCAATAATAAAGCCTTTTTTCAGAGCAGTAGCAGAGTTATTGAATTAGAGGTTTATGTTTCCTCAGAGTTGACCTTAGGGAATTCCCTTTTGGTTCTTCTTGTTGATCTTTTCAGGAGAATGGAGTTTCCAACAGGAAAAAATAGAAGCTGTATTCACAATAACACTTGCTCATAATCCTACCACGAAAGAATACATTAATTTGGCATAATTTTAATCCCTGCTAGTGTTTTCTTGGCATGCTTTTGCATCTTTGGTCAGGCAGTATTTCAGAAACTGATTAGACAGTGGCATGAACTTTGTAACTGGTAATGAGATCCTCTAACATGTTTAGTTGGGCAGGAAAAGGGCATCCTTACTGGGGGAAAGTAATGTTCCTGTCAAGGAATGGTGGACTTTGAAATTCAGCTATTTCAGATCACTGAAAAATGACTGGGGTAACCTTTGGTACGGGGGACATGTAGTAGACTGAAAACCAGAGACCTAGGTTCTAGATTTGGCTCTATTCTTTACTAGCAGTATTCTAGCAACTGGTTGTTTTAGAAAGAAGTTAAAAACAAAACCTTTATTTCCTCATCTGTAACGTCCTCATCTGTAACGTAGAACAAATACAGCTACCTGCTTACCCTAATTGGATTGAAGAGGATGAAGATAATGTATTCAAACAGCACTTTAATAACTATCATAGTGGGCCTTCCCTGGTGGCTCAGCGGGTTAAAGCACAGCACTAAGAAGCTTAAGCCACTTCCGCATGAGTTCGATCCCCACCTGCCCCGCAGGTGATCCACATGGCGCGGCAGACCTCTCCTGACCTGCCCGTCGCTCCTCTCAGCAGTGTACTTCCTCGATCTCCCTGTTCTGCTCCCTGCTCTGTCTCTGGTGAATCCTCTCACCCTTCGCATCTCTGGCCTATACCCCAGTTGTGTATGAATAAATAAATAAATCTTAAAAAAAAAAAACTATCATCATATGTAAAATTACTTAGCATACCTTGTGTTTCTAACCTGAAAACTGACCGCTGGTCTGGCCTAGTCTAGTCAATAAATGAAGAATTATCTTTCTATTCTAAATAGTGAAACATCTGTTTCTAAAATGTCCAATGGAATTATTTTTTCTTTCTATATACTCCATGCTAGTCTATATTTTTCTATATGTCTATCTAGTTTATTCAGTAAATTTCTTGATAGAAATAAATTCAATAGTTGAGATAAATAAGGTATTTGTTTTAGTGAGATTAAAAAATCTTAATATGCAAACAGGGAAAAGAAGATTTATCATTTTTCCTTCTATTGCATAAATTGAAGAAGAAATACTTTAATCAAAATGCCACAAACCCGTCATCTTTTAAATTGAATCACTGGTTTCAGCAAATTTAGGACTACGCTTCAAGTTTTATATTTGCTGTCTTTCAATCATTGCACTCACCATTAGGTCACTCTTTGCTAACCTATCTAGCTACTTTTTTAATAGAACATATAGATGGCAAGCCATGTTTTTTACTGTGGCATTCCTTCTTCTCAGAAATGAACACATCTTTTCTCTAATGATCAAGGTTCTTGTTTAGCCATGAATTTATTTTCCTTTTAAGGAGATCCAGGATAGCCAAATGCCTCCTCCCATTTTTATTTGCAAAAATAAATAAAATTTGAATTATAAGCACCTTTTGTATAATAAAAGTAAATTCACATTCTGACAGTAAGTGGGAATGCAAAGTTAGCAGAACTTCCAGAATCAGATACAGACAACTGTCACTGATTCCTACAACACAGGGAATTAGACCTCTATGATATTAAGATAGGTTTGGTGGGATGAACATGCTGAAAAAACATGGCCTATGTAATATTAATACCTTTCTTTTCCCATAATTTTTCATGTCCCCTTCTAAAATCTATCTTTTACATTTTCTTTCTGATTCACTCATTGTCAGTGAGTAAGTTCTTAACTTAAGTAAGGAATTCTCAAATGTATCATGTAGGTTTTTCCAGAATCCTAAAGGAAATCAATTACTTTAATAGGCTGAAGAAACCTAAAATACTATGATTATTAAGCATCCCTGTGGTACATGTCTTTTATTGATAAGCAACAGCAAATAGGTTTTTTTCCCCTTTCTTAATAGTTCTTTTTGGTAAATGGGACCACCACTAACTCAGGCCCACAGAGAAAAAGAAACTTGTAAAAAAAAGATCACCCTTATTTATTAGTTTCATTCATTAGTTTTAGTGGTTTTCTGTTGGTTTGGTTCTTTTGCTTTTTATTTTATTTTGTAAACTAAGTGTTCAAACACTTTCAGATTGCTTAATATCCCATTGTGTGGATATACCACTATTGTCCATTTTTCAGTTATTTTCAGTTTCTGGTTATCATGAATTAAAATGCTATGGCACTTTTTATTACTGAAATAATATGGTTTATTGTTTTATGCATTTTAGTTATAAGATATGTCGCCTTCCTTCACATCTCACCTACCATCAAAATCTCAAGTTAGTCTATTGTGCTCCCTCTTCCTTTTGTCCTGTCCCCTCTCCTCTCTGCTCTGATAGCCTCAGTTCTAAATGCAATCAAATATCTAGGGCTTGCTAATTGTTTGGTTTTATGTGGTCTTTTGTTTTCTGTATATTTCATATAGAAGTGACACCCAGTATTTGATTTTCTTCTTCTGACTTACTTAGCTTAGTGCAATCTCTTCCAGTTCCATCCATCTTATTGCAGGTAGCAAGAGTTTATCTTTTTTGACAGCTGAACAGTATTCCATTGTGTACATAATACTACACCTTCCTGAGCCATTCATCTGTCTTTGGGCACTTTGGTGGTTTTACTGTGGTCTTATTACTCAGGTACATTTCTGGACAAAAATTTCAATTGTTTTGGGTAAATATCTAGGAGTAGAATTGCTGGATCATTGGTAAATATATATATATAATTTTAAAATAATCTTCCAAACTGTTTGCCAAAATAGTTATGCCATTTTACACTTCTATAACCAATATAAGAGTTTAAGTTGCTTTAATCCTTGCCAACATTTAGTGTAATGAGTGGGTACAAAATGGTATCTGGTTTTAATTTGCATTTTCCTGATGATTAATGATATGGAATACTTTTTGCATGTTCATTGACCATGACTGTATTTTGTTTTGTGAAATGTTTAAGCCACTTTGAAATTAGTTTATTTTTTGTAGAAGTTCTTTATATGTTCTTGATTCAAATTCATGTCAGATATGTGTATTGTGCATATATTTTATCAGCTTGCTAACATTTAATTTTCTTAAAATTGACTTTTGATGAACAGTCTTAATTTTGATCAATTTTAACTTATTTTCTTGTATAGATAGTGCTTTATATGTCATGTCAAGAATTTCTGCTTACTCCAAATCTGTAAAATATTTTCCAATGTATTCCTTGAGGAGTATTACAGATTTTGCTTTGGTTTGAAATTACAAGTCATGTCATACATTGTCAGGTGTGGTATGTGATGAAAGATCAAGGTTTACTTTTTTTATGTGTATTACCTACTTGTACTAACAAATTTGTTGAAAAGATGCTTATTGCCCACTTAAACGATCTAACCCTTTTTAAAAAATTGACCATATATGTCAGGGTTTAATTCTGTACTCTGCATTCTGTTCCACTGATTGTCTGTCTTGACTGCAATCCTTAGAATCTTGGATGGTACTATTATTGTAAGCCTTAAAGTCAGGTAGTTTGAGTTACACAGCTTTCTTCATGTCAATTCCTTTTTTAAAAAAGTTTTTTAGAGGGCCCTCCCTGGTGGCGCAGCGAATTAAGCACAGCACTAAGAAGCTAAAGCCACTTCCGCATGAATTCGACCCCCGCCTGCCCCAGAGGTGACCCACATGGCGTGGCAGACCTCTCCTGGCCCTCCTGCTGCTCCCTTCAGCAGTGTACTTTGTAGATCTGCCTTTTCTGCACCCCACTCTGTCTCTGGTGAATCCTCTTGCCACCCCTGCACCTCTGGCCTGAACCCCAGCTCTGTATGCATAAATAAATAAATCTTTTTAAAAAATAAGTTTTTTAGAACTTTGTATTAGAATTAAAATAAGTCTATCATTAAATTTTGGAAAGATCAGACATCTTAACATTAACTCCTTCCATTTGTGAGTACACTGTAACTGTATTTCCCCATATATTTATTTTCTGCCCCTTTTGATTTTAGTTTTCCATTTCAATTTCCCTCATGGTATTTTAGCTCTACCACTATGAATATTTTTATATTTATTTAAAAATTTAAAATATTTATATATTTATGCATTATATTTATGTATGCATGTATGTATTTTTTAATGTTCTTCTTAAAGTATTTTTTTGTCATTTTATTTTATTACTTTTTAAAAATTCCCACCTGTTTTCTCCCCTCCTCCTTTCTCCCTCCCTGGTTACCTCAGAGTTATTATTATTATTTTAGGATTTACTGTGCATCCTTACAATTAAAAGTCTACCACTTCTCACTTTAAAAGTAACCTTAAAGCATTTAATTCTACTTGCTCTTCTTTTCCTTTGTGTTAGTGTGTTATTGTTCTCATATATTTTACCTCTTCATCTACTGTAAATCCCTGATCCAGTGCTATATTTTGTATTAAGTAGTCAGTTGTCTTTAACAAAATGTTATTTATTAATGTAAAGCACAAAAAAGATTATTTTTTTACTTTATTTACATGTTCAGCATTTTCAATACTTTTCCTTTCTATGTATTCAAGTTTTCATCAGATTTAATTCCTCATTATGAATAATTTCCTCAATTATTTCTCTTGGTATGAATCTACTGGTAATATATTCTCTCATTTTTTTGCTTGCAAGTGTAATTCTTACTCATTTTTGAAGCATATGTCCACTGGACAAAACTCTAAATTGACTTTTTTTGTTTGTTTCAGCATTCTAAAGATGTTCTATAGTCTTCCAGCTTTGATTGTTCCTAATGAATAATCAGCCATCATTGTATTATTGCTTCCATGTGTATGCCATTTTCTTTCTTTCTCAGCAGTTTGACTAGTGTCTAGGTGTCGTTTTCTTTGTATTTATTCTGCCTGCACTTATCTCAGTGTCTTGAAACCTATGAGTCAAGGCTTCTTTCCAAATTCAGGTAATTTCCAACCAGGGTTCTTTCAAATATTCTTTAGTTATGATCCTCTCTTTCTAGAATCCTAATTATACATAATTTAGGACGCTAAATATTGTTCTCCATATTGCTGAGTCCCTTTTTATTTTTTCAACTTTCTTGTCTTTCTGATTTTGAGACTGGAAAATTTCTTCACATTCCCCAACCCTTTCTTCTGCACTCCAAACTGCTGTGCAGTCTATTCAGTGAATTTTCATCTCAAATATACTTTTCAGTTCTAGAATTTCCATTTATTCTTTTTATAGCTTCATTTCTTTGCTGAGTTTCCCCATTCTATTCATTCATTATGATGATCTTTTCACTTGAGTCCTTGAACATATTTATAACGGGTACTTTGAAGTCCTTGTCTGCCAATTATACTGAGTCATCTCACTTTCTTTTTTTCTGTTGATTATTTTTTATCTTTAAGTAAGTCATATTTTCCTGGTTGTTTGTACAACTAGTAATCTTTAGTTACATATTATACCTTTTGAGTTATAAATTATAAGGAATCAAGCTTCCTATACCCTTCTTAATAACAATATTAAATTTTGTGCTAGAAGCAGTTAAATTACTTAATGATCACATTGAAATTGTAGAGGTTTAATTTTACATTAATAGGGAGAAGCTGCTTCAGTATTTTCCCTTAATCCTTAGTACTGTCATACAGATTTTATTTCTAAATAGTGGGTCCTCGGAGGTTTCAATGGGCAGTCCAAGGTATTTATAAATCTCCTCTAACTTGGTAGGATTCAAATACAAGTTCATTACAGTGGTCATCAGCTAAAATTTCTGCCTAGATTTCTGCCTAGATTTTTCAGATACGTAGCCCTGCAGTCTACTGGAATCTTCGGAGTCATCCATATAGATGTGAAGTTCAGGGGTCAACCACTTTGTCTTTTGACACATTGAGCCAATTAAAATTAACTTTCTTTTTACACTCTAGCCATTCCCTTCTTTGCAGGCTGGAGAAAGCCTTCATGGAAAACTATGAAAATAGGAATCTTACTCAGTGAAATTCCTTTCTAGGATTGAATATTCTCCAGTTTCCTCTTAATTTTGATAGCTGTCAGGTGCATTAAAATGGTTGTTTTTTTTCAGCATTTATAATTATTGTCTGCTGGAAGTGTTGGTCTGCTATGTGATCCAGCCATTAAGAACTACATCCCAGAAGAGAACCTCTTGTTTCAATACTTTGCATATATTACCTTCATTCTGTCTTACAAAATATACTTATTTAATGGGTCTTTGAGGAGATATTTATTCATCTTGCTTTTACCTATGACTAATTATCAATTTACTAGTAATAATTCCCTCAACTTTTTGCTTCATGAGACAATATTTAAGGGAAATTCAGGAGCACTTTCTAAATATTTTTGAACTTTGTGGTCTTTTAAAATACTTTCTTAAGTTCTGACTCTAATCAGATATAAGATACAGTTTAAACATGGTTTCAGACCTTGTTATCTCTGAATAAAACTCTTCTTTTCCCTAAATCTTGGTTTATGACTACAATGCTCATAATTTAACTTAGAATGTCCCCATTCATTTTTCAGTTTGCTCTTTCTGGAATAGAGAGGGGAAAGCAAGCAAAAGAAATGTATGCGTGCCTCAGAGCATTTCTTACTTTCCATTTCTTAATTTACATATTTATATTATGTACTATGCTTGAATTTCTCAATTTCTTGGAGCATTCCTTGTGATCCTAGAGAGCCTCTGTGTAATTAACTTAGTGTCAGTCAGTCTCACGTAGCTAGTACGTACCATAGGAGGAAGGGACAGTATAGGGCAATTGGTGGGTGAAATCTAAGTTCTGTCCCTGAGGGAGAAAGTAGAGTAAAATAGAAGAGAGTAAGGGTATGTTCATAAAGAGAAGGAAAGAGATTTGGCCTATACATGATATGTTTGAGAGAATCACTTGGTATGGAATAACAGATTTACTGAAACTAGAGTCTAAAAATTCACCATGATCTCTGTCAGTTTATAGAGATTAAAACTTCCTATGCACAATGAAATGCATCCTTTAAAGGAATAAGTAGGGGAAGAAGATTATTTGTTTTTGCTAGAGGTGGCATGAAAGCTACAACAATAGAAGCAGATCACAAATGTTAATCACCTGTGGCACAGTAGTTAACTTAGAATAATATTGAAATGTTTTTATACCTGACATTCTCCACAAGCCTGTCTCCTTTTATTTGTATGCATGCAAGTATATAAATTGCTGAATCCATGTCAGTTGTAAAGTAATGGCACCGAGGGCATCATAAATTACCATGGTGATCCTCAGGAGAAGACACTGTCGTATCTGAATGAGTGTTTCACTTCCAGAGTAATGTATGCCTTCATCTGGCCCAGCAGTCAGCATATTGCCCTGTGTTGATGGATATTGTCAGCTGGAAGCTACACTACATTTCACTGCACAATAAACATGGCTGTCAAACTCATATAAAGTGAAATCAATTTGTCCTGTATGGTCAGTGCATTTTAAATGAAATTAATGTACTGTGGGTATGGTGGCAAAAAGGTAGCATATTAGTTATGCATCTTGAGATCTGAGACTTTTCATGTAAGGAATCATTCTGTCGAGTAGGCCTGAACGAAGTGCTGTTTATAAAATGCTATTTTGGCGTGATCTTCAGAAAGTGGCCCCTTTGCTTTCTTTCATGTTTACGAAAGAATTGACAATTTTAGCCAATTTGGCCCACTTATCCTGTCTTTTGTTAACATTAAATGATGGCCATATTTGACAAATAATAGTGTTTTAATTTATCACTAGCTCTGACACAAATTTCTACTTAATCAACGTATCTAGGAATAAAGTAGAAAGACTAGAGATAAATTAGATCGTGTTGTTCCCAAATAATCACTTCACTGAACTGAAAGGTTCACTTTTAAAAGTAAAAACATTGGTTCTAATGTATATTTGCTTCTGAGCTTTTGGGCGTAGGTTTTTCTGTTTATTTAGTAGAAGCCCTAACTGAGACTGATGAGTCCAACCACTTCACATTTAACTGTAGAAATTCTCAATCTATAGGGAGCAGTTCAGATGTTGCCACATTGCAAAGCATACATCATTGTGTCATGCTGGTAAGGTGCATGAAAACAAGTTAAAGTTATGTTCTTTCATTCATTCCTTTGTCAACTAGTCATTCCTTTAACATATTTTAGAAGTTGAAATTCTATTCACCAATTGCTTTTCTAGAACGTAAGGATACAGCAGTGAATGACAGCCACTTCCTGATCTATCCAGAAGGAACATAAACACTCTGCCATGTTAGTAGAATCATTTCTTTGGAAACAATAACATATCAGGAATTGAGGCATTTTGTAGGGAGATGTTAAATAACTTAAACAGCAGAAAAATGTATCAGGAGCTTGAATTGAATGCCTTTTAGTCTACTGCTACATACAGTTTCAAAACCAAACAATCTTGTACTTAATAAATATTTACTGAGTCTTTAATATGTGAAAATACTCAAGAGAGAGGGGTCTCATGTTCCTAAGGATGGACTGCAAATATGACAGGGTGTCTCATCAGCCAGTAATTACCTTGGAATAAGTAGCTTAAAAGAAAGAGGAGTAAATGCACTCTAGGTAGCATCCTTGCAAATGAAGCTCCTTTCATCCATATAACCAACCCAAGGGCCCCAAAACCCTTTCCCATTCACATGCTAATTCTTATTCATTCTCCAAGTTCCAATTAGATGTCATCTCTCCTAGGGGGGATTAACTGACCATTCTGTCTGGTTCTCTCTTAGCACTCTGTTTACTTCAGTAGAATTGTTTACATCAATATTACAGCACTTACACACTCTTCTAATTATTGGGGGTTCATCTTCCCTTTGAGATGTAAGCTTAAAAGCAGGAACCGATGAATGAATGAATGAATAAATGAATGATAAATATTTGTCTCCCTAGCATCTGACATGCAGTTTAGCTCATAATAATAATTGCTCAGTTCAGATTTTTCACTTAATTCATTTACCAGCATTTGAATAGGCCTTGAAGGTTGAATGGGATTTAGTGTGAAGAAAGAGGAGGAAGGGCTTCTGTACAGAAGGCACTGTATTGTTGAAGAGAATTCTGTCTGAGGGAAAGAGAGTTTGAAGTGACTGCAATTTTTGGCAAATGAGGCAAAAATGATAGGTAAAAGCTTGCTTTTTAAGGGAGGAATCACAGCAGGAAAATTTACCCTAAAATAATAAGCAGCCATTGCTTTATCATCACCTGGAATTGATTGTAATAAAAATACAGTAGATTTATTAAAATATACAAAATTAATTCTGCCCAGTGCCTCTGTGAGATCTATATCGGAGGGCCTATAGAATTGTCATTTGAAACTGTCTCCTGCTTCCAAAAGGTCATTTAGAAACAGAAAAGAAGGGCCGAGGGAAAGCAGCTGAACCAGGTGGCAAGCTGTGTTACATTATCCAGATAATAATGCTTTGCACCCATCTTGTTCTTCCTGCCCTGACATTACAGGAAGTAAAGCAATGAATGGCTCTGCAGCTAAACTACAGCAGTATTATTGTTGGCCAACAGGAGGTGCCACTGTGGCTGAAGCACGAGTCTACAGGGATGCCCGGGGCCGGGCCAGCAGCGAGCCACACATCAAGCGACCAATGAATGCATTCATGGTTTGGGCAAAGGATGAAAGGAGGAAAATCCTTCAGGCCTTCCCTGACATGCATAACTCCAACATTAGCAAAATCTTAGGTGAGTGCAGCAGCCGTTGCTGGTCTTTTACCCTGTTGAGTGCCTCAGGGTGGAAAGCAGGGGCATACTTTGACACCCTAGGGGAGCTGTGGTTAGATGAGCTAGATGAAGCTTGATGCACTGCCACAAGAAACTTTGTCATCATCTCTGCACGCCAAGCCCCGTAGTGTGACTTTGGGGTTAGGAGTCATTACACCCATCAAGTGCCAGAGGAAGATTGACAAAAAACTGACTTTAAAGACAAAACTATTTATAGTATATGTTAATGCTGTGGACTTGACTCACTGGCAAGTCACCGTTTACCAACATTCGTGGAAACAAATTTTATCACCTTCTCTTATTCAGCCTTCTTAAAATCATATGTTGCTACAAAATCTTGCAAATATTCATGGACCCTACAGTTTTCTACTTTAGTATTTTGGGGTTTGCATATCCCTCTGAAAGAACTCATCAAGACTAAAGGGAGCCAAAAATAGTGTGAAATTCATGGAGTGTGGAACAGTGCCTCTAATGATAACTCTTAAACTTGTAAAATAAAACTACATTTACTTTAATAAGATATGACTAGCTCGAATTTCATAGCAGTGAGTTGAATGCATAGACCACAGGGCAGAGGCCCATTCTGTGGTAAATTGCCAGAATGATTCTCCCGTTTCTCAGGATTAAACTCAAGCCTTGTTCTATTAGTGTAAAGCTTGCCTACTGCAGATTATACAGTTTAGAATTATTGCACTCAACATATTGAACATATTTTATTCAACATGCAGCATTACAGTCAACATGTTTCCTCTTTAAAAGGAAAAAACACAGAAGGCACTGTTCTACTTAAGCTGTCGTGATGTGACAGAATCTCAAAGGGAGCAGTTTAAGAAGCCGAAAAACATTAGAGACTTAAACTGCGGTTTTCCATTTTTAAATGTTTTGTTCAAAAGCAATAAATATTTAACCTGAGTAAATATCAATGATCTGGACATACACAAATACACATGTTTTGTCACTGTATAAATAATTCAACTTGATTGTGAGACATTTTGAGGCAGTGACCTCTAAGAAAACATACATAAGGTCTAATAATGGTAAATATTAAAATACAAGCTTTTTTTTTTTTTTGCATTTTGAGATGGGTACTAGGTCATAGGGCAGTTTTATTCTTAAAGCCTCAGAGAGAGACATAGTGCTTTTGAATTTCAAGCCATCATGTTTCTAATGGATATACTTTTTTTTTTCAAATTAATAGACAAAAGAAAATCAGTGTTCATCCACCCTATATCTATAAAATCTATACATCTATATTTTCACCAGTTAGTAGCAGCTTGAGTAAGCTCTCAGATGGGCACAGAAACCTCTCTGTTTCCATCTTGGCAGCTGTGGAGTAACTATATTATTGCTGTGCATTCTGTGAAAGAAATTATTAAGAGTATAGTGGGTGTATTCATTAAAATGTAAACCTTTAAAGCACAGCATTTTGTGAGTACTAAGAATCTTCTGTTAACTGGGGTTTTAAACTGCTGTGAGAACACAGAGAAGCCTATCAGCAGAGACTTTCTACACAACTTTTGCTCAACAATCAGGACAGAACAGGGATGGATGTGCGACTAAAGCAGACCAGGATATTGCTGGCTACAGAGAATATTTGTACAACTTTTCCATTTGTTTATGTATGAAAAATCTCCACCGAAGAATAGCTAGCATCCAGTCAGCACAGCTGTTACCGCTTTATTCACCAGCGAGACACAAAAATGCAATTTGATACATGTAAAAAAACACATCCCTTCTTCATCAAGTGTTTAGATAACTCTTTATAAACAATATTAGAGACGTGAATACTTTTCCTTCTTCCTGTATAAACCATATTAAAAATTTTTGTACTTTCATTGGTACAGCTTTGAGTGAACGTTTATAGTACTTGAAAATGGTATATATAACTCCAACAGCACCTTCCGGTTCTAAAGTTATAACTTCTTAGGTAGAGTTTAGGTTTTTTAATTACCCTCAGCCAGAGGAGACAGTGTGCACAGTAGGCTTTTATATATGGCAGGGTAGCAACATCTGCTGACATCTTATCGAGCTTTCCTAAAGATGCTTGGCGTGTGGGAGATGTTTGAATTTCTGGGACCAAGAGAGCTTTTCCTGAGAATCCTATTGTACTTAGGAAGTACAATCCTATTGTGCTTAGGAAGTTCAGATTTTTAATCCTCTTGAGAGAGATTGGAAGGTAAATGGGGTAAAGACCCTCATGTAGGAGAGCAAAGGTAGGTTTGTTAGCAGCAAATACAGATTTTCAAATAATATCCTTATTGTACCATCAGCTTTAAACTATTCAGAGGAATAATGCAATAAATTAACATACAGAATTATTCTTTATAGTGTAGATGACTAGGTATGCGTCTCAATGGTGTGAGGACATAGACTAAGCCTGAAGGGGATGAGGCAGTGGGAAGGACACATCTCGTGCTGTCAGGAAAACGTTGCCTTGACCACTGGGGTACTGAAGGCTATTTTTATGTCTAGGGTCTCGCTGGAAATCTATGTCCAACCAAGAGAAACAACCTTATTACGAAGAACAGGCCCGGCTAAGCAAGATCCACTTAGAGAAGTACCCAAACTATAAATACAAACCTCGACCGAAACGCACCTGCATTGTTGATGGCAAAAAGCTCCGGATTGGGGAGTATAAACAACTGATGAGGTCTCGAAGACAGGAGATGAGGCAGTTCTTTACTGTGGGGTAAGTGTTCCTTAATTTAGCCACCTGGGCTTTCTCTTCCAAGTAAGGAAGCACAGGATAGCTACAGGGCAAAGTGTCTGGAAAGGAGAGAATCAGAAAGGGAGGAGGTGGTGATACACTGAAGGGGCCTGGCAGTAACCATCTTTGTAATGTCACAAGCACAAAGCAAAGCAAACGTGCAGCACTCCCAATGCATCATCCCTTTCATTGTCTCTTAGACAAATCTAAGATGTTCAGTGCCCACACACTAAGTTTCTGGTAGTTTATTTAAACAGACACACAGGGAGAAAAAAACGTAAAAACTAACCTTAAGAAATCCCCAGAAGCTTTCCAGTTTCTCTGGGTGGTGCTTCTGACTCTAATCACAATAGTCTGCTTTTGTTGTGGGATCTACCACAAGATAATTGGCCTTGACATTGGTTAGAGGACCTCATTTTTGGCATAAGATCCAGAACTCCTGTTGCAGTAAATTATTCTGTGGTGGAAGCAGTAACAATGTGGATTTTCTTGCTTAACTCAGAAACTAGACATGTTTTTGATATCTTCAAGTCTGATTTCATGTCATTTTGTTTAAAAATTAGGTAATAGATTTCTGGTATAAATTTCGACTTGGCTGACTAGCTGTCTGCATTCAAAAGGGGCCCCTTGCAACCACAGTAGTCAGGATAAGTGGGGATGCAGATGCCTGTAGATTCCAGCACACCCAGACTTAGAGGCACAGGGGGTGGCAAACTAGAGGACCATTATGGAAGAATGAGGCACGAAGCAGCTGGAATCCGATTGGGAAGATACTTGGGAAAGGGCTTGAGAGAGAGAAGTAAAATAGATAAAAAGGAAGCTGCATTCACAGCTAGCTGGAAGGAGAATTGAAGTGTATGGCAGGCCAGGGAAAGAAGAAAATTCTCCTAGAGGTGAAGAAAAAAGACTATTTGAAGAAAGGGCTATTTATTTTTAAGGATTCCCCCAAAAATAGCTTTATGAAACAAAGTTAATTTCGAAAGCATGTGTTTAAAAACATAAAATTAATTTGGAGTAGTAGATAGAAAAATTAAGAAAATTTTTAAAGGCTGATGAAAGCAGTTGGGGGTCATGAGTCTCTATAATCACTAGTCCTCTGAGCAGGAGAATGAGCTCTGGCATTTCACTGCGAGGTTCAAACATTGACTGCTACCTACTGGACGCATTATTTAACTTCTCTCTAAGCCTCTTTCCTCATGGGTGAAGTGAGATGAATAACGGAAGTTATACAGTTGTTGAGAGGACTCACCCAGGCAATGTTTTTAAAAGCATTTTCTAAAATGCTTAGTAGGATGTCAATTTAAGTGAATTCCTTTCAGCATCCTTACTATTAACTATGGATTTACTATCACGGCAAACTATATTTTATATCATACTGGGTAATCAATGGATTTCTTTACACTGCAGCACTCTTTTTCAAGGTAAAGAGAGGCTTAACCCACCTTGTTATTTGGGCATCCCAATATATTAACAGGTGAATACCTACCAAAACAGGATCATCAAATCCTTTCGCATTATTAATGTTTGCATTCTTACAAGTAATGGTTTTAACACTAAAAGTATAATGTATTGTAATTAGGCTATTCACATGCTAATTAGAGGATTAATACAAATACCAATTTACTCTAGGAAGTATAGTTCTAAGTAACAATATACAAATTTAAACTCATGTGATAAGTGTCTTCTAATCCTGTTAGTATAGCTCCAAGACTATATATAATCTTTTGAACATAGATTTTAAAGTCTCCATTTAATATCTTTCGTGATTCCTAGTGTATCTTGTGAGGCTAGTAGCTCTCTTTCCTGCTATCTGGAAGACTGTTAGTGCTGTGATATTTATTTGAAAATGTAAGATGCATAATTCTACTGAAATTAGTCCCTTCACCAGAGTCCATTGAAACAGTTCTGTATCAAAATACACCTTATAACAATACCTATTTAACAAAAAATCTAAAGCAGTTTAAGAGCATGTGTACTTATAAACTAGGTGTTTTAAATCTACAAACCACATCCATTAAGTGAGACAAAAAATTTGTCACTTCAAGAGTTCCTCTGACTGCTAAAAGGTGAGAAGAATGAAAGCTCACATCTTGGTCTCTCTCTCCATTTTGCCAGATGTCTTGGAATTGTCTTCACCACATGACCTCCAAATGTGTCTCATCTCCCTATTCTGGCACGGTCACAAGAATCATTAGAACCTAAAGAATATAAGGTCTTTGGTTGTCGTGTTTGGGAGCACAGGACATTGAAACCTAGAAACTAAGGGTCATGTTCCTGATGGTATAGGAATACTTTTTATGGAAAGATCATTTTAGACTGTGGGGTAAGGTTACAGGCATATAGACAATGGCTAGAATGTTCTACTCATTAATATTCAGTGCTGAGTATTTTCCTCAGCCCAGCTTTGGTAATCCTTGCTTCTTAAAGCCAAGTATTTTTCCACTTAAAGATTTGTATTATTTTCTTTCTAAGTAGTTGTAGCTGATAGATTATTAACTCCCCAGAGTTCATCTTTGGAAATTGATCTTCATTACATGTGAGGTTGTTACAAGGAAAAAACAAAAAGAAATCCAAAGATTGCTATTGACTTTTTGAAGGGAATGGGGTGAGATCAATTTTTATAGCTGATCTTGAAAAGACCTGCATAACCTTCAAGCCAATAAAATTACTTATATCGCTTAGCATTGTGATGAATTTTACTGACAATACAGCTTGAAGTACAGTGAGTTAGGGTTTTTTTTTCTATTTAACTTACGAAATGAATTTATCAATAACATAAAATGGAGTAAGGCTAGCTCTTATCTCAGATTTAACCCCTTCAATTGACAGAATTTTGTAATAATCCTGATAAAAGTGCTATTAATGCTGAAATGATACTCCTTAGAGTACATAGAGTTACACTGATGGCTTTCCAAAGAACTCTGATTAACTAGACTTCCATTTATTTGACACTTATTCAGTAATTTACCTGTGAACCAATAGAAAATTCTTAAGCTATTATAAAATATTAAATTTGACCTACTTTTTAATAATAATAGTAATGGTAAGTTATTGAATACTGACTATATGCTATGTACTATGTTGATGAATTATACCAATTATTGCAAATATAACAGATTTATTAGTGGTGTCATATTCCCTATAGGACTGCAAAACACAATGTTCAGAGATGTTAAATAATTTGTTCAAGGCCACACAGCTAGCAAATTGCAGAGCTGAGATTTAAGCCAGGCTTATGTGAATGTGAAACATATGTGCTTTTCACCATGATACATACCTCTCAATTAGAGATGACAAATTGTTTAGAGGCTATATGGTATAGTGGTTAAGGACATCAGTTCTGCAGCCAGACTGTTCCTGGCTCAGAACTAGATCTACTTCCAATGAATAACTCTATTTATTCTTCTGAACTCTCCAATCGCCTTTGAGAAACCTATTTAGACTCATTGTACCTCAATTTCCTCACATGTAGAGTGGAGATGACAATAACTATAACATGAGATTCTTCTGAAAACTGAATAATTTATATATATCTAAAGTGTTTAGAATAGTGTCTGGCACATAGTTTGCCCCAAATTAGAGCAGATATGATTGTTCTGGATAAATAATGCTATGATACTGTGTACTGAGTATATATTCAATATAATGAAGAATTATATTTTACTCCCTTACGCTATAATCATTTCAACATTGTCATTTTGCTCTTAATCACTAAAGAAATTAAGTGAAACTTAGAAGATACTTACGACTGGCACAGACTAGCCACACGTTCATTATCATTTTCCTGTAGAGAAAGCTGAATTCAAATCTCTAATAAGTAATAGAAAAAGATCCCTAGTACTTACATTCCTTCCTGTAATATCAACTACAGTGTTGTGTAACATATAAGCTTATCTCTTCATGAAACAGACTTTGTTGCCTTTACTTCTGGATCCTGTAAAGATCCTGAAGATTAGCAAGCAAGAGGGTTTTGCCAGCATAACTAGGTAGTTTCTTTGCAGTTGGCAAAGCTGGGCTATCCTATAACAATATCTCAATGATTCAGAAGGCTGCAACAATGCAGGACTCTCCTGGGCTGAGTGCAAAATCTCCTTGGACTGGGAAGAGGAAAGGTTTTTAGCCCTCTCTTCCCATATCAGCCGTATGCGTATACTTTTACAAACAGCTACAACTTTTGTTTTGATGTGCACATTCATTATGTGTAAAGCCTGATAGCCTGCCAGCTATTCCTATTTGTGAAATCTGCAGTGTTTGAATTTTGACTTTGCAATTGATCTGTAAAGGAAGGAAAAATGCTTTTTAGGGAAGTAATTTCCGATGGACAAAGCTGGAGCCCGCTGGCAGGATTTTCCATTTTGTTAATTGATTAGTCAGTCAATTGGTAAGGATCTACTTGAAACCAGTTATGTGTCTGGCACTGTACTAAGTTAGTACAGTGCATGAAGCATTAATTCTATATACACAATGAGTTTCAGAGACTGCGGTAGCCAAAGCAGACACATACATGAATAGATTAGCAAATAGTAGTTTGTTATACACACAGAGAGAAAATACATTGCATAGTGCCACACATAAAGTATAATGAAGTATTAATTTTTATTTTTTCTCTCACTCAGAGGAAAGAGCAAGTAAAACTCAGAGGAGGAATGGCACACATTAGGGGCACACATAGAACACCCTCAAGATGGAGACTTAAGATTTGGATAGGGTCAGGCTGGTGGAAAGTAGGGGTAAAGATGCTTAATTTAGCATGAAGGAGAGAATGAGCAAAATGAAGGTAAACAAAAATATTCCATAATAAAGAAAGAGGATAGTCTACGGTTTTTTCCTAGCAGCAGTAAAGTAAGATAGGACAGTATTTTGCAAACCCTTGAAAAACAGGCTTCTTCACCTCTAATTAGCAATGCTCACGGAATTTTTTAAACTTTCTTTTTATGTTGATAATGACAATGAGATAACAAGATCAGTGTGACAGCTAGGTCATGATGTTGCATCTGCAGAAACAATGGCAACTTAGAAGGCACCTCAGAAGTCAGAGACTTCAAGCTGTTCCACGAGTCCTTTCGAGGTTCTGCTCAGCCTTTCTAGGGCTAGTAAGTCCACCATTTTCCAAGGGAGCTTGTTGCTTTGGGAAGCATCTCTTAATGTTCAAAAGTGTGCTTTTCTTAATTATGTCATATCTGCCTTTCTCTGCTGCATTGTTAGATTGCTTCTCTGGTCTCTCCCTTATCTACAAAGACAATCACTGGTTATACTCACATACTTTCTCCACCATCTCTCTCCCCATATGTCCAATCGCATTGTGTCTTTTCTTAACTAAAATAAATGACCCTGCCTTTTCATTTGTTTTCCCTCTTTCTCATTAGTTTGTTCATTCATTCATCCATTCATTGTACTCAACATGTTTGTTTTGAGTGCCTCTTGTGTTCTAGGCATTGTATATTGTAGGGCATATCAGTGGAAAATCCCTTTCCTAATGAGGGCTACATTCTAGTGAGGGAAGTCAAACTGTTTAATGGATAATTAAATAACAAGCAGTGATAAGTGCCTTTGAAAACTTACTATGTGAAGTAAAAGGAAGAAGGATAGGGAGTTTTAGAGGATAGGGCTCAATTTTTAACAAACACAGTGGCCATAGAAAACTTCATGGAGAAGATACCACTTGGCCAAAGACTTTAGCTACTGAGGAAACAAACCCTGCAGACATCTAGGGGAAGGATTCAAGAGAAATAAATAGCAACAACAGAGATGTTGAGGTGAGGTTGCGCTTAGCTTGCTCAAGATATAATGAGTCCTCAGTGACAAAAACAGTGAGCAGATGAGAAAAGTAACAGATACCAGAGGGGTAACAGGGAGCCCAACTGTGGAAAAACTGATAGGCCATTTGTAAAGACATTGAATTTGATTCTGAGATGGAAAGTATGCAAGGTCACAAGAAAAAGAATGTTCTGATTGACTTAGGTTTTAAAAGAATCACTGTTTTCTATGTTAATAATTATCAGAAGATGGCATTGCATGAAGTAAGGAGGGAGGCTCTGACAGTAACCCAGAGTAGAGGTGATGGTGGCTTGGATCAAGTGTGGAGGTGGCAGGAAATGGAGGTATCCTGGATATACTCCTGAATGAGAACCACTAGGACTTGCCGATGGATTCAGTATAGGATTTGTGAGAAATGCAGTTCCAAGGGTTTGGTTTGAGCAACCACAAAGATGGAGTAATTACTAACAAAGATCTAAAAGACCATGGGGGAGCAGACATATAGGAGAATGATTAGTTCAGTTTTTTGTATCTAACAAATACATCAAATACTGAGATATTATATTGATATCCAAATTAAATAAATTTGTGTGGAGATATGAATTAGAGAGTTGTCAGCACATAAATAGTATTTCAAGTCACAGAATTGCAAATGATGATGAAAGGAATTAATTTAGATACCAGGACTGATTTTTGGGCACTTCATTGTTTAGATGTCAGAGAGATGGGGAGGGGATAGCAAAGGCAATTAGAAAGAGCTGCTAATGAGAGAAAAGAATGCTAGAAAAGTCAAGTGGATAAAGGGTTTTAACCTGGAGAAAGTGATCAAATTTATAAAATTGTGCTTATGGCATAGGCCATGGAAGTGACTTTTAGTTTAAACAATGTGGAGATCACTAGCGACCTTTACAAATTATCTTTCAGTGGAGTATTGCAAATGATTGAAGTGTGTGTAAGAAAAATGAGTAGGATAAATGGAGACAGTGATAATAAACAATCTTTCAAACAGCTTTGCTTTAAAGGAGATCAGAGAAATGGAACAATAACTGAATGGGCATGTAATCAAGAAGTGGAGGGATTCTGATGTTTTTGTTGTTGTTGATTTTTACTTTTAAAGAAGGAGACATTATGACATATTATGTGCTACTGGCCATAATCCAGGAAAGAGGAAAAGTTGATAATGCAGGTCAGGGAGACAATTGCTAGAGAAGAGATATCCTTAGAAATCATGAGAAATAGATTTCACACACAAAGGAGGTGGCCATCCTTTATTGCATTGTTAATGAACCCAAAATACAGGAAGGCCAGCAAAGGAAGGTGCAGGGAGAGCTAGTGGGGTAAAGATGCTAAAGGGAGTATGCAAAAGTTCTTTCTGATTATGTCCAATTTTCCCATGAAGTGAGGAGGTGGTGGAGAAGGTTGGACTTTTGAGAAAAGTTGAAAAATTATGAAATAACTGTAGGAAAGTATAAGGAATGGGTAGGAAAAAGTGCCGTATGATGATGGAACAGCAGCAGAGGCTGATTTGAATGTCTTGCTTATAAATTTAGAAACTGGTGAGCATAGCAGTGTGTTTCCAGCAGCCAAGATCAGCTGTGCGGGAGTATTCAGAGAGTGCAGAGAGAACTTTGTCTGTAAGAGAGTGCAAAGTATTGGCAGGGGAGTGATTAAGCACAGAATTTGCACTGGGTAGGGAGATGAAAGTTGGTGAAAGGCTCAAGGAATTGTAGGTCCTCAGGAGTAGAAAGTTGATAAACTGGGGTACAAAAGAGGAAAATAAAAGATAAGATGTAATTAAGAGGATATTTAAAATTTTGATTAGGAGGGAATACAGTCGGAAATCACAAGGTCTGTTGTATGACATCAGATCTAGCAACTACAATCAGGAGGAGGCTGATCACCAGTGAAATAACTGGGATAACAAGGTATTGGAGAGACCATCTGTGCGCATAGTGAGTCATCAGGAATTATGACAGAGTAATGTCGGAGGGAGAGCAAAGGTAACCAGGAGCAAAAACCTTTAAGGTATCACAGGGTATGGGTGTGACCAGACAGTATGCAGATGTCAGTGGATGACCGGATCTGGTATTCCTCCACCACCCAGTAGTAGCAGGCTTTTGAATATCATGTCTCTTACTCTAGAAAGCAAGTCACATAAATATTTTGTGGTCCAGAATTTCATTAGCATCCTAATATATAAATACTATTGAACATGTGAAGCCTGGTATAGAAGAGATTGACTCTGTTTGAAATTTGCTAAGTGTTTTTTTTTTTTTTTTCTGCCAGTGTAAACGTTCCTTTCTTCTCAGTCTTGATTTCTAGTAAAGAATTTTGACATAAGGCTTCAGCTGCTAACTATGGTACTTATATGGCCTTGGACAAACAGCTTTAATTCTCTGAACCCCACCTGGCTAATTCATTTATAAAAGGAGGGAAAGGAAATAATATTACCTCTGAGTCATATTGTGAAGTTTAAAGAGATACTGTGAGAGCCTCTAAGCATAATCCTCAGCACATTACAGGAGCTCAATTCAGTAGCTTTGTACATGTACATTGTGATTGAAAAAATAAGGCAAAACAGCCGTCTATTCTTTGTGAAAAAGAGTAACCTGTGATAGTCTGTGTATGAAATGTAGAGTTTATGGTATAGATTAGCTCATCAAACTGGGAAATCTGTAAAATGGGTCAATATTGCAGTAATACTATACATTCATTATGTGATCAAGCTAAAAATATATTTATTGCAATTTTTCAGATTTAGTAAAGAAAATTAATTGGTCATTACTGCTTTGGAGAGTTTAGCATGAAATTTAATTGTGTCAATTTGCCCAAAACTTAGGAAACAAACAATGTACTATTTTCAGAATTTGATTCTCTGAGAGGGAAACCAGTGTTCTATGTTTTTATGCATCGAGTTGGATCCCGCTATCATCTTCCCTCAGGCAATCCAAAGCTCAACATGAGCATCATAGAAAGTGGTTCAATTATCAGATGCTTGGTGTCAACTGGATGCTGATATTATCTATAGATTAGGAATTTTTATGAGATACAGTGAGCATGGTGTATCTGTATTAAATATCTATAAAGGAAAGAGTGAGGGAATTCTAGTCAGGCGACCAAGGTCCAAATTCTGGCTCTACTGGTTATTGAATGCAAGGCCGTGTGTTCTTTATCTAAAAAAAATGGGACTAATAATATCTCATGAGTTTGTCATGTTAATTGAATGAGGTTGTACCCATGATAGTATAAATTAGTCAAAGTTTAAGGAATAACTATTATGCCTCCTGTGAGTGAAAGACAGCAAGGGCAGGTATATCACAGAGATTGAAGGTCGCCTCTATCATTTCTCCTCTACCAGGAGCAAGACTTTATGAGAAAATTAGTCTCCTTCTGGGTATATCAAAGAGAAGTTCAGAACTAACCTATTTCTTCATAGGGTATTTTCCTGCTAGGCTTAGGTGAATAGAAAGTTTCAGTGATGATGTATAGGGTCCATAAAAATCTTTTAAGAGATGACTGATCTGAACCTATGAAAAATAACAGATGGAAGGACTGTCCAGTACTTCCCTTATCCTAGCTTTTATATGGACTGTCCAGTACTTCCCTTATCCTAGCTTTTATAT
>NW_004567116.1:28375452-28408619 GCF_000260355.1 Condylura cristata
GGACTGTCCAGTACTTCCCTTATCCTAGCTTTTATATGGACTGTCCAGTACTTCCCTTATCCTAGCTTTTATATATACATGGGAATTAAGGTCCAGAAAGATTATGACTATTTGAAATGAACTTAAATTACCATTACTCTCCATAAGGAAATGCGGGGTGAATGTTGCACCCATGAGAATATTGTTTTGCTCAGAATCTCTGAGGTAGGCAGGTCTTTAGTTCTTGTGGCCAAGGAAATTAAGAGTCCAGTAGCTATGTCTCCCTGCAGAGTGAGAGACTGACCTTCATAAAGGGTCTGGTAAGTTTATTTGAACTAAAGTAACATTATCACAGAATGATCCAGTGTGACCATACCTTGGCACTGCTGGGATCTAGGGTGAGGCAACATATCTATTATCCTGTTGAGTTGCAGAGATCTCTCTGCTCTTTAGTCTCCTCCAACCTCAGCTCTGACCTCAGGAGTAATGAAATCCAAGATGCTCCTTCCATAACCAGGAAAATAGAAGCTTCAAAGAGCTTCCTTACAAGTTCAACCACGAAAACAAGAAGATATTTGCATGGATAACAAATACATGCTTTTTTAATCTGACACTTTGGAACATACTAGCTCTTTATCATCCTCATCTTTCTTTGGTACAGTTCTCAGCCCAAGGTGATGACAAAGGCCTGATTAACAGTGTCATTATATCTCAGACTACCAAGCTTTCTTTTTTTTTAATGTTCTAGGAGATCTTAAAAAAAAAAATGGTCTCACGTGTTACTTTATGGGAGCTTTTGTTTCAAATGCCAGATATTATCCAAGTTTTGTTATATTTGCAATATTAAAAAAACTCTGCTTGTATGTTGTAAAGCCACCAATAATTAGTCGACTATATTGCTTATGCCCCAACCATGGTGTGAAGGACATTTACAGGCCTCCTCGGGGACTCCTTTGCTACCATTTGTCATCTGCCTGTAATGTTAAATAGGGACCCCCTTTGGATGTGTGGGAGGTGAATTCTAATGCCACACAGAAAAATAGAGAGAGATGTTTTCCCCATTTTATTTTGTTTTTCTGAATCTATACAGGCAACAGCCTCAGATTCCAATCACCACAGGAACAGGTGTTGTGTATCCTGGTGCTATTACTATGGCAACGACCACACCATCACCTCAGATGACATCTGACTGCTCTAGCACCTCTGCCAGCCCAGAGCCCAGCCTCCCAGTCATCCAGAGCACTTATGGTATGAAGACAGACGGTGGAAGCCTAGCTGGAAATGAAATGATTAATGGAGAGGATGAAATGGAAATGTATGACGACTATGAAGATGATCCCAAATCAGACTATAGCAGCGAAAACGAAGCCCCGGAGGCTGTCAGTGCCAACTGACCAGTGTTTGTTTGCTGAATTAAAATACTCTGACATTTCACCTCCCCTCCCCCAACAAAAAGTTCTTAAAGAGCCCGCATGCATTTGTGGCTCCACAATTACATCAGCAGAATGGTCTTAATTGTTTCGTAAAGTGTGAGACAGATTAAGTTTTCCCTGATTTTTCATGAACTTGAGTTTTTGTCGTTATTGTTATTGTTGTTGTTGTTGTTGTTTTAATTTAGGTGAAGACATATTAAATATGAGACACCAGGACTTGAAAACTTATCTCAACCCATAGCTGTCTTACAAGTCTTATATTTTTGTCTTACTTTTTTTTTTCTTTTGGATGTTGATAAAGGTTTAAGTTACTGTTTTAGATGGGGTTAAACATTCTCACTCAGGTATGCTGTGCCGGCCTACAGGTTGTGAATGTGTTTTTATTCTGAATTATTTTAGAAAACAGCTGAGGATTTCATATTGTGAAACAGAACAAGTCCATGGCGTGTGCAGCTGCATGTAGATCATATTCGAAAGGCCTCGGAATTCCATTTTTCCATGTGTAGAATTAACCTTTGAATGTGCCAAACTTTTTCATAACTTTTGAATCTTAATATTTGAAAGTCTTAAAGAAGACACTGCAAAGTCTTAGACAATCTTTGGCATCTTAAAATAAAATAGCAAAAACCATACATTTTTTTTCCAGAAAATGGTAAAGTACTCAGGAATCTGGAGACAAGATATTGTAAGGAACGAGCAAGGTTGCCACAGTGCGTGCACCGGCTGCGCTTGCCTCTTGACGTGCCATCAGCATGTGCCGCACACCACAGCGATCACCACACCAGACACGACACGGTGGTCTTCTCTGCCTGAGACCACCTCTCACTACATCCACTACCCCTTAGCCTTCACCCTGACATTCAGTCTTAACACATTTTCTCTTAAATAATTTATTCATTCCAGAATGTCAAGGGTCCACTTACTATTTATTAAAAAAAAATGTTGGTGGCATTAATTTAATAATTCTTGTTTTTTTCACCCTCCTTCCCTGAAGAACTTCTCAGTCCTTTTTACCTCCTTCTCCTGCTAGATACAAAAGATGTACATAGTGATTTTATGTCCCCAGAGCATCTGGAAGCATTTCTGAAACAAGATACTATTAAATACCTATATTGTTTTTATAAACATGAGTATCTCACTGTGGGGCTTTGCATTTGGATACATGTGTAGAGTATTGCATTTCAACAGGTGAGCCCCTGAGTTTTGCCATGACCTTTAAATCTTTTGCCAGAATTTCCCCTTAATTCATTCAGCAGCAAGTGGTAGGATCTGCATCAGTGGCATTTTCCCTGAATGCCATTCAGCAGCAAGGGTGAACAGTGGTGACTGCCAGGCAGGAGAGTCCCGCAGCCAAACCCAAGGCCCAAGGCTGTGGGCCATGGAGGAGGCGACAGGGATGCTGTCATGGGCTGGCACCTTTATACTGGGTTGCCTTGTCCCAACTGGCACATGTAGGGAGTTCTTTGTAAAATCCCCAGGATGCAAGAAGCCACATGCCAGCCTCAAAGCAAAGATAAAGGTAAATAATCATGATCCATCCAGAGAATAAACTTTAAATATACATACACACACACACACACACACACATATGTATGTATGTATGTATGTATATATATATATATATGTGGAAAGAGGAGGAGGGGAAATACATCTCCCATAAGGGATGTTCCCACTGTTAATTATAGGGAACAGATCACTCCTAGGCAGCAGATGAGTTCCCCTGGCTCACCCCCTCCCTCTGGGACTATGTGGGGAACATACCTTCTTGTGAGCATGTATACTGCCCTTCTCACATAAGGACTTCTCTGGAGACACGCTGATAGGCTTGGAGGCAGTGAGGCTTCATTCTCCATGTCCTAACTACAGAGGCTTGGCCATACCATTTGGACCTTCCTGAATCCAGGAATGATTGCCTATGGAGGGCCTCACCCAGAGTGGTTCAATGGAAGAATGTCAGCAAATGGGACAGTTCACCTCAAGGGACAACCCAGAATCTGGTCACCAAGACATAGGAATGGCCCCATCAGATTTCTTGAGCCATTTTGTCACTTGGAAGAAAATAGTGTACCTTCATATTTATTAAAAGAGTGCTCAAGGCAAAGCCCTACCTAATCGCAATAAGTAGGTCTCGCCGAAATCTTCCTGGCTATGTCATTAGCTAGGAGTGCTCTCTATAAGCTCTTTAAGGTACTGATAGGAATGTTTTGTGCTTAATATTGGTTGGGGATTGGAACTTTGTTTTTGTACATTTATTTCAAATGAGGAGGAGGTCATTTTTCTCAAAAAAATGAGTATTTATTATTGTCTTACTGATTTCTTTTGATTATATACCTCTCCTCCTCATTAATTCTCATGTTTTTTCCCCTTTCTCTTTGACTTCTGCTTCTGCCCTCTCCCACTCCGTTTTTATTTTGTTGCATAGATAGAGTGCTGTATGGCTAGCATTGTATTGTATGTAATTAATTTTGCACAAAGGCAAACATTTAGAATAGTAGTTTAATTTTGTTTGTTTTTATGACCATGCCAAAATAATATTCTGGGCTGGTGGAGAACAAAGGACTGTTCTTTAGGACTGAAACTTGATTTTGCTTGTAGTAAAAAACAAAACAAAACAAAACAAAAAAATCAACAAAACACACACACTCACAGATGTTGTTTCGTAAGTGTTATAAGCACTGGATAGAAATGGTATTTTTTATCACTTCTGACTAATGTGAAACTGTTGTACGAAAACTACATGAACAAAAGTCATCTGTTTCGACTCGTGTGGGCTTGCCTCACAGTTGCCGGATTTGAGTCATTTTTATGTCTTGTTATTTCATTTATTTATGCAAAATACATGTGTGTATGAACACTTTGTTTTAGCTCCAGCTCTGCCTCAGTACTGGGGCTCAGTTACTTCTAGCCACATTCTTAAAAATGAAAGGCTATTCAGGAATGATGTGATTGTAAACGTTCCTTTCATTGGGTCAAACAGCGATGCTGTATTTGAATCTAAATTCTGTGCATAAACAGTCTATTTTATTTATTAGCCAAGTTTGGCTCTAAATATCCATGGAAATTAAGAATGACAATCATAGGGATCACTTCATTTATTTTCAGTGGGGCTTAAACAAAGTTTTTAGGACTTTACCATCTCATTTTAGATTTTTCTAATTGTGTAAATATAACATAGAAATAGAATTTATTTTTGGTTCATGAGTACTTAGATCTAAGTTATGTATTTCCTTTTTGTTCTCTATCCATGTATGTTGGTCCAGATTAGAAGTTGACAAGTCACTGGACCTCACGGGGTTAGTGAATCATCAGCCGCAGTGAGAGAGCAGCGTTCCACCTGTAGCCGGGGCAGTAAAATCCTTTCCTTGGGTTCTCACACATTCTAGAACCCACCGTCCACTGACTCAGACTTCAACCTTTTATTTCTTATAGACAGTTGATGGATCGAGCACACTCAATTTCCAGTGCAGCTGGAAGAGTCCATTTGCTTTGTGAACCCACATAAATATAGGTAGTTCTGTGACCATTGAACAGCAAGAAACAGACTGCCTTTATAAAGGCAAAACTCTGTAACTGAGAGTGACCACTAATGAAACGTCCACCAAGCCAATTAGATTAAAGAAAGATTCTCGTCTTGTTTTCAGTGCTCCCTGTTTCATAGTGTCTTCAAGTCCAAGATCAAGATTATTTCCATTTTGTTAGAGACACTGGCAGACAATCCTTTCCTAAAAAATAAATGATGAGCCACCATATGGAGTAAGACAGAAAAGAAAAGAAAGAAAGAAGAAAAAAGGGAAGGAAGAAAGGGAGGAAGGGAGAGAGAAAGGAAAGGTCATCCTTTGGACAGAGCAGGCAGGCAGGCAGGCATTTCCCTGGCAGAGGTGATGCAGTATCTTTTCCAGGAAGGTATGGTAGCTTTGTTGTTTTCACATGTATCCAGCATAACCTTTCAGGAGCACATCAGTTCGCTTCATTTGGTATTTGATACTCCCAGTCTTGTCCTCAAGCCTGATTTGATTTGCCAGGGTCCTGATACCAACTGCCATGCCAAGTTCTAAATTCAGGTGTGGGCTCACAGTGCTGTTGAGCTGGACAAATTCTGGTCTCCCCTGAACATTAGCCCCACTGCAGCCTGGGGTGTTTGAAAAGGGTGTGATCCCTCTAGGGCTGAAATTGAAAGCATCTTCCTATTCCTTATGAAGCTAGGCGACTTCTTCAGAGCAGGGCCTCCAGAGCAGGGCTGGCAAGCGCTAGCTGAAAGTAGGTATTGTTTCTAGAAAGCCCATCAACCCAGAGGAGAAAGGGGGCCTGGTCACTTGAACATCACAGCTGAGGCTGCGTTTTACCAATTACTCATTTTGCAAAGAGGTGACCTCTGCTTACTCATTCACTAGGACAGGAAAAAGAATCAATTAGTAGTCTTAAACCACATGAGAAGTCTTGTACAAAGTGCCAACCACCGCGAAGAATGCAGTTAGAGGAATGTATTGAAATAATTACCGGGTCTTCCTTTTGAATGGGAAAAGGACAAAAATGGTTGCTGTAGCCTTGCCTGATTTTTTGTATATGTTTGTCTAAGGACTGAGTTGGCACTTAAGCTCACTTCTCGAAGTATAATGATATTGTATGACCTCATTTGTCCTTTACAAAAGCACTTGCATCATTTCCTTAAGTCATCTGCCCCCTGACATGTTTTCTTCCTTAATAAACAACTTCTATCTGTTATTCCTGCCGATGATGTTCTGTTTCTGATGCCATAAACTGTTGAGCATACCCCTCTGCTACTATCATTGAAAATAGTGATATGCAAACACATTTCCTTTTCATCCCCATCCTATCTTCTCCTCTGGGGACAGGTTGTTTTCCAAAGCTCATGGACAAGGATGGATTTGGAATGCTGGTACCTTTGGGGCAGGGCTAGAAGTGGGTGGGGGTGGGCAGAAACGTAACGCTGAGGGAGGATGCCCTGCTAGGGGCTGTCTGTGGCGGTCTGAAAGCTTGAAGGCAACTCAGTGACCTGTCTTGCTCAGTAGTTTCTTATTCCTGAAGAACCACAGGCATAAAGTGAGGCCTCGGTGCTGGTGCTCTTGGAGTATGGGGAATGTGCAAATATTTAACTGTTTTTGTATGCTGCACCTTGCAGATCTGCTCACGTGCATTCTCCGTTCGTCTTCCTTTGTCATATGTGTTTTTGCTTTCTTGAAAGTGCAGTCTCTATTGTATCCTTCTCCAGCTGGTAGCGAATTAGAATGCTTAGCATTTATGTTCATTCATTATTGTATTTGCCATGTAAAATTTTTATTACCTTAGACAAGCTTATAAGCTGTTACTACATAACTTATCTTACTGTAACTCTTTGATTTCCAGACATTGTAATTTGTTTGTGATGTATATTGTGAGATTGTATTCTATGTTAATTTAATCAGCACAATTCACTGACATGCTGGACTGACATGCTGGCTGCTGTTTCAAAATGTAAAGTTTGTGTAGGGCTGTTGGGACAACTGCAACTCTGTTGTCAAGGTGCTGTGCTTTGATTCCTCTAGCAACACGGGGGTGTGGCCCTTGAGAAAGTAAGGGCACTTTGCACACCCTCCAGCAAATTTTAGCTGCAGATTTTTCTTTGTAGAAATTCTATGTATAACGCAGGTACCTACTTGGCCCATGGCTGGTAACTATTTGGTCAATTAGAAAAAAAAAAAAACCAACAAAACCATAAAAACTAGTGTCTATTGCTGCTTTGAATATGTTTGAAAGTCTGAAAATGTAAATAGTTTATCAAAAAAAAAAATCTTGTACAGTCCAGTGTAAAGTTTTTAAATGACCTTAAGGGTTGCCATCACATCTTTCTCACACTCTCCTCTTGATAACAAGAAAAAAAAAAGTTTGCTAAGGATGAACGAAACGGGGAAAAAGGAGCTCTTCAAATCCCAAGGAATGAATCACCGCTCTGAGCTGTGTTGCATACACGAACTTCTTGGATTTTCTTGTGCAGTATTGACGTGAGATAAAACTCAACATTGAATACTCTTTCAGTGGTACTTTTCAAAGTCTTCCCCTCCTCTGCCTCATAATTAAGGGAAAAGACAAACCTGAAAGACACACTGTCTTTATCTATCCTGGTGTATGTTGGCACCTTAGCTACTTTTTTTTTTTTTCCTTTTTGCACAAGGTGCTTTCCTGATATGTTAAACCTGCCATCTTTGGGTGATAATGTATATGCCATGATGGGGCGTGGGCCCCTCAGGGGAGTGTCTATAAGAACTGCCTATTTATGCTCATTTACCTCAAGACTGTCCTCTCTACCCTTAATCTAGTCGTCATCACTCCATCTTTTGTACTGCTGTTGACACTTACAAATTAAAGATAAATTTTGTTTTATGACCTCTGTGTATGGCCTTGTCTGTGCCCTGCAAACTGTTCCCATCATGGAGTCCAGTAAGCCCTGGGTTCTTCCCTGCTGGCTACTGGAGCTTCTAGAGCTTTCCTGCACACTGCCATGGCTTCTGCCTTGCAGGGAGGTAGGTCTCAGGAAGTCTTCAAACCCCTTAGCCTGGAAGGACTTAACTGCTTTTTTCACTGTGGAACGTACACAGCTGCCACAGGAAATGCTTGTGGATTTAGACAGTAGGAATAGGATCCAAGGTGGATTTTTTTTTTTTTTGTCAAGAGAAGATGAGAAAGAATGTCACTTTCTATTTGCCTGACTTCTTCATGAGAGTGAAACAGTTTATAAGTTCTGAGTATTATGGGGTATGATTAACCTCAAGTGCCGGCCTCTCATCTGACACGACTTCTACAAGTCTAGCAGCCAAGAATGGAAAACGCCTTGCTTCTGGAACCTTTGCCTCCGTGGTGGTTGGGAGTGGTTGGCTGATTTCTCACTTGCTTGTGCCTCAGAGAAAAAGAGCTCCCATCTTGTCAGCCTTGAATTGGACCAAGAGTGAAACTCAGCTCCAAATGGTATCAACTTCTAAAATGTTTACAAAACTATTGCACTGTGCTCAGAGGCTAGGAGGTGGTGGTGGGAGAGTAGGCTGCAGGGAGCAGGGCCTTAGAGATTTGCCAGGCCAGTGCCTTGCAGTCCAAAGGCTAGTGACCACCACCTGCAGAGTGGAACAGACTGCAAAAGAGGGAAAGGGGAGCATTTGATGTTTCCTATGAAGTACACCTCGTCAGAGAAAAGTCAAGAATTTGTGGAACTTTCTTTCATCACAGTCAAGTTGTAAAGTTGATACAGGCTGTTGTAAGTCCTGAAAACAGCTTTCTATGACCCCCCTCACGCCCCCCCCCCACCCATTTTTGGTGCTGTGGGTAAGCATAGGACGTGTGGACTCATTCTGACCTGGATTTTTCTTGCCAGCCATAGGATCTTCCCAAGGCCACTCCCCTGAACCTGGGTTTTCTCGTCTATAAAATGGGGCAATAAACTCTGTCTCAGGGTTCTTGGGAATGAATGATCTGGTCTGTGACAAACATCTGGCAGCTGGCCTGCGCAGGCACACGTGAGCGAGCTCTCACTAGGGAGCGTGACCCAGGAGAGTCAGCAAGTGCAGGATGGCCTAAGGCCCTCGTTTCAGAACCTGGTCACCCAGATGATCCCCCAGCCTTCCTCAAGCTGGCTGCCAACTCATGGGTTTTCTCATATCAGTCTGCCCTCACCACTGCCCTAAGTCTTCTTCCCAAACTCAGTTGTCCTCTCTCTCTTATCCTCTCCTAAAATCATACAGCTTTCTACAGAAAGCCAACTAAAATCCCTGATGCTTGACTTCATCCCTGACAGTCAAGCATCCGCAAACCTACCGGTTCCCTGTCTAGTACCCATCAACTTCTCTCTGCTTCCTCATACCCCTCTGCCTGTCCACGACCCTGATTCTCTGACTTCCTTGTGCTTGGCATAAACCTATCTCCTCTGTTGAGGAAATTCCCATGCTTTGAAACCACACCCCAGATATCACCACCCCTCAGGCCTTCCCAGCATTGCAGACAGTTTCAGGCTTGCCCCCCAGGGTTCCCAGCCACTGGGAAAGGACCTCCATGATCTCATTTATCACATTGTGGTCATTCACTTCTGTGTTTTTTTTTTTTTTTTTTTTTTTTTGCCAGATGATGAACTACTGAACCAAGCACTGTGCCTTTGAGCCCCCCCCCCCCGCTCCAGCACAGGGTTTAGCACACAGTGAGTGCTCTACGCTTGCTGTGGAATGAGTGTATGCATGCTGGCAAGCTGGCCTCCACGTGTGGAAGAAGGGCCTGCATGAGGGTGTCAGATGGTGGGGACAAGGGCCCCCTTCAGATGTGCTATTTCATTTAGAGAACATTTTTAGTGACACTATCTCTGTTCATTTAGAGGAAGCCACTTCAAGTCAGCATGATGGTTTTTCTCGTCAGGAAGGAGCACATTCAGAGTGCCCAGGCTGTTGGGAACACATGTGCTGTTGGATGTGTAGGTTTCCAAGCTTAGAGGCCCTGCTCTGTCCTACCTCCTGGGCCTCCTGTCCGGAGAACGGAAAGGAAAGGCCAGAGATAGGAGGCTTAATTCCTGACTCTTTCCTTGACGTCCCAGGGACACCCAAATTATCCTTACCACCCCGAGGGGTGTGGGGGGGGAAGGCACTAGGAAGCCTGATCCTGGACATCATCATGGAAGTGGAGAGAACTGGTTGCTGTGCCCACAAGGTGTTCATCTACTTCCCTCTATTTGTGTGACTAATGAAGCACACGGTGCAGGTAGCAGCGATTCATTCCCTTAATGGTCTTGCTTCCCCCCAATGTGGGCCACAGAGCAGCAGCTGCAGTGTCATCCCAAATTAAAACACCACACATGGGCCATGGTGAAGAGCAGGCGCAGCTTTTTAGAAGGCACCTCTGATAAGTGCTGTCTGCCTAGCCAGCAGCGCCCTAGGGTGGAGAGGTTAAGGTTGCTTGTCCTCATTTGAATTGTGAAGGCTGAGAGATGGGAAACTCAAGAGTCACACAGAGATTAAATGGCAGTATTAGCACTTTTGCTCTTCCAATTCTAGTAACAGTCGAGCCTCGTGCATATGGCCTCACAATCCTCCATGGAGCTGCTCACCAGTGGGGCAGCCCTGGATCTGAGCCCCGATTCGCTCCACACATCTCACTGTGGGAGCACGGAGGCGTCTCAGGACAATGCGCTCCAGAGCTGCCACCCACTCTCACTGGATCCTGGCCTGGTCCTGACCAAGGGCCTGAGAGACACCGAAGCCAGCAGCTTGACTCTTCAGAGCTTGTTCTACAACTTCCTCTGTCAACTAGCCACTAGCGAATTTTAGATTTTGGCACCCGGCAGTGAGTATGTGTGTAGATTCTGGAGTCCCATACTCAACTCGAGGAGTTGGAGACCCGATAAGACACCCAGGAAAGCGGTGACCAGGGAAGGCGTCACTCGGGCGCTGTAAGGCCACAGGAGACTGCTCAGAAACTCACTGCCCGGGCTCTATAAGTCACTCTGCCCGTACCCACCTCCGGTAGTCACTCAGGACCGCACTGTCCTGGCCGCCTGCTGGGGTGGACTATACAGTTTCCTCTCGTGCTCCCACTGTCTCCCCCTCCCTGCTGCTCCCCAGAAGGATCTTCACCCAGATTTGTTCTTGGGTAAAATTCACAAGACCAAGCCTGGGCTGTTTATTGTCACACAGGGTCCTTCCTGTTGCACTCAGGCTCACGTCGAACTTCTAGTCCTTGCCCCACCATGCTCTGACGCAAGCACACCACCGGTCTGCGCCAGTCTGCGCTGTCTCCTTGCACCTGGGAGTCCTCGCTCACTTCTCTCGCTGCTGTCACCTCCTCTGCGTCAGCGTCCTGCTTGCATACTACCTCCTTGGAAACCTCCCCTCGACCTCCCTCTTTTCCCAAAAATATGTGAATGGCACTGAAATGATCTGTGTTTGCACGTTGCCATGTTGTGCACAGGAATCTGATTGACTCCTATGCCACATTCAGTTCTTTATACACCAATCTCAGGACAAGGAGATACTTAATACATGTGTTCATTATCAGCAGAATTGAAAATTAAATGCATGGACCATTTCTCCTTGAATTCAGACTGCCACTAGCTGTTTATTTTTATCCTGATCTCCTAACCCCACCACTCCCAGCTCTCTAGCTGCATCAGGCTACTAAGTTGGAACACATTTCCCCGCCTCTTTCCAACGTTTGGTCAACTCATGTCCCTTGCCAAAAATGCACTTCCCTTTCCTCTCAGTCACCATCTTTCCTTTAAAGTTCAACTCAAAAAAATTCATCTTCTTCACCAACTACTACACAATCCTAAGTCTGCTGTGCAGAAGAAACATTGTCAGTGTTTCATCTGAGCCTTATCAACAACTCAATGTTAGGTAATGTTTTCTATGTTTTATAGAGGAGAAACTGAAACCCAGAAAGTCAGGTTGCAAGGCCGGGGGCTGCAGGCAGGTTACCCTCTGCGAGAACAGGCTGCTGCTTGGGAAGCAGCTTTCTGCAGTTCAGAATGGAGATGTCGCTCCCTCTAATTCATTTTCTCAAACTTTTTTTTTTTCATTATCACCACTTAAGTCACCTTTTTAGACATTCCTCCTCCAAAATCTCTTCACTCTCCATGAAATTTAAATGCCAGATAGTGTCAGTTTATATGCTGCATCACACCTGTCTTCACTCACTTTTTTTTTAAAGATTTATTTATTTATGCATACAGAACTGGGGTACAGGTCAGAGGTGTGAGAGGTGGGTGGGTAAGAGGATGCACCAAAGGCTGAGTGGGGAGCAGGATTGAACAGGCAGATTGACAAAGCACCCTGCTGAGGGGAGCAGCGGCCAGGTCCGGAGAGGTCTGCCATGCCATGTGGGTCACCTCCCTGGCCGGGGCTGGAACTCTTGCTTCAGTGGCTGTGATAGCTTCATAGTGCTGTGCTTTAACCCGTTGTGCTAACAGGGAGGGCCCTCATTCACCTTTTTAAAAAATGTTTCCCACCCCCCCAAAAAATTTCCATCAACTTTTGCCCCCTTGGGGCTGTGATATTTCTCTCATTGAGACTTCATTCTCTATATCAAGTTCACTGTTAGGTGAACTTTGATCCTCATATACAGTCTGTTGCCTACAACATTGTGAAACAGTTTCCTCCAAAACTTAGGGATAGAAAACAACCATTTATTATTCTTCAAATTCTTTGAATTCACAAATTTGAATGGGACACTGCAGGGAAGACTTTGCTCTGCTCTACAGACTGCAGCCTGGCTGGGGCCTCCCCTAGGAAACCTCTGAGACTGGGGCTAAAATAAATGCAAGTTTCCTAGCTCGCATGTTTGGCAATTGGCACCAGCTGTTGCCTGGAGCAGCTGAGGCTGGTCACCTACATGAGGTCTCTTCATGCGGCCTGGGTTGCCTGACAACATGCTGGCTGGGTGTTAACAGTGAGAAACTCAAGAGAAATCTGAGGGCCAGACTTGTGTTCCTTCATGGCCCTAGCCCCAGAAGGCAGGCAGTATCATTTTCACTACATTCTACTCATGGATGCGACACAAAACCTCACCCAGATGAAGGTGAGAAGACATTAACTTAGGTAACAGCATTCAGATAAAGTTCTGAATATGACAGACTAGGGGCTGGCTCTGTTGACGGAGCTATTTTGCAAAGTAGAATCTGCTTCCCTCTAATAGCTGCTGATCAGTGACCATTGTACGCCCCGCCCCCCCCCCACACCTGTTTGCCACCCCATCTTCAGAGGCTCCTGCACAGTGTACAATGTTGGTTTATGTGCATGTAATTTATCTGGATGTCCAACTTGAGAGGACGAAGCCCCAAGGATTGGTCTATTTCTGCCATGACCCCAGGCTTGGTTATCATGGTTCAGTGACCCCTGGAGAGGCCTGCTGTGGCCAGGAAACTCATTGCTGTCCCACAGTGCTCTGGCGCAAATGGGGAGCAGCGAGCATTACAGGTAAGATCCCAGCCAAAGTTATTTTCTTCCTAGCATAAACAATGCAGTTATTTCTATAAACACTCAAACCAGTCACATCCAAGGAATATGTGCATCGATACAGTGAGTGCTTGAACAAATGTGTGAATGATTTAATGCCCCAATCTATTTGCAGTAGTATTTGACTTACATCCATTTCTGTAGAAACCAGGGAATGAAATAAATGTCATCATTAAAGGTAAAATAGCAGCTACCCCATTTTGGTAATAATCTACCTGTATTGATATTTCTGTTAACACAACGACTGTTAAACAAAAGACATTTTAACATGTCTATAACTTGTACTAGGGGGCATAAAATCTATATTAGTATTGTAATAACAGCATTTTCAACTTGAGGAATAATAGTTCGATGTTCTAAAAGTTCCTACTATGCTCTATACCATCAGTTTAATCCAAACAATTTAGAATGAGAAAAAAAAATGTTGACTTTAAGACAACCTATTAATATAATGGATAACATAAGTCAACAAGTGGATGTTATCACAGATATTCATATTGGGTCTAAAAAAGTGAGGGTAGTTAGCACATTATTTTATTTGAATTTTATAGCTCTATGCTAATTTTAATAAAAACTCACTATTCCCATTACAAATGTTATGATATAAAAAGAGTAAATGAGATTGAAGTCTAACCATGGAATGCAAATTATGAAATTTAGATATGTTTTTGGAAATGAAAGAAGCACTGATGCTATTAAGGAATAATAAAGGCCGGTAGGAAAGTTAGCAAAACAAACCCCAAAGAAATAATTATAATATGACCACAGAAGAATAATCAGGATTCTGATCTACAGCGCTAACCTGTTGTTTTTCCATGACATGGCATTATTTTGCTCTGATTCACCCTTGACTTAGAATGTACTCCATTGTAAAAATTACCTATATTTTACACTTGAATAAAAATCTTCCTGAAATGATCTAATTGCACTAGTTGCACATCTTGAAAAATTAATTCCTTGGAAAATACAGTTTGTCTATTAATACTGAGATAACAACACCTGCTAGATCTATAGTGTGACCCACTGGAGAAATAAGCAGTCGCCTCTCCTTAATTGTGGGTTGGGAGATGGGTTTTCCACCTTTGGTTTCCCACCTGCAGAGACAGCATGGGCTCTGTGTGAGTGCCAGGAAGGCAGGTAGTTGACCTGTTGGAGGATGGGGGACAAGCATGTCTGCCCTAGACAGAGTAATGGAAAAGACAAGTGGTCTGGACCTTAAACTGTGTTAGATAAGACATACCAGGGGATAAATATTGCAGCTATAAATACAGCTCAAAACCTGGATCATTTTTCAGGCTGTTAAATTTCAAATGTCTGCCAAACAGAGTGTAATATCTGGGACTCTCTATTTTTGCAACTGTACTGCAAAGAGTGGCTAGAGTCCAACTTGTTTAACCAAGAAAATCTGGGAAGTGCAGACCAGAAGAGTTAAGTTGTCCAATCAAAACTTGTAATTGAAATTAATTTCATAAATTGTAATGTGGTGTTTGGAGGAAATTCAGTTTACCCTAAATTTCTGTCAACTCCACAATGCTAAGACATACTAAAGATGATTGGATATTGATTGATCTCTTCATTGCAAACCTGAGGGTCAGTTCACCTCAGGGAGATATGCTGCATGGGGTTTTCTGGTTGAACTTCCGGAGAGATAATTTAGAGGGGTGAGGTATCTGAAAGACCCTCTCTTCCAAACCGAACAAAAACTTACAGAGCTGTGGTGAGATCAAGAAGAGCATTATTTAAATTTTATTTGTGATAAACGATAGAAACATAGTTTACATGACTTTGTAGTCAGAAGAGATAGAGTGGCTTGCATAACTGACAAAACACAAGGCTAGCACAGCTTCAGGCATGGCTGAATACAGATGCTCAAACAAAGGCATCAAGAGTTGAAGTCTCTATCTCTGCGCTCTGCTCTGGTTGACCTTGCTTCCAGGTAGTCTTTTTTTCAAGAACCATCATTCTGCAGCTCTAGGTCCTCTCAGCTTTAAGTTCAATGCAAAGAGGACTGATGGAGTTACTTCCTGGTTTTCAGTTCTAAGAATCAGCAAACTTTCTCACTCGGGGTCCTCACTTGTGTATCTCCTTTGTAGTCAGAGTTCATATCTGAGACATTTCCAAGACTGTGACTATTTTCATTTTCCTGTGGGAGTTATTTTTCCCATAGTCTAGAATTTTTTTTTAAAGATTTATTTATTTATTTGTACAGAACTGGGGTACAGGCCAGAGATGCGGAGGGTGAGAGGATTCATCAGACACAGAGTATGGAGCAGATAGAGGAAGTACACTGCTGAGGGGAGCAGCGGGTGGGTCAGGAGAGGTCTGCCCCGCCATGTGGATCTCCTCTGGGGCAGGTGGGGATTGAACTCATGCAGAAGTGGCTTAAGCTTCTTAGTGCAGTGCTTTAACCTGCTGCGCCACCAGGGAGGGCCCCATAGTCTAGAATTTTATCATTTCCTTTGCTTATGAAATTGTTTCTATACTAGCCACACATTTAACTATTCCATTTGTAACAATATTCTCTCAATATTTTAAAAAGATTTATTTATTTATGCATACAGAACTGGAGTACAGGCCAGAGGTGAAGGGGTGGTGAGAGGCTTCATCAGAGACAGAGTGGGGAGCAGAACAGGCAGACAGACAAGGCACACTGCTGAGGGGAGCAGCTGGTGGATCAGGGGAGGTCTGCGCACCATGTGGGTCACCTCTGGCACTGAAGCAGTTGTGGCTAGCTTGCTGTGTTGCACCCTTACCCATTGCACCACCACGGAGGGCCAATTTTATCTTCTTGGAGAATGTTCTCAGTTCCAACAAAATTCAGCTGCAGAGCAGGCCAACTGTACAACTTTGGTCTTGGGCTCCTCCTTACCTATCACCCTGCATGTTTTGCTCTCATTAGACACCTTGTTCCCAGATCCCATTCTCTTCCAGTGCTTACTCCTCGGTTTTGGTAGAGCACAAGCTCCTGGTGTCTCTTGAGAGAGGGTGCATGGCAGACACATTTTGTTTGAGTCTATTGAAAATATCTACAGTCTATGCTCAAATTTCACTAACTCCTCATTAAAAAATTGAAAATGTTACCTTATTCTAGCTTTCAGCCTATTGGCTGCAGACATTCAGATTATTGTTCCTTGGTATGCAATATTTCTCTCTCTATCTCTTTCTTGTTCAGTCACACTCATAATTTGTCGGGTCATATGTTTGTCTTAAGTTTTTAAATTTCACAGTGATGTGACCTGGTGTGGGTATATATTTATTCATTGTACTGTATTAGTTACCTGTGGGTCATTTCAAACTGGAAATTCATGTCTTTCAGTTCTGGAAACTTTTCTTGAATTATTTCTTTGATGATTGTCTCCTCATAGCTTTCTCTCTGCCTGTCTCAGGAATTCATAAATTCAGATATAGAACCTCCTGGTCAGACATTTTAAAGTTTCTTTTCCATTTTTTGTTTCTTTACATTTTTTGTTCTATGTTTATGTTGAAATATAGTCTCAACTTTACCTTCCATATGTCAACTGAAATTTTCATTTCTGTGTTATATTATTTCTAAGTGATCTTCTTTGTTCTCAGAAGTTTTTTTTTTATGGTACTCTGGCTTTGTTTTATGAAGGTTATAACTTGTCATATCCCTCTGGCAATATTAATAATATTTAACTTTTTTCATCTTTCGTTATCACTCATTTAACTGCTTCATTAACTCTTGCTATAATATTTACTGACCACATTTTAGTTGCCAGGCAGATACTCTTTGGAGCAATCTAAGAAACAAAATAAAGACTCATCCTGTTCATGTAATGTTTTGGTTGCTTCTTTTGATGTCTTCTTTTTAATATTAGAGACTTTTATTTTTTTAAAGATTTATTTATTTATGCATACAGAACTGGGGTACAGGCCAGAGGGGCGAGGGCTGTAAGAGGATTCACCAAAGACAGAGGGGAGAGCAGAATAGGCAGATCGATGAAGTACACTGCTGAGGGGAGCAGCGGGGGAGACAGGGGAAAAGGTCTGCTGTGCCATGTGGGTCACCTCCTTGGCTGGGGATTGAATTTGTGGTGAAGCAGATGTGGTTAGCTTGCTAGTGCTGTGCTTTAACTTGTCACACCACCAGGGAGGGCCTAATATTAGAGATTTTTGCTAACGTGTTTGGTAACTCTTGGCTCTCTGTTCATGTTTAAGAGCAGGGTATAGGACCCAAAGGAGTTCTCTGTGTGAGGAAAGACTTGCCATGTCATGGCTAAACTATTAATGTTTCCTTGAAGAGCTTCTGAGGTCAGTACCTCCGGATCATCCATAAGTTTCACCCAGAATACTGTCTGCATAGCTCTATTCCCGAGGCACCAGGGATAGAGCAGGGAAATGTTCAGTATGTCAACTTCTATTTAACCCACATTTTCAGTGGCTGACATCTGGAGATTCCCTATTTCACCCATGTAAAGATTACAGTAAATCTCAGTCAACTTCTTAAGGTCTCTCAACCAATTCCTCCACTTTCACATCACCTTCATTTTAACCTCCAGGGATATCAGTGTCAATTCCTGTGTATTTAAATGCTCAAGTTTAGAGGATTCTGTAATATATCATTTGCTTTCTGCCATTCCAAATGTTTGGCTTAGACACCAGCTTTCTTGGAACTGCTATGTCAGTTACATTTCAGTCTGCATTCTGCCATCCAAAACTGTAGCACTAAAGTCTTCTCTATTGTTCCAGTATCATCTGGGTTTATTCCTTTAAATACATCACTTTACAAATATTGTAGTAATGTCTCAGGAGGAAGCAGAGCAAAATATGTGTTCAATCTGATGCTTTAAATCTCCTATGAAGTCTTAACGAACTTTTTTTTTTTTTAAAGATTTATTTATTTGTGCATACAGAACTGGGGTACAGGCCAGAGGCTCAGGGGCAGCGAGAGGCTTCACCAGAGACAGAGTGGGGAACAGAACAGGCAGATCGACGAAGTACACTGCTGAGGGGAGCAGCGGGCGGGTCAGGAGAGGTCTGCTGCGCCATGTGGTCACCTCCGGGGCAGGCGGGGATCGAACTCATGCGGAAGTGGCTTTAGCTTCTTAGTGCTGTGCTTTAACCCGCTGCGCCACCAGGGAGGGCCTTAACGAACTTTTTAAGAGAGTAAAGAACTTGAAATTCTTTCACAGATTCTGTGGGCCAGATACCATACACATACTCGGTGTTTTCACTTTTACTAATAAATTTAATCCTCAAAACAATGAATTTTGGCAAAATGAAAAGTTCAGAGAGATCAACTAATTTGATGATGACTGACATAATTCAATGTAAAAATAATTGACTAGACAGCTTTTATATGTTTCAAATTGTGGTAGTTGCTGAGGATGAAACAGCTCATGCTAACTTGTAGTTGATCACACGTGCAACTTGGGAGTTGGCCTAGGCTTGTCTGTTGTCCTTCTCATACCCCACTAATTTACTGCCTCTGTATTTCTCAGCTGTTCCCCCCTGCTTCCTGGAATGCCCAGTGTTAGAGTGATCTGCTCCCTGGACTTCATGCCTCCAAACCCACCATCTCTTGTAGCCAAGATGATCTTACCTCATTGAAGATCTGATTGTGTGACTGTTATCTGCATCCAAGTATGGAGGACATTATTGCTTCGTTCCAACATCTGGCACAGCTGCCTGGCAGTCACTTCCACTCAGGGAAGTGTCTAACTGGCTCCATGTCCTCAGCTCACAGTGCAGGGCATCTTTGTTCGTATCTAACTGTTTATTGAGATGAACTAAACATAATAGTTTAAGCAACCGTCAGCTTATATTCCACCTCATAAATGGATTAGAATCTACCAGGGTGATTCTTGATGAAATCTTCTGATGTTTACTGACCTCTAGCCCTATGGGACCCCACCTTTCCCCACACCCCAACAAAGTGTCTATAGCCTGATATTTTATACAAGTACCACTGCAGGGGGAGGGGAGAAACTGTGGCTCTCTGCCTTTGGCCAAGGCAGGAAATCCCCTCCCCCTACCATCTTTGGGTGGCCTTGGAGACCTGGTTGGATTTTATGTTCTGAATCTTCCAGAGTTGTCCATGCATTTACCTCCGCCCTAACAGCAGTTGATTAGATTGTGGGGGAGGGTGTGTGAAAGGAAAGGGTAAAAAAGTTTATTTGGTTTTAGCATTACCCATATAGTATTAGGTGGGAATTTCCAAGAAATTATGTGGCAATGACGTTATAACTTTCACACGATGGCTGGAAGCAACATTATAAAAATATTACCTAACACGACTCCATAAGGACTTATGAAATTTCATTCCATTTTATACATGTAATTAAGTGGCCCACATAATGAAGTACTGTGTGTGCGAAGAAGGAAATGACTTTTGTAGGTGAAAGATAGCGGGGGTAGAAACAAGACTGGCATTTTAAAGGAAGAATAATCAAGGCAGGGTGGCTGAAAATTATTACATCTCATTCTATAAACAACTTCAACTGGATGGATTTTTTTTTCCCCTTTAAAGCTAATCTTCTGGTTGTAAGCAAGACAAATACATTCAATATTCTGCTGATGAAATACTATCCCACCCTGTTTACGAACGGTGGTGAGTAGAAAAATTTCCAACTGAAATCAGACAGTGTTCGTTTCCAATCTCAGGTCGCCACTTATTAGCAAAGTGACCTCGGACAAGTGGCTAAGGCAGAGCTACTCAGAGCGTGGACCCTGAACCAGGATCATCATTTGGGGGCTCATTACAAATTCAAATTCAAGGGCAACACCTCAAGCCTACTGAATCTCAGTTCTGAATGTGGGGCCAGGTATGTGAGTTTTAACAAGTCCTCCTCGGAAGGATGAATGCCACTTGCTTATATGATAAAAATCCTGATTTGCTTCTCCGTAAATGGGTCCTTTAAGGTAGAAACCCCAACTCCAAGTAGAATAAGAATTTAATAATTCACACAACTAAAATCCAGAGGGAGAACTACCTTCGGATCCAGCAATCAAACAATGTCACCTAGAACTCCTCTATTTGAGCTGGCGACACCCTGGCATACAGACAGCTTAAAATGGAAACTCAGTGGAGGTCTCCAGTGACGGTGTCTGCACACCTGAGTCTTACAATTAATGTTTCTGTTATTTGCATATGTATTGAGCAGGTACTTGTGCACGCTTTGTGTGCCTCCTGGGACAGGCTGCGCCACCAGCAGTCAACTGGCTTGTAGTGCCCCAACACGGGGTACTGTTTTTCCTCTTTGTTTTTGAATGTGCTCTCCATTTTTTTCTGAATTGCCCATCTTTGCCAGGACCATCTGGGTAACTCCCACTTATCATTCAGAAACTACTTGCCTGTGGACTATTTTCTAAAGCTTTCCCCAGCGCCCCTGCAGCAATCAGCTCTGCTCCTTCCATGTTCTCTTCTCTGGGGCCCATCAGGTCATTATGTATTTCTGTGCTCTGCCTTCCACCCCAGCCAATGAGTTCCTCAGAGCACGGCCCTTGTCTGAACATTTAAAAACCTCTACCATCAGACCCTCCCTGGTGGCACAGAGGGTTAAAGCGTAGCACTGCGAGCCCGCCACAGATGCTTCAGTGTGAATTCGATCCCTGTCTCAGAAGTGATCCACATGGTGCAGCAAACTTCTCCGGTCTCATCCGCTGCTCCCTGCAGCAGTGTACATTGTCCATCTGCCTACTCTGCACCACGCTCTGCCTCTGCTGAATCCTCTCACTGCCCCCTGCACCTCTGGCCTGTACCCCAGTTCTGTATGCACAAATAAATATTTTTTTTTTAAAAAGCCTCTACCACCTAGCATGTGCTAAACAACTTCATTGAGCTGAAATGACTCAACTTAGGAGATGAACCCCAAACTCCACCACAGTAAAGGATACAGGCTTTTAGCCTTCACCCTGCCCTACTGCCTGGGCACAAGAGGCCAGCGCATTCAATACCAGTGTGAAGAGACCCAGCAATGACCAGTGCTGTCCCATAGCAATTCCTGCAGTGATGAGCACATTCTTCAGCTATGCTCCTATGCAGCCACTGGCCACTAGGGACTATTAGTGTCTGAACTGTGATCAGTGACACCAAAGAACTAGATTTTTAAAATTTCATTTAACTAAAATAGATTTTCCTTAATTTAAATTTACATAGCCATGTAAGGCTAGTAGCCACTCTACTGGACATTGCAAGCTTCAAGGATCACGTAAAGTATTCTGGTGAGTGGAGAAGTGGAGAGGTTTTTCCAGAAATACCATGTCCTACAGCATGTTTGGGTAATTTCAAACAACCCAGCTAACTCCTCCAAGTGGTAGCCGCTCCTACAATGGGACCAAAGTCTCAGCGGCTGCTTGCCTCCTAGTCTTACCCTCACAGCCCTGGAACTGACAGATTTTCAGCACCAAGTAAGTCAACAGATGCCAACAGTTGGAAACTGGATTCCATTAATCAATTCCAAAGCCACACTATGGCGCTGAACTGGAATATGAAGCATTATGCCAGAAGATATTCATATTCCTAGCCCTCTCTTCAAGAATTTGCTCACCCCACCCCATGAAAATTCAAGGAGACCTATGAATGACATGGGTGATGAGACATTTTTCTTGGGTAGTAGTCTCCCTTCCATCAGTTCTGTGAGCAATTTGGAATTCCTGGGAGAAAAAGAAACTTCAGAAAATTTGTGACATATGTTCAGTGGAGTATGAGGCTAACTAGGCTCCTGGAGGGCTCTGGGTAGGAAGTTTTCTAGTCTGTCACTTGTTAGGACCATCTAAAACAGTAAATAGAGAAAGCAAGGAAGGTGATTTGGGAGGAAGTTTCCTACCGAGTTTTCTCAGCCACCCACACAAGAAGAGGCCAGAATCTGATGCCTCCTGTATTCTGTGGGGAGGGTCTAGATTGGCTTAGCCAGATGTCACTGGACTGGGACTTACTTGCTGAGAACCAGGAGATTGAGCAAAACGGGAATGCGAACCATGGATTGAGTGGCCAGCTGGGACTTATGACAGAGAACGTGGGATTGACGGAGGTCTGGATGGGGGAGGGTGGAGCTGAAGGTGGATAAAGCCTGGAGTCAGGGATCAGGGAGATGAGTATGAATGAGCCGGGAGCCAACAAGGGGCTTGTATGTGGTATAATGTGGTGTTGGTAGTTCTAAGTAATCAGGGAGAACAAACATCACCTTCAACAGGCCATTGCATGTAACAGTTGCTTTTGGGGGAGGGAGGCAAACTAAAATAATAATGTACACATTGACTATAGGATACATACAAATGGAAAATTGTATTATTTTACAAGTATTAAACCAACCTTGCATGTCTAAAGTAAACCTCACTTGAGTGGGGAGTAGAACAGGCAGACTGACTGAAATACACTGCTGAGCGGAGCAGCAGGTGAGTCAGGAGAGGTCTGCTGCGCCTTGTGGGTCACCCCCCCTGGCTGGAGATTGAACTCATGCTGCAGTGGCTGGGATAGCTTCTTAGTGCTGTGCTTTAACCCATTGCACCACCAGGGAGAGTCTGGAAAAAAAGAATTTTTAACTCCCCAGTTTTGGTGACTTCAGCTGGAATGAATCAGATGTGTGCTCTTTTGAAGAAGTAAGTAGGTCTGACTGTTCCCATTTCGGAAAGGGAGACAGGGACAGAGAGAAAGAAACTCTGGGATTGGCAACACAGGCTATCATTTTGCTGGCCTGGAGGAGTCAGCCTGCTCCGGCCTAACTCCCTGGGTCTCAACTCTTTCATCTGTGAAACTGAAACTGGGCCTACAGCTCTAACCAAAGGGCTACTGAGCAGACTATAGAATGGACCAATCAGGTGGGACCTACGAGCTGATTAGTGATAAATAGTCCAATCAGCCCTAGGACTGAAGCTGGTCCAATCAGAATCAGACCTGTGATTGGGGGATCCGGAAAAAGGATATAAGGCCAGGCCGGCACCAGCGTGGGACACACTCTGTTCCTGAGAGCCTCTGTTCCAGGAAGGCTGTTCCTGATCTCCAAAGTAGAAAGGAGAAAAGCCAAAGAGCTTTGAATCCTCTGCCTCTGCCTCTACCATTGCTCAGATGAACACAAAGGCTAAGGCCTTGGGCCTGGGGTCTCAAAGAGCTGTTTGTTGTTGGTGGGGGCCAATAACGTACTTTTGAAAGCCATAATGCATGGAGTATCTGATACCAGCTCTTGGTGACCAAGCACCTGGCACTACTGGCTCATGCTACCCAGCACTGTTGAAGGGTGATGGTCACGCTTTGTCCAGGCCACCTCTGGAGAGCTGTTAGTTACGCCCGTCTGTCAGGCTTTGCCTCATGACGATCTGGACCAGCATCCAGTGTGTCATCCCTACCTTTAGGCTGTTGCTGCGTGCTATCGTGGTGTCACCTCAGTGAATCCACCTGTGAGCACCCCAGCTGTGGTGAGTTGGATTCTGACCTGCTGCTTGTTTATGCCATGAGCTCCAGCACCATCTTGGATGAGTGGTCTTCTGTTTAGGACTTCTGACCATTGTGGACACTACCTGGGGTAAGATAACTGGCCACTGTGGCCTTAGAATCTTGGTTTCCCCTGTTTGTTAAATGAACCCCTTTGTTGTTCCCTAAGCCAGAGCGATCTTGCAATTGTGTGGGCAGTTGAGAACCCACAGTGACCTGCCCTGTATTCCACACTGTTATAACACCTCTGTAGCGCTGTTTTAAAACGAGCCAGGCAGCGTCAGGAGCAAGTTGTGGGAAATCCAGAAAAGACAATATTTTGAAGGTCAATGTATTTAGTGGGGGCAGGTGGGAGTTTAAGATGGGGTAGTTTAAAAGATGGTGATGTTTCCACTATGCAAGTAGACGCTGGTCCTAGGAGGTGCTTTGAGGTGCTTTGAGGGGCCCCGGCCTCAAGGATTTTGGTGCGAGAGGTTTGGTGGAGAGGACTGGAGGGAGGGACTTTTTACCTTTGTTTGGTGGGAGAGATGGTTTTGGATAGTTGCAGGCTCAATTTGTATTTCTTTCTTTCTGAGGGACCTGAATCTGCCCCACCTTTTTGATTTGTTCTAGTGCCATTTTAATGCTCTCTAAATATTGTGGCCATTTGACCCTTCTTGGGACCTCCTGGTTGTAAGACTGTGGTAAGGAATGTGCAATGTTGGACATATAATGGAAAAACACGGTGGCTGAGCTCCAAGAGTAAGTCCCTAACCCAGGGCAGATGAGTTCAGCACTTGCTCCAGACTCTGGGTCCCTGAATTGCCAGACAGGCCTGGCCCCCCACTGTGAGAAGACCTCTCTGATTTTCCAAACGGGAGACACTGAGCCCTCAGGGCTGACAGCGATCTTGCTTCCCGCCCAAAGGTGGATGGTTTGGCTGATGAGTTCCCCGAAAATTGGTTTCGCATGTTGCCGACATCAGGCCTGAACGTTTGCTCAGCATACAGTCGTGAGGATTCTCCGGGGAGGCTGAAACCCCACACCAGCCCCGCCGTCCGCCCCCAGACACAGGCTGCCAAGCCACTGCCCGCAGCCAACTCCCAGGGCCAAGTGGTGGGAGACGGCAATGCCCTGGGCAGGGGCGTCTGGGAGCCCCTTCAGGCTTGCCCTGCCCCAAGGGCAGCAGCCCCACCGCCACCTGGTGGTTGACAGGGAAACTGCACCAGCATGGCAGCCCCACTCTTGCCTTGGACTGGGGATAGGATCCAATTGCTAGAGGGCTAAATCCACGGAAAGATGGTCCTTCTTCCATTCCAGGAACTCCCAGGACAGGGAAATGTGGTTCCCGAGTCTGGGCTATTTTTAAACACCAGCATCAGCCATGCAGATGCTCTGTTTAAGGCTGATGTTCCCAGCCTGAGAGGGGGAATTGTGCATTTAACCAAAGGCAGGTGCCAAATGGGAGTGATTAGGATGGGCTATCTTTTCCCTGGCCTGGGCAGCTGGACACTGAGAGGGCCCTCTGGCCACCCTGAGACTGAGATTTCTGCCAGGCAAGGAAACTCTGGGCCCTGGTTGACATCTGAGCCGTCTGGATGATGTCGGGGGAGAGGAGGCCTCATTAACCACCCCTCTTTGATTATTAACATTATAGCAAAAAAGAAAAAGCTGTCTAAGATAGTGCTTAATAAAGGGCAAGCATTCTTTTTTACCCATTTTGCTGATAAGGCAGGGAAAACTTAAAGTCAAGATGATACTCATCTAAGGTCATCTTAATGATGAGGTGTTTTTTCTTCAATTCTTTGGGACTTCCCCAACAGGAGAATCTGACTTATTTGCTCATCTTCAATGATGTCTGGTCACTCTCAGGATCAAGTCCTTGAGGGATTATTCAGCTTGTCTAATAAGAGCCAGGGCCTGTTTGCCAGACTGAGTCCCCACCCCCAGTTCTTCCCTCTCCCCTTGCTCCCAGAATTGTACCATGAGTTTTTCATGAGTTTTTTTCCCCCCTGTGTTCTCTCTACTCTTCCTACCACCTCAGTGGACACATAATCTGATGTTTCTGACGACCGCTTGAGTAATCCTCTTTTCTTTTTAAAATATTTTATTTATGTATACATACAAGAACTGGGGTATAGGCCAGAGGTTCAGGGGGTGAAAGGATTCACCAGAGACAGAGTGGGGAGCAGAACACGTAGATGTTTTGAAATATACTGCTGAGGGGAGCAGCGGGTGAGACAGGAGAGGTCTGCTGCACCATGTGGGTTTTTCCTGGTCAGGGGTTGAACTTGTGCTGCAGTGGCTGCAAATCACTTCCTAGTGCTGCACTTTAACCTGTTGCGCCACCAGGGAGGACCCTTTGTTTTTCTGTCTGTCACATAGCATGTGTCTCAGCTCAGAAAAACTGCCACTGTTGTTGAATGAGTGACCAAGTGAGCATGAAGCCACTGCCAGTGGCCTATCCCTGTGCTGAATGGAACAAATTCAAGAGCATGAAAGACTGTGTGAATTCTTGACCACCTCCTTTGAGAACAGAAATAAAGAGAGGTAGTGTGAGAGACTGCTCTGGGCTGTGAGAACAGAGCTGACTTGAGGGAGGCTGGGAGGGCTTCCTAGAAGAGAAGCAGAAGGGTGGTTATGAGGGAGAACAGACTGAGCCTTGAGAAATAAGTACCAGTTGTTGGGGGGCAGAGGGTGAGGAGATGTTCCTGCTGGAGCGGGGAACCCAGCAGGGGTTTCAGCGTGACCACACCGTGTCTATGATTATGGCTGCTAAGTCAGCCCCTGGTTGAAGCTCACATTGGAGGCCTCAGCCCCACCTATCCTGAGAAGGAGAATTACAGTGAAGTAGTGAAGTACTAGGATTGGCTGAGGATGAGTGGGATTCCCAATGCCATTCTGTCTTGACAACAAATAGCTGCCTTGATTTCTTGATCAGCCTGTGGCTCCCTGAGGATTCAATCCCTCACCTGAACTCTCAGCAGCTAGCTAATCTCGAGTCCAGTTAGGCCCTGTGGTCTGTCCAGTTGTGCCCATGTCTGTTCTCGAATGCCCCCTATGCTGCCCATCACCCCAGTACTGACAACTCCCAATGCCTGGATCTTCGGCGAAGCCCAGTTCAGCTTTTATCTCCTTGATCCTCCTGGAATGATCCTCTTTCTTCTTCTTCTGGTCCGCTGGTTCTGGTGTTCCAGGATGCTTTGAGCCCTACAGTGGTGGGTCAGGCTTTACAGGCCTTGAACATCAGGTCAGAGTGTGGGTGTTGTGGGCTGGCCAGTTACACAGCCATGGGGGCTGCTGTGGACACACTGTGCCTGTTAGAATTAGGGTGGTCAATGTAGAAACCTTGGGGTGGACGAGGCCTGAGGCAGGGGTGGGTGTGTTCTGGAGGGGAGTGCTCACCATGGTCAACTGTAGGTGATGGGACACCTAAGGGGATATCAGGTCCCTGCCCTTCATGTCACAGGTGGTGACAGCTATCCAGATAGCAGAGGACCCTTGCCCAATGTTCCACAGAACTTGAGTGTTGGCATCTCCCAGTCAGCAAGAGTGTTTGGGAACTTCGAGAAGTTCTCCCAAACTCCCTCATTTCTCTCCAGGAGGCAAAAAAGCATGACCTTTATAAAGATTGAGGCACATTTGGGTTTCTATCCCAGGAACCCCAATCACTGGCTGTGTGACTCTGGACAGATCACTTAACCTCTCTGGGCATAAGCATTTTTGCCTTTCAGATGAGGATCATGTCAACTTCCCACAGGGCTGTTAAAGGATTTAATGAGGTGATAGCCATGGAAGCGCCCAGTATAGCACCTGGTACCTAGCAGGGCTTCCCCGATTCCTCTGTGAGACATTTTTAGCTTTTGGAGGACCCAGGAATAATTAGAAAGTGCCAGTAGCTAGTTGGATGGGCCAGAGAGGAGGGGCCCAGCAAGGGAACAGGAGACAGCCAGACCTTCCAACCAGCCCCGGAGTCACCTTTCTAGCCCAGAGGCTGGAAGAATCCAGGAAGCAGACAGTGAACCAGCCCCCAGGACCAAGGAGTCACTCTCTACCATCTTCTGTGGTCACCAAACCGCCCTCCCCGCCCCCCCATTAGCTCTGCCAGGAAAAGCTACAAATCCTTTGAACTACCCAAGGCCTGTTGGGCTCCTCACTGGGTTAGGGCTGGGAGCAAATATTTGGGCAGCCAGTGGTGTGTTTGGGGCTTTCTGTGCTCCTTGCTCAACAACCTGTGCCAGGGGATGCCCAGCTGTGAGGTTGGTGCCCAAACCAGGTGTAGGCGGTGGGCAGACACAAAATCTGCAGAGCCCAGGCGCCTCCAGCGGAAGCCCCCGACCGAGGATGGAAAATGCCACGCTGGGGCCGTACAATCTATCCAGTTGTAATCCCCAGAGCTGGCATCACCGAGACCAGTCCAAAAAATGTGTTGTGCAGGGTCTGAACTCATACTTGTGCGTCTGCCATGGGAGCAGGAAGGGAGGGAAAACAGCGGGGGCTGCAGAGGCCCATAAAACAACCCCAAATGTTTCATTGGCTTTTTTATTTTTTTGTTACAGACCACTTGGCTGCCCATGCCAGCTGGGAACTGGGGCCCAGCAAGTGCTCAGAGTTATGGGGCAGCGCTAAGTGCTCTGTTTGTATGAAACTGCCAAAATGTTAGTACAAAGTGGTAGGTGTTTGTGCTACAGATAATAACTGATGGGCTCCCGGCTGCGGAGGCGGACGTCTTGTTATTATGGCAGTGGCTCTTCTGAGAAATGCTGAGGCCGCCTCAAGAGAGCAGCAGTGATATTTTCCTGCACACACGAGGGCCAGCCTGGTGGTTAATGGGGACACCTGGGTCTCATGAATCAACCCCAAAAGGGGTGCAGGGGTAGAGACCTGGTTCTGGTATGTTTATCTGATTCTGGGGGTTTGACCTCACTGGTCAAAGAAATCCATTCCTCAGCATGTTCCAGAACCCACTGCACTGTGGGAAAGAGTAAAGGCCTGTTCAGATGCCTGCTGCTTGGGCATCAAGCTTTGAGCAACTCACAGAAACATTCATGGAGCTGGGTCCGGAATCCTGGGAACTGGTGAATTGGGGCAGGGATCCAGAAGGATTGTCCAGACTCTGCTGAGAGAGAATGTTTCCCTGAGTGTCCAGTATTCTGGAAGGGAGTGAGGAGATGCCCCTGATAAGTGGGGTCTGGGGAGGAAGGTCACTTTTCCCTGGAGTTGTGTCAATTGTGACACAGTCACCTCTCAGTTTCTCGAGGAGGAGATGGGCCATCCCATATGATCTTGAAGCTTTGAAGGTCCTGAGCGGTCTCACTCACACCTTCTGAGTGTGTGTGTGTGTGGGAGGGACGTAAATCCCTCAAGGTGGGTAAAATATGAGGCACGTGTACAATCTGTTAGGCCTTCACTCGTTTTGCTGGGTGCCCACTCCTTGCCAGGGTCTTTCCTCCACATAAAGGAATATGGTTGTAAATAAAACCGGAGAAACCACAGTCTGGCCTCACTGAGCCTACATTCTAGTGCACAGGGACAGCTCTCTTACCCCCCACACAGGGCTGCATGATACATCAGAGATGAGAAGAGCTTAGAGGAAAAATTGGGCAGCATAAAAGGACAGCAATCCTCAGGATGGGGGTTGTTGGGGAGGTGGAGAGACTGGGGTTAGAACAGGGAACTGGACACCCAAGTTCCCTGCAGCAAGTGGAGTTAGCCATGAAGATGAGAGGGAAGTAAATGGAGTAAAGGGAGGCTATTTCCCATGTGCACCCCACTTGTTGGGTGCTAGAGAGGACATGACACTATATCAGCTCCATGATGTGGAGCCAAGTGGAGGTTGGGCCCTGGAGACAGAGCCGAAAATCGAGGTTCTGAAAAGGTCCCCACTGGCCGGAGGCACAGATGTGAATGGAGGTGACTTGCCTTGAAAGCCCAAGGCTCCACCCCTCTGCTCGTGTGTCTGGTGTGGGGGTGAGGCCTGGCTGCCTGGAAGTTAGAACAAGTAGAATCTGAATTTTGCCAGCTTTCTTCTTGATGGTGAGGCTTGCACTAAGTTATTTCACGTCTAGCTTTGGTACCTTCATGCCCCATGGGGTTTTTGTGAACAATAAATAAGAAATTTCTCTTTCTAAATTGTACATAAGCCTTTAACAAGTCTAGCTCACAGAGGCCCCCCCCCCCAAGTGGCTCTACTCATAGCGGCATTCTGATTTCCTTCTATGCTTGAGGGCCTGGCAGTGTCAATGCGATCACCTATCACCTAGCTCCCCTGCACCAGAGCCCCGGGGGGGCCCTTGTCCTGAGAGCCCATCCTCAGAGGGCTCGGCAGCCTCCTGAACCCCAACTGCCTCCACTCACACACCATGCCTGCCAAGATGCTCTGGGGGTCCCCTTCTGCCAATGGGGGTGGTGCACAGCGCCACAGGAGAGTGGGCTTCCTCTCGAGCCCCAGCTTTGAACCTTGTGAACTGGTTCTCTATCATTGCTTTTGAAAATGGGGGTGTGTGTGGTGGCAAACACGAGGGCAGGGACCAGATACTCATTCTGACTCTCGCTGGTGAAAGGTGGGTGATAGAAGGCAGGAGGGCTCCTAGCAAGCTCTCAGGAGTCCCCTTGGCTGACACTGTCTTGAGCCCCCTAGTCCTTATCAGCTGCTCCAGATTTCTCATCTGACAGCAAGGTGGGGGGTTCTTGATCGTACACAAAGTTGATCCATGTGAGACTGGATGACTTAGTGACTTACTGATCCAAATGGAGCCTCGAATAAATCACTGCAAATTAAAAATACACGACAAGCTGGGAAACTACTAGAAAGCCTATTTCAATCTGAGAAATCCTTCATTCCCCTTAGTACACATGGAGAGGGGACTGCAACTGTCTCCAGTATCTAGGTCCTTTTATCTTAGTAGGGTTTTTTTTTTTTTTAAAGATTTATTTATTTATGCATACAGAACTGGGGTACAGGCCAGAGGCTCAGGGGCGGTGAGAGGCTTCACCAGAGACAGAGTGGGGAGCAGAACAGGCAGATCGACGAAGTACACTGCTGAGGGGAGCAGCGGGCGGGTCAGGAGACGTCTGCCACGCCATGTGGTCACCTCCGGGGCAGGCGGGAATCGAACTCATGCGGAAGTGGCTTTAGCTTCTCAGTGCTGTGCTTTAACCCGCTGCGCCACCAGGGAGGGCCCTATCTTAGTAGGGTTTTAACTGGCTGCTCAGCTGAGACTGTATCCAGCCTCCCGTGTCACGAGGTCACGAGGTGTGGTCCTACCTACGTTGTGTTCACCAGCATCGAGGGGAAGTGGTGTGGACATTCTCTGGCTGTGTTGTTCAGGGGAGGGCGAGCCCTGTCCCCCACCCTGCTTCCTGGAACAAGGAGGTGCGGCTTGCACTCAGACCAGCTGGTGAGGGCCACACCCAAGGCATGGCACAGCCACAGAGGAGGAGCCCTGGCCACTGTCACTGGGGAGCTGTGATGTCAGGCCTGGGTGGCCTGTTCCATGAGAGAGAGATGCACTTCTTGCTTATTTAAGCTGCAGTTATTTTGAGGCTGTGTTACAGCAGCTGAACCTCTATCCTACTTAATGCGGCTAGGATTTGTGGTCTCTTGGCCATCTCCAAAGAACTAATATTCAAGAGCTGAATCAGAGAACAGACCTACTCCTGGAATGAAAAATACTAATGTTGCCCACGGCATCTTCTTACCTTGATGCCAACACGCCCTGGCTATCTAACACTTCCCGGGAGCCTCGGGGCATTTGTTGTAGGTGCAGCTCACAAGGGTGAAGTGTTTTGTGCAAGATCATGTGTGAGTGAGGGAAAGAGCCAACATCAGAATTCAGTGTCTGATTCCTAATCCAGTCTTCTTTCCCTACAGCAGAAAGTCCTGTCCGCCTATAAATATGTGACGTGTGGGGGGGGGGGGAAGGGAGCAAAATGCACGGGACTATGGTGGTGGCACAGGGGTGATTTGGTGATGGGAAACCCGTGGGGATTACAATTGAGATGAAAAAATGTGACGTGTGGGGGGGGGGGGAAGGGAGCATGTGAGGGTATATGGGGACTAACAGCGTAGTGAGGGAAGGTGGGGAGGACAGAAGAGTTATAATCCTGCTCTAGTCTTTAAATGGGAACATCAAAGCTGCCTGGGGACTCCTTCCCGAGACAGCTGGAGGAATTTCACTCACTGAAGCCAGCCCACTGGTCCTCGGCCTCTGGCCAGCAGCCTCTGGGGCTTCTCAGAACAAGGCCCCCGCTTCGCCCCAAAGACACCTTTGAAACATGAAATTTTCCCATAGGAAACTAGTGGGGGTGATTCTGTAGGGAACATGTCTAGGTACCCCATAGTGACTGAGATCCCCAGGGATGAGTCGATGTCCACAGCAACTGAAGAGGTCCATCCTGACTTCATCTGCAAACCTGGCAGCAACACCTGCCTCCCTGGGGTCCTGGGAGGACTAGAGACACATGCATGCAGGGTTCTCTGTTAAATTAGTGCTGTCCAAGTGCTTATGAAGTTAGTTAACAAGACTATAACATCAAGGGCTTATCTGGTTTGAGCTGGATTCAGAGAAATGGAAATAATTGATGTGTAGTTACAAAGGGTGTGGTCCCCTCCAAGCATTCTGGCTGCTTCACTTGTCTGGGCACGATCCAAAGGGATAAGGGAGGTGGGAGCTCGAAGCTTCGGCTGCTATGTGACCTTAAATGAGTCACTTAGCTTCTCTGTTTTCATCCCCAAGAAACAACTGACAGTAGATCCACTTTGAAATAATCACGAAAAAAATCACGAAAAACTCTTTAGAAGGTTCAGTTCCATGTATATGTTTTCTCAATTGTTGGAATAGGATTTTTACTATTTTTGCTAAGAATGTATCTCTTTTCATAAGTGAGATTGGCTAGCAAGCTTTCCCCCTTCTATCCTTTTGTGGTTTTGGTAACAATATTATACTTCAGAGAGAGTCTGGGAGTGTAGCAAACTGCTGGTTGGTCCTTCAGCTTTGATCTCTACATTTTCCTGGACGGGATTGCATAGCCAGAGATGACATTTTTAGTCTCCATCAGGCTGAGTGTGGCCCATTTGTATGATTAAATTAGCACCACTGTAATGTGAGTTTAAAATAAGATTGCTTGCCCTGGACGATTTCTTTCTTCTTCTGCAAGTGGGTAGACTAAAGGAACCACAGCCGACATGAGGACAATATCCTCAAGAATGATGTGATCTGGTAACAAAAGAGATGGCAGCCCTGAAGACCTTGGTGAAGCAGACCTGCCTGGCCAGCCTGGTGGTGGCGGTGGTAGTTTTGGTTACTTTTCTGTCATAGTCTTATATAGAATTCCTCAGTTGCCCAAGAATTAGTTGAAATTGGTTGAGAATTACCTTATGGCTTTGAATATAGTGGATTTTTAAAAAAA